>NW_022111376.1:2718533-2756148 GCF_000313985.2 Echinops telfairi
GGGCTCCTGGCATGGCGCGCCCGTCGTGGCTGGTCCTCGTCGGACAGACCTCGGCCTGGCCGAGGGGGCGCGGCCCAACGGCCGGCTCTGACCCCGCGGCCACCATGCAGCCCGAGGACCTGATGAACATGCAGCACTGCAACCTGCTGTGCCTCCCGGAGAACTACCAGATGAAGTACTACTTCTACCACGGCCTCTCTTGGCCTCAGGTGCGCGCCGGTAGGGGGCAGGGGGTGGTAGCGGCGAGGCTGGACCTGCGCCTGCGCCGACCCAGCTCCTCCGAGGGGCCTGGGCCTCTTGACAGTTTTTTCCTCCTTTGATCCTCCAGCTCTCTTACATCGCGGAGGACGAGAATGGGAAGATTGTTGGCTATGTGTTGGCCAAAATGTGAGTTCAAGGACGGGGAGAAGAAGAGGGGCAGGTGCCGAGGAAGCGCTTTTTGAAAACCGTGAATAGGTTGTGTCTTGAGAGCCATTTTTGGTAGTGCACTGGGCAGGTGCATAGCCCCTGGTACCTGCCCCCCTGGTACCTGCCCTCTCCCTTGGGGGTCTTGGCCCCAGCCCTCCCTGCAACACTGACTATGTCCATATCTGAACCTCCACTCCAGCCCCGTCACAGTAGGGGGGGGGTCTGACCCTGTTAGGCAAGTCTAAAGTTGGGGTAGATGGATGACACAGCATACGTCCACTGTTCTGGTTTCACATAGTTATTTCACTCCCTGAAAGCTGCCCTGTGGTATGTATTCAGCCCTCTTCTCTATGAGTGCCTGGTGGGTGCTTTGTTAGGTCTGGGGCAGCGAAGTGGGGTGCAGGGTCTGCTGCTGTGAGGGTCCCATGTTCTTGCCCTGACAGTGGGGCCCTTAGACCTGTACTGAGGGAACCCAGGGACCCTGTGGATGGGCAACCAACACAGCCCACCTGCTCTCTCATCTCTCTAGGGAGGAAGACCCAGATGACGTGCCCCATGGACACATTACGTCACTGGTGCGTAAGCCTCACCTCCAGGCTCTGGTTGGGTTGAAGGAAGTTTGTGGGGCAGCTTTTGAGCTCCGACTCCTGCAACCCCTGTGCCTAGGCTGTGAAGCGCTCGCACCGTCGCCTTGGCCTGGCGCAGAAGCTGATGGACCAGGCCTCCCGAGCTATGATTGAGAACTTCAACGCTAAATATGTCTCTCTGCACGTCAGGAAGAGGTGGAAGCTGAGCCTAGGGAAGGGGAGGAGAAGGGAGGGCAAGGGAGAGACCACCTTGACTGAGTCAGGGGTTCCCGGAGGGAGCAGCAGAAAGGGTGGGGTCAAGATGTGCTCAGCCTTCCCTGGCCAAGCCTGGGTAACTCAGGAGTGCCTTGTTCCCCTGCAGTAACCGGGCCGCCCTGCACCTCTATTCCAACACTCTCAATTTCCAGTAAGTAGATCTGGAATCTTGTAAGGGGCTGGGTCATGGGGACATAACCGAAGTCTTGGGAGCTGGAGGCTGGATGGGCACACACCCAGGAGGTTTTATAGTTGTGAGGGCCCTGGACTGGATGGGTGAGAGCAGGACTCCCAGCATGCTCAGCTCTGGGAAACTTGTCGGGGAGCTGGCTGAACCCAGGATGCATGGGAGGGTTGGGTCAGAGGGAGGGCTCAAAAGTGATGGTCCCTGAGCTCATGCTCAGTGTCGTCCCTTGGGTGGGGAGGACAAGGAGGATTGTTGGGGAAGGTGGTGGACCCAGGACTGAATGGCCGAGACGGTCGCTACCTCACAGGCTGCCCTTGTGGCAGTCTACTTGCTGGGCCTCTTATTCTCAGTGTCCCAGCAGCAGGCCCTCGGAAGCCACATCAGGAACACTGTGGCCACCAGATCTTCCTCCTTCTCGTTCTCCCCACCTCCCCTCCTCTCCCTCCAACTTTCCTTGCCCCAGGATCAGTGAAGTGGAGCCCAAGTACTACGCAGATGGGGAAGACGCGTATGCCATGAAGCGGGACCTCACCCAGATGGCGGATGAGGTAAGAGTCCTGCCAGGGCCCAGCAGCACTTGTGTCCTTTGTAGCTTCTCATCCCCGGCTGATAAAGGCAGGAAGGCCCTGAATGTCCTGGAAGAGAGACTGACAGCCCTCTTGGCCTCAGTATTTCTAGGCTGTCAGGTGGGGAGAGGGGATTGCGCTGGACCTCAAGGCAAGGCGAGGGAGGCATGGGGTTGAGGCAGGACAGGACTGGGGAGACCAGGGCTGTGTAAGAGCACAGATTTCTTAATGGGGAGGCCCGCTCACTCTCATTTTACAGATGAGGAAACCGTGGTCCAGAGAGGGGCAGGGCCTGTGAACAAGTTAGCAGCAGAGCCACACTCAGCATAGGCCTCCAAGTTCAGCCTGATCTGCTTCTCACCTTGTCCTCTGCCCCCAAGGGGACAAGGGTGACCCACCTCTTGTCAACCACCCATCCTTGGCACCCACAAGTGCGGAGAACTTAAGCCTTTGTCTGTTTCCTCCTGGTGACAGCTGAGGCGGCAGCTGGAGCTGAAGGAGAAGGGCAGGCCGGTGGTGCTGGGGCCCGTGGAGAACAAGAACAACTCACTGTCGAGCGCAGGCGAGGCCTCCCGGGAGGATAGTGGTGGGGACAGCAAGGACCTCAGTGAAGTCAGCGAGACCACAGAGAGCACTGATGTCAAGGACAGCTCAGAGGCCTCTGACTCGGCCTCCTAGAGCCTGACCGAGCGCTGAGCCCCACCAGGCTGCAGACCACCTCGCCCTAACCGCTAGATTGCCCAATAAAAGTCACCCCTGTCCCTAGGGAATCTGTGTCAATGTGCATGCTGGCCTTTCTCTGCCTGGCTGGCTGTGAAGCTGGCAAGCTTGTGACCCAGGACTGCTGCCCTGTCCGATGGATGGCTTTCAGACCCAGAGGAGGGCGACTGGGCTCCTGGGGGAGATGCCTAAGACACAACCTTCCACATTCTGCCTTGCTGTGCCCTTCTAGCTGCCCAAGGATGAATGTGTTTCAGGGGCCACCACACACAGGTCTCCAGCTCACCTTCTGGGCCCCAGACACCCTGTCTGGAAAATAGTTACCCTGTCAACTGCCTCCCCCTCCACACCAGTACATACGCTCCTACCCTTTCTGGTCGAAATAGTACCCAAGTCCTGTGTGTCAGAGGCAGTGGCCCCTCTCAGAAAAGGCACAAACCTGTTTCAGGTGCACAGAACCCTGTGCTCCATGCGTCTTTGTGGCGCCCCCCCCCCCCCCATAGCCTGGCTGGGAACTTGCTTCTGTATATTTGTTACAATGAAACCCATTTTGCAACATTGTCCGCAGCCCTTGGTTGATGTGGGTCACAAGGTGTGCATAGTAGATGTCACTCTTAGGGCTTGCCCTAACCCTAACTGGGTCACAACCTGTTGCTGGGCCCCGTGCAGGGCGCTGCCTGGGCGTGCAGCTAGCGCGGGGTGGGGGAAACGGTGCCCGGTGGGCTGGGAGCGCTGGCTCAGAGCGAAAGTGCGCGCCTGCGCAGTCTGTCATGCTCAGGCCAGGCTGTGCTCTTGATTGGTTCCGGATACAGCATTGGCAGAGTCTCGCCCCGCCTTCCGCCGCACCCTGCGTCGGTTCCTTGCAGTTCAGAAGGCAAATAGGCTTGGTTCCCAGGCTCAAATTGGCCTTTGGGGTTGGGCGGGGGCGCGCGCGCGCAGCGTGAGGACGCAGGCGCAGTGGCGGCTCAGCCGGTGGGCCACACCCCCTTCCTTCCCAGACTGGCGCTGCTACATGTCGCTGGTGCAAATGCACTCTAAAAGGCTGGGTTTCCTGTGCGGTGGGCGAGGGGAAGTCGCCGGCCAGCCTGGCCCCGCAGCACCATCCTCCCACCCTGCTTCTGGGGCACTTCTGGTATCCAGATGACTGGAAGCAGGCTCCAGGGCATAAGCCAGACACACGGATCCCCGAAGCCCCTTTGTTCCCATCTTTGGAGCGCCCCGCTGTTGATTCAGGCGCCGCTGAGCTCTTCTGTCCACGCAGCAGGCCTGACCAATCAGGACTCTCAGGTCTCCAGAAGTCTGGTCGTTCCCTTCTGCAGGGGGCAGGCATTGGGATTCTTGCGAGGAGAGGCGGGGGAGAATTCAGGCCAAACCGGAAATGATAGTGAAGGTCTTAACAGCTAGGGAGCCATTTGAAAGCAGAGATCAGTCTTGTGGGCCAGTACCCCCGGGCCTGGCTCTGCCCATGGACAAAGGCGCTTTGAGGTCCAGAAGCAGCTCAAAAGGATGGAGAAAGGGCAGAGGGTGTTGGGTCTGAGGTGGTGATGGGACATGTGGGTCACCCTTCTGACAAATGTGTAGGCTTAGGTATGGGTGTGCCTGTGCCCCCCAGGGATGGTGGGCAGCTCGCCTGCATTGCTAGAGGCTTTCTACATTAGCACTGGCAAGTCCAGCTCCCAGGCCTTGAAGTCCCAAGCCCTGACGATACAGGGCAAACCAGATAAAGGTGTTGTACTGTGGGTAGGGGACATGGTTTTCCTTTAAGAGCAAGAAGTCCCTGCCCCAGCTGCTCTTCCAAGCCCACACGTGCTCTCCACACTTGCACTTAATTGACTTGCAAATCCCAGTTATGGGTGCCTCCCGCTCACCCCAAGGATTGCCCTCCCACCAAGCAGAAGGCGGTTGTCTAGTCAGCTAGTCACCCACCACCTGCATCCTGCCTTCTCATTTTACTGAAGAGAAGCTGTAGTCTTGTGGCTTCGAGGTGATGGAGAGGGGTGGGGGAAACCGGAGCACCCCTGAATGAGGGAGAACCCAAGACTCCTTCCCTTAAGGCCTTACTCTGAGGGGGCAGGAGGGGAGCTGTTCCTTACTCACCCCCCCCACACCAGGGACAAGTGCAAAGTGCAGGGAGGGGAGGCAGGACAGTCACTTCCGGCAGCAGGAAGTGCTAACCACCTATGGAGAAATGAGGCCCCTTCCTGCAGCCGCTAGTGGGTCGAGAAGGGGAACCTCAAGCCAAGGCCAGCTCTCATTGCCCCCCAGGCACCAGAAGGGAACTTGAGGCCAAGGACAAGTTCTTGGTGGCCTAACCCCTGAAAAGTTTCCACCGTGCGGGCTCCCCAACCTCTGGGACTCAGCTCTTTAGGGGCAGTGCTTTGGGAAGGGGGAGACTCTAATATTCTGGGGGGTCTGGGGAAAAGCAGAAGACTGGGGGAGCCCAGTGCAGGGCTAGCCATGGTCTCGCTGCCCATTGGCAGGGAGGGGCCAAGGGCCTGGGCTGGTGCATGTTGCATGGAGAGGTGGGAGACGGCACCCAGGAGGGTGTTAACTTACTTTTTCAGCCCCAGTGAGACAGAGGGGTAAGGCCAGGCCTGAGCAGGGACTCCTCTGGGGGTGGGGAGCAGTACAAGGCGGGGTGCAGGGGCGGAGCCTTGACGGTGGGGGCGGAGCTGGTGTGCTAAGCCACTTGAGCGAGGAGCCAGAGGTCCCAGCATCTCGGATCTCAGGCGCGTGGGAGCAGTGGGGATCGACGGCGCGGCCATGGCCGCGCACGGGAAACTGCGCAGGGAACGGGGGCAGCAGACTGAGTACGAGTCACAAGTCAAAGGTGAGAAGGCCCCAGGCGCTGCCACCCCTTCCCTTCCCTTCTAAAGTGTTGGGGTCGCGTGAACCCCGGGAGAGGCCCCCAGCCGCTAAACCCCGGGGTCTAGGATGGCTGGAAGGAGAGGGACTCTCAGCTCCTGCTGACCTCTCCGCCATCCTAGATCTCTGAAGTGATGACCCACTGCCCCCTCTTCCTTGCTTGTGTTCTCGGGCCTTTTTGCATCTACCCCAGGGGCTTGCTGCGGCCCAGGGAAGGAGGGGCAGGGAAGTGTGCCCAGGTGCCACTCCGAAAGTAGGCGATCCCAGCCAGGGCAAAATGGATCCCATTGACCCTGCTGGCAGTGGCAGTGAGGGAGTATGGCCTTCTGACAGAAGATCTCTGGGTTTGGATGAACATGCAAATCTCAGGCAAATCAGCTTGAGCAATCCCTAGTCCACAGCTTCTTAGGACCTTATTCTGGGCGGGGTAACTTTTTCAAAGGAAAGGTGGCACCCATCTCTTGCCATGATCCAAGGAGGCAGGCCCCCTAGGTCTCTCAGAGAGGTGCGGTGACTTCCTGTACCCACACAGCTGGCTTGATTGGCAGAGGCAGTGAGAGGGGAGGTGACTTTACATAGGACCAGCCAGCTCTCCAAGCTCTGATTTCACCATTTCTCAGTTGAACATGCTAGTCCTATCCTGCTTCCCAAAGCTGTCAGGAGGGATACATACATATGTGTGTGAGCCTGCTCTGGGGCCCCAAAGATTTTGGCCTCCATTCCCCATCCCCCCTGCTCAAGAAGAAAAGCCCAACCCCCACTTCCTAAAGGGCGGCCCAGCCAGGCTTCACATCAACTCACAGGAAGTGTCAGCAGGGCACAAGTCCCAGCCATGAATTCAAACGTGTGGGTCCTGTCCCTCCTTTGACCAAACCAAACTCACTGCCATCAAGTCCAATTCTGACTCTAGATACCCTATAGGACAGGGTGGAAGTGCCCTTGTGACTTTCCGAGAGTATGTCCACAGAATTCGAGAGCCCTGTGCTTCTGCGGAGTGGCTGGTGGTTTTGAACTGTTGACCTTGCAGTTAGTCCAACATGGAACCACTATGCCATCTGGGCTCCTCTTCCATACGACAGTATCTATTTCTTCTGTCCCAGGCTCTGAGAGGCTGGTGAAAAAGAGCGAGCCAGTCCCTGTCCTCGGACCGCTTTTGTGATGTAGAGACATAGAATAATAGCCACCAAAAAAGGAAAAGGTGAGGTGGCCAAAAGGCCGTGAGCTGAGGGTGGGGGCGGGGTGGTCCTGGAAGAGCTGCATTCTCAGCCAATCTTCTGTTGGAACTTGGAGCTTCGTGGTGGCTCCGTAGGGGGCGAAGGCTCACTGGCTGCCGCTAGGGGCGCCGGCTCCATATCAGAGTCTGGCTGTAGTTCATCTGTGCTCACACTTGATAGCAGCCAGTGCGCATGTCTGATCCAGAATGAGGCCTGGCTTAAGGTAGCCCTTTGCAGTAAGCACCGAGCCAGAAGCTCATTGTTTTGTCTGCCAGTTGGTCCACCCTTGTTCGCTTTAATTGGTCTCCTGGGAAAGGAGCCCTCAGCCAGGGCTGGGCTGGCTCCGGGCAGAAGGTGCGGGGAGCTGCTTCGACCATTCTTGGAGTGAAATATAATTCACCTTAACTCCAATAAGATTTGTGTGGTTTCAATTGACATAAAACCCATTCCAACTGGTTCCCGAAATTGAGGAGTTCCCTCTTCCCTTATCCATGGCTCTGGCCTGCTGTTGGGGTCAGTGACAGGAAGCCACCACCCCATCTACCCAGCTTGACCCCAGAGGCTTCAGTCAGGGAGAGAGACCAACTGCCCTCAACCCCGTGGGCATCCGGTCTCCCCCTCATCACCCTGATCTCGCAGGAAACCCATCGGGACACCCTACCCCCTCGGGCCCCAGGAATCACTGTTCCCAGGGGAGTTCTTTCCAACTGTGGTTGAACCCTATGCCTCCGCCCAGGACAGTACCTGGGCTCTTGCTGTAGCTGCTAACAGGACT
This sequence comes from Echinops telfairi, assembly GCF_000313985.2. Taxonomy (NCBI): domain Eukaryota; kingdom Metazoa; phylum Chordata; class Mammalia; order Afrosoricida; family Tenrecidae; genus Echinops; species Echinops telfairi. The sequence goes on from NW_022111376.1 coordinate 2,726,111, forward strand.
CTGGAGGGATCCCCACCTCTACCCCTGGAAAGCAGAACCCAGTCACATGGCTCTGGGTTTTGGCTCCCCTGTCACTCAGAGTCTAGCCCAAGCCCTTCCCTAGTCACAGGCCCTTCACCATCTGTCCCCACAGCCTCTCCAGTTGCTTGATCCAGCCCCAGTGGCGTCCTAGCCACCCACGCCCCACCTCCACTGGCTCCCTCTGCCACTTGCACCAGCTCTGCCTGGATGTCGCTCTGTGTGATAGCACATGGCTTCCCGACATTCACTTGCTGCTTATCTCCAGGAGAGCAGGGACATGGCCAATGCCTTGCTTACACTGGGCAGGGCCACGAGCAGACAGGAAATCAAGTGTTGCTCCTGGTGGACAGGGAGTGTTGGTTGCCCCCACACGCTTCACATCTGAGTGGGGAAAGCAGCGTTGCCAAATCAAACAGGCGATAAGGTGTCAGCATGCCCGCTGTGGGCCCTTGAGGCTGCTCTCTTGTGGGAGAGAGGGGGTAAGCTCCAACAGCCTGCCTGCTGCCGCCCTGCCCTTACCGCCTGGCCGAGGTCCTGGGCACCAAAAGGGAAGGAAGTGGCAGCAATGAAAGCGGGGCTTCCCAGGGTCCAAGGAGAAGTCAAAAAGAGAGAGGGCTGCATGGGGGCCGGAGTTGCTTTCCCCACCCTCTTCAGCCATTTCCCTTCAGCCTTTTCTAGCCCAAGGTGTCCAGGTGGCACCATTGGGTAAACTTTGAGTTGCTAGCAAGGTCCGTGGTTCAAACCCACTGAGCAGTCCAAGGCAGAACGAGGAAGCTGTCTGCTTCCAGAAGGACTGACAGCCTCGGAAACCCTGGGGAGGGTTGCTCTGGTCAGGGTCAACTCCATGGTGGCAGTGTGTGTGTCTGTGTGTGTGTGTACAACTAAGGTGCTCCCCTCTCAGCCTAGCTTTTTCTCAGGCCACCACACAGCCCTCCGGGTGGACGGGACCAGGGGATCTGGGGTCTCCACCTCCACTGAGCTCCTGCCACTTGCCAGCAGAGATCCGCTGGCAGCTGAGTGAGCAGCTGCGCTGCCTGGAGCTGCAGGGGGACCTACGACGGGAGCTGGTGCAGGAGCTGGCGGAGTTCATGAGGAGACGCGCAGAGGTGGAGCTCGAGTACTCGCGAGGCCTGGACAAGCTGGCTGAGCGCTTCTCCAGCCGAGGAGGCCGCCTAGGCGGCAGCCGAGAACTCCAAAACTTCCGGTAGATGCTGTGCTGGGGGCAGGGGGTCGGGTGCTGGGCTAGAGCCTGCCCGAGACGGCTGGTCTGAGTGCCTCTTTGTCCCCAGGAAGGAGCCGTCCCTCCTGTCACCCTTGCATTGCTGGGCCGTGTTGTTGCAGCAGACCCGGCAGCAGAGCCGGGACAGCGCAGCCCTCAGCGAGGTGCTGGCCGGGCCCCTGGTCCAGCGTCTGACCTACCTGGCTGAGGACACGGGGCGCATTGTCAGGAAGGTAGGGACCCCGGTCTGGAGGGCAGACTGAGGGCGCAGGGGCATCTGGCCAGGTGGTCATGCTTCCTCCCGCCAACTCGCCTCCAGAGTAGGGAGCTGGCCCAGCAGCTACAGGAGGAGCTCCTGGAGGTGGTCTCGGAGCTGCAGACGGTGAGTGGCCAGGGGCAGGGGCAGCAAGCCAGGCCAGGGGCAGGGGCAGGGAACAGGGCCAGGAGCAGGGGCAGGGGCAGGGGCAGGGGCAGGGGCAGGGTCTCCCGGATCAGGGCTGGCCAAGCTGTGCACTTCAGCAGCAGTGGCTCGGCCTTGGCCTCTCTCCCAGGCCAGGAAGACCTACCAGGTGTACCGCTCAGAAAGCGTGAACGCCAAGACCAAGCTCCGGGAAGCCGAGCGCCAGGAGGAGAAGAGAGCAGGCCGGAGCACCACAGCCAGCACCACTGCAGTCAGCGAGGCAGGGCCGTGCCGGAAAACCTCCTTCAAGAAGGGCGGGCGGCTGGTGGAGAAGGTGGGTCTGGAGGGTACCTGCTTTGGTCTGCCTGTCTCCAGCTCTGGGGGCTGTGAGGAGGGGAGAATGCTGGGGAGCACTGACTAAGAAAGCACCCACCCCCTGCATGGGAGGAGAAAGACTGTCTGTGGTTCATCGACCAGAGAGGGTATCGGACATTGTCAAGTGTTCCCTGGCTGCTGCCATCAGTGCTGCCAGCCTGTGAGGACCCGTCCCTTCCTCTCTGGCCTTTGCCCTTGGTTGGTTGCAGTGTGGTCACACCTTCACCGGGGCTGGGTGCGGGAGCCGGTGTGGTCCCACGGCATGGGAAGGGGCGGGGAGGTCAAGACAAGAGGAGGACCCCATAGCATGTCACAGTATGGCTGCCCTCGGGGGAAAGGGAGGGTGGATGTTGTGAGTGGCCTTGGACACTCACCAGCTGGTTGTGTGGGCAGCGGCAGGCCAAGTACCTGGAGCACAAGGTCAAGTGCACAAAGGCTCGGAACGAGTACCTGCTCAGCCTGGCCAGTGTGAACGCAGCCGTTAGAAACTACTACTTGCAGGACGTGCTGGACCTCATGGATGTGAGTCCTGGGGCTCTGGGAGGCCGGAGCCGGGGCCGAGAGCATGCCCTAGGACCACCAGATGTCTCCTTCCTTCCTCCCCCAGTGCTGCGGCACAGGGTTCCACCTGGCCCTAGGCCAGCTGCTCCGGAGCTACACGGTCGCCGAGAGCCGCACGCAGGCCTCCCAACTGCAGGGCTTGGGCAGCCTGGAAGAGGCTGTGGAGGCACTGGACCCCCCAGGGGACAAGGCCAAGGTGCTGGAGCTGCATGCCACTGCCTTCTGTCCCCCACTGCGCTTCGACTACCAGCCCCACGAAGGGGACGAGGTGAGGCCTCGGCTCCCTGTTGGGCGAAGGGACAGGAGTCCCCGAGGTTTGTCTGCTGACTAGAAGAGTAGAGGGTCAGTTCTACTCAGAAGCCCCTTGAGAGAAAGGCGTAGCAATCTGCTTCCAAAAACCCAAGGGAGTTGGAGGGGTTACTGCCACAGTAGGCTTTACTGCTTTAAAAGGACAGGAACAGAGAAAAGTTTCAGATACAACCAAACCAGTGCTCAGCATCTTTGGAGATACATGCACATCTTTATGCTAGGTGCAGGGTGTACGCAGATGGGTGTCCTGTTCTTTCAGCCTGTCAGTACGTTGTAATTCAGTTGCTCATAGGAAGCTCAGGGGCCAGTCAACCACACACACAGCAAGATGCAATCAGGCAGCCTCTTTCTTGCGCCCGGTTTCTTGTGCTAGGCATCAGATCTGGCCTGGGCTACAGGCTGCGTCACTGGAGCGACCTGCACTTTTCTTTGTTTCCTTTATGTTTTGGTCTGCTTAAAGCAAGCACGTGGTTTTGAAAGGCAATGGGATCCACGCTTCCACTGGTACCCAGCTTCGCCCCGCTCTTGGGTCCCACTCCCCCATCTAGCCGCTGTGCTCTGCAGACACCCTGCTGCAGCCTACCATCGCCCTCTCCTCATCCGCCCACCCCTGCTTTCCCTTCTCTCAACCAAGTCAGCCCAGCATTTTTTGAGCCGACAACCAGTGTTTAAGTGGTGATGACAACAAGCTCACTCAGAGCTGAGCCTGGTGCTCTTCTTATGTTTCCTCTCAACACTGTCTCGGGAATGAATAGCTTCCTTCCCTTAGAAAGGGAGTGGCACTTTCTGTATGCTGCTCACTAACTCAGACCCACAGCCAGATTGGTTGAGTGCTGAGCTTCTCTGCCATCCTGTGGGGTCCCCCAGATATCAGGTCGGTGTTCTCTCTCACTAGAACCATTGACGGTGTGACAGGGTTTAGGGTTCAAGGCTGAAAATCCCTTTCAAGTGATTCTCTCTCTCAGTAATTCCCACTGCTGACCTCCTGGGGTGGTTCTCTCATTTTCTGGGCTGGTTTCTCTCTCAGAGGGGTTTCCACCTCTATCTTCCATCTTTCTTGTGTTTCCCCCTTTCATGGTTTTACTTGTGGGAGGTCGGGTTTGTTCTTTGAGTTCCTGTTTTAAAATAGCCTTTGGCTCTTATTTTCTGAAAGCAGTAGCTTCTCAAATATTCTCAAAATGGTCACCTTTGTTGTTGTATACAATATTAATCCTTATAGTAAAATTTATATACAAAATTTAATCCTTATATTAAAAATTAAATACAACTTTTTATTGGGCATCAGGTGGGGGCTTACATTTCAGGTCATCAACTTGTCAGACCTCACCCCATGTTTTTTGATCTTCCTTTTGGTTCACCCCAGCCAGCCCCACACACACATACACACACCTCCCCTTGAGCCTCTAGCCCCGCCTCCCTGACCACCCCTGGTAACCAGCAGCAAAAGCTGTTTCCAGTCTGTGTGCCTTTGTGACGGAGTAACTTCACTCCGTATAGGTCATGAAGAGTTTCCCGGGGTCTGCACCCAAGTCTGTTAATCCAGTTGTCCCTGATGGGCAGTTAGGGTGCCGCCGTCATTTCGCTGGTTTTCTTGTTATTCCCCTCTGTTTCCTACACTCGCTGTTTTCTTGCTGCTCGTTAATTTTTTTTAAACCTTGCTTTGATCTCTCTTGTTTGAGAACTTCCTTCCACTTCCTTCCAGTTCTCAGCTGCTGGCTGACGGTTCAGAAGCTATTTCGATGCTCCAAGTCCTTCAGAAGGAGGCCTGGGGGTGTAGTAGTTTAGCGTTAGGCTGCTAAACACAAGGTGAACAGTTTGAAATCATCAGTTGCTCTGACGGGACTTTCTAGTCCAGTAAAAAGAATTAAAATCTCAGCTACTCGCGGGCAGCCCTCCCCTGTCCTACAGGGTCAGTGCGAGTCGGCATCAATTTGATGGTAGTGAGTTGATTTTTTGGTTTGGTCACTCAGTGGACTTCTCCTTGGGTTGCCTGGCAGGAACTCAGCTCTTTGGTTGGGAGACACCCCCACTCCCACCCCGTGTTGGCTGCCAGTTTAGGGGAGTACAGTGGAGTGAGAGGGCTGGGAGATACATCCACCGATGATCTTGAACGCCAGAGCTGTGCAGGGTCTCCCATGGGGTGGCCTGCTGTTGGGTAGGGTGGGCAGTCCCATCAGGGGCGGCGGAATGCATCTGATCTCCAAGGAGTGAAGTGCGCCTGAAGCTGTGCTTTGCAAAGAAGCCCAGGTCAGTCACACTCACTGGTCAGAGTAGCTTTGACTGATGCCAAGGCTCTGTGACACTATTTACGTCCAACAGGAGAATACCAAAGCCAGCTGATAGCTGGCTACACAATGCACGCACACACATGCACACAGGTCCAACCCATTGCTTGCTCTCTGCTGCATGCAGGTCTGAGTGAGGAGAGGGCAGTGCAGGAGAGGGTGCTTGGCCTGCTGGGTGTGTGTCAGATCTCTCAGGATTCAGGAGAGGAAGTCTCACTTCTGGAAGCCATTTCCTGTTCCTGCTCTGTCCACGGGGTGAGCTGTGCCCCTTGACCACAGGGAAAGCAATTTTTGGCCAATGTAAATGAGCAGTTGCCTTATCTGGTTGGCCTGCCCTCTCTGGTTCAGGCCCCAGCCACCCTGCTGGCCGGGCTTTGTGATTAACAGCTTTATTGAGATTCAGAGACACAAATCACACACTGTGGAATCTCCCCTTTTGATGAACACCATCCAATGGGTTCTAGTCTATTCTAAGTTGGGAAATTTGTAAATGTTTTTAGCTGTCACATCTGGATCTCAGCAAGTAGGAATTGCCCTCCTCGCTCTGAAGCTAACTCATCTCCCTCAGTGGGGTTTGACCCTCACTTTTACTTGCTGGTTGCCGAGAACATGGACTGTATTCTCACCTCCTGTTTCTGAGGCTCATCAGGATGCCAGTTCTCTTTCTGACCCCATGCCTGCCCATTCAGTCTGTGACGGACATTACCTGGCTTTTGAGGGTTACAGTTCCGGTGGGTCTCCACCGTCAAGTCTCTCCAGTAGATACTAGTTGTCAGGACCCGGTGAAATAACCCGTGGCACCCTGGTCCCCTGCAGGTGGCTGAGATCCAGGCTGAGGCGGAGCTGTGGGACGAGGTACTGCCCAGGGCCCAGAATATCCGGAGCCGTTTGAGCCGGCAGACCATTGAAACGGAGGAGGTGTGAGGGCTGGGGACCCCTTCTCTGCCCTGGCCTCCCTCCCAGGTTCCTCGGCTTCCTCTGGCCTCCCACCCTTATGCTGTCTCCTCCCCAGGTAAACAAGACGCTGAAAGCCACCTTGCAGGCTCTGTTAGAACTGGTAGGATCGGATGATGGGGACATGCTCGACTCGCTCCAGGCCAGTCCTTCCACAGAGTCCCTCAAGTCCACGGGCTCAGACCCAGGCAGCCGGCAGGCTGGGCGCAGGCGTGGCCAGCAGCAGGAGACAGAGACCTTCTACATTGCGGTGGGAGGGGAGGCTGGGCCAGGTGGGCAGGGAGCTGGGGGTGGGGGGTGGGGCTGCATGTGGGCTGACTCTCAGCCTTTCTAGAAGCTGCAGGAGTATCTGAGTGGCCGGAGTGTCCTTGCCAAGCTACAGGCCAAGCACGAACAACTGCAGGAGGCTGTCCAACGAGGTGGGCCTGCTCCACCCCATCCCCAGCTTTGCCCTTGCCCCTCCTTTCCCCAACCCTTGCTCCTTCCTGCCCAGAGAGGTTGATGACCATGTAGGAAGTAGACCAGCAAGGTATTTGGCCTTTCCCTCTATGCAGCTAACCAACATCTTTTCCTTCCAGGGGACAAAGAGGAGCGCAAGGAACCCCGGTGAGTTGGGTACAAGGTCCCTTCCTAGCTGCATCAGCCTTCTGGCTCTGGGTCTCCAGTGGCCCCGGGCAGAATTGCAGGCCCTCCATTCACTACAGGGTTCAGAGCTCCCAGCGAGCCCAGAGGAACCGTCACCCCCGCCCCTGCTCGCAGTACAACCAGAAGCTCTTCGGGGGAAACATGGAGAAGTTCATCCAGGTGCCCGCTGGCTTCTCATGCCTCCATCCCCACTTGCCCCAGTCAGATGGCTTCCTGTGGCCCCCTTGATCCTCATCTCGCCCCACCCACAGCCGTCAATGAAGTCCATTCCTACTCTGAGAGGGGGTTTCCAAGGCTCTCAATCTTTGTGGGAGCACAGGACCCCCTCTTTCTCTAGGAGCGGCTGATGAGATTAAATCACCGACCTCGTGGCTAGTGGCCCTGTGCGTCAGCCACCATTGCCACTAAGGCTCTCCAGAGGGGGGTGGAGGGTCGTTATGCCCTAAAGATTGGCTGTGCCAGGTAAACGCCTTCTGTGCCCATAGAGCTCTGGCCAACCTGTGCCCCTGGTAGTGGAGAGCTGTATCCGCTTCATTAACCTCAATGGTAAGGGTGCGGCCCTAGCACTCCCCCTCCCTGCCCCCCCAGCCCAGCACACAGTCCCCACGCCCACAGCCCCTGTGCTCCCCACAGGCCTCCAGCATGAAGGCGTCTTCCGGGTGTCAGGCGCCCAGCCCCGCATCTCGGAGATTCGGGAAGCCTTTGAGAGAGGTGGGGAGGCCGGCGGGTGGGGTAGGTGGGTGTGAACGTTAGCAGGCTCTGAGCTGTGCCCCTACCTCCATAGGGGAGGACCCTCTGGTGGAAGGCTGTGGGCCCCAAGACTTGGACTCCGTGGCCGGAGTGCTGAAGCTCTACTTCCGGAGCCTGGAGGCTCCCCTCTTCCCCCCAGATCTGTTCAGCGAGCTGCTGGCTTCCGCAGGTGAGGGCAGGCCCAAGCTGGGCGGCATGGGGACCACCTGCAGTGGCTGGGGCCCACTCCCATGCCTCTTTCCATGGCCACAGAGCTGGAGGACACGACCGAGCAGGCAGAACTCGTGGGTCGCCTTCTGGCTAGGCTGCCTGGGCCCATCCTGGTGGTCTTGCGCTATCTCTTCACCTTCCTCAACCAGTGAGTATTGGGGGCAAGGGCACCCAGGGATGGTGGGCAGGTGGGGATGGGTGCTCCTGCCGTGACCCTGCTGGTCCGCAGCCTGGCCCAGTACAGCGACGAGAACATGATGGACCCCTACAACCTGGCTGTGTGCTTTGGGCCAACGTTGCTGCCCGTGCCTGCGGACCAGGACCCCGTGGCCTTGCAGGGCCGGGTGAACCGCCTGGTGCAGACCCTCATCATGCAACCCATGGCCCACTTCCCGGGCCTGGCCGAGCTGCCTGGGCCCGTCTACGAGAAGTGCATGGCCCCACCCTCTACCAGCTGTTTAGGGTATGCCCGCTGTGCCAGGTGGGGGGTTCCCATGGGGCTGGGGTCCACCTTACTCATGGTCATCTGCTTCGGATAGGGATGGACAGCTGGACAGCGTGGCAGGGGAGACTGAGCAGGAGGATGGTGAGGATGGGGCGGAGGGTCCCCACTCCCAGTCCAGTGCTCACTCCAACCCCTCCCAAGGCCCTGTTATCCCCCCAGACCAGGAGGGGGTAGTGGAGGCAGTGGCCTGCTTTGCCTATACGGGCCGCACGGCCCAGGAGCTGACATTCCAGAAGGGGGACGTACTGCGGCTACACGCCCGAGCCTCAGACGACTGGTGGCGAGGCGAGTGTGGGGGCGTACGAGGACTCATCCCCCACAGGTACATCTTGCTGCCCGCCAGGTGAGTGTGGCCTCCCTGGCCTGCCCTCTCACGCAACAGTCCAGGGGCAGGAGGGCGGGGGCTTGTGTCCAGCTCTTCTCCAAAGTGCCTGCGCCCCCCACCCCACCCGCCGGTGTCAGATCCAATGGGTCCGGCTGAGAACCAGTGCTCTTGACAGCCCACTCTGACCCCAGGGCAGAGAAACTTCTGGCAGGTCAAGGGCTGCAGGCCGCAGGGGACAGCGGTGTGGAGTCTAGCAATCGGTGAGACCCAATGGAGTGGGCAGGTGAAGAGGGGCCCTTTGGGGGGAGACGTGGAGCCTCACTTCTAGTGTCCTACAGGCCAGAGGCGAGCACACCACTGGAGACCATGGGCACTTCGGGGTACAGACGACACTGCCTTGTCCCAGCCTCCCCAGACCGACAGGTGGATGTAGACAAGGTGCAGAGCTGTACAATGCTCCCTCACCGCTGAATGGGTCTTCGCACCCTGCCCCGCCAGTGGGGGGCTGGGGGAGAGGAGGGATAAGAAGGGGGCAAAGGGACAGGGATGAGGGGACTAAAGGCCCTCAGCCTGGCTGTGCCAGGGCCACCCAGAGTTGCAGGGACAGATGGAGAAAGGTTGGAGCAGCACTACCTCCCAGCTTCCATGGTTGGGATCAAGCTCCGAGTCAGAGCTGGGCCCTGGGGACACTGGAGGAGGGGTGGGGCAGAGAAGAGGACAAGACTGGGAAGGTGTGGATGCAACCAGAGGAGAGCCTGGGGCTAGCCAGAGGAACCGTACTTCCCAGCCTCTGGAGGCCCCGGGTGAGAGTGAGCCCTTCCTTGTCTCCCCAGAGCGTGGCGCAAACCATGGACTCGGTGTTCAAGGAGCTCTTGGGGAAGGCTGCCGTCCGCCAGGGCCTTGGGCCCCTGTCGCCCAGTTCCAGCAGGCCTAGCAAGAGCAAGGGCTCCCCCCACAGCCCTGGAGCCCCAGCCTCCCCAGCCTCCCCTTCGGCATCCCGTCCTCAGGGTCCTGATTGGGTCAGCAAACCACGATGAGTGCCAGTGGCTGATTGAAACTCACTCTTCCCACCCACCTGCTTCTCCCTGCCCCTCCCAGTCAGCCCTTCGGTGCAGAGAAGGCCACAGGCTGTTCCCAGTGACCGCCCCTCCCTGGTGGCCCAGCACTGGCTTGGGTCCCTGTGGGAGGGAAATGTGGGGGAGCTGCCACGACTCATAAAGGTCCTGTGATTCTTCCATGCCAGTCAGTGCTCTGTTGTGGGCGGTGGGGGGCTGGGCAGGTGGGCATGGGCAGCAGATTTGGCACTGGTGGTCCCTCTGGCATTCGAGGGTGGGGAACCTGGTGTGTTCAAGAGCGGCGCCAAAATCTTGGGGGGGGTAATGGGGGAGTCTTCTTCTGTCTCTGTGGTGCCACCCCCATACACCCGCTGACCAGACCTCAAGAAGACCCTCACCACACAAGCATACGAGCAGAAGTTTATTAGCGAGGAAGGGGGACTTGCAGAGGGCTGGCTGGAGGGCCCCCCAGAAGCCAGGAAGGAAGGTCTCACAGGGCACTGGCCCAACCCCGAGGGCCCCCTCGTCCCACGGGCTCCTCAGAAGGATGGCTCTTTGGCCAGGGAGGAGCTGGCTGTGACGCAGGACTCATCCTGGGGCCCCAGGCTGGGGGTGGCACGTGCCCGGCCACAGCAGAACAGGCTGCGCAGCTCTGAGGAGACGCTGCTGCTGAAGGAGGCGTAGATCCAGGGGTTGGTGCAGCTGTTAAGGCTGGCCAGCAGCATGAGCAACACGAAAGGGGGCCCTGGAGAGGTAGAGGCGGCGGTTCAGGGGCCTCTGGGTGCACACAGGGCCCCCTGCTGGGCGTGGGATGTGGTTGCACCCACCTTCCAGAGGCGCCTCTGGGTCCCACGCTGCCCACAGCTGCACGAGGAAGAAGGGCGCCCAGCACAACACGTACACAACCACAATCACCAGCGTCATCCTCACAGTCTTTGCCATGGCTGCCGACACCCGGGCTCCCTCGCTGGGGCCACCTAGCCGGCGCCCGCCACGCCGTCCCCCAGCCCTTTCTGTGGGCACCAGACTGGCATGGATCTCCCGGAAAATGAGTACCTGGCAGGCGGCGATGCCCAAGGCCGGGGCCACGAACACCATCAGGGCGATCCAGGTGACATAGGCGCGGAGGCCCCAGGGCTGGGCAAACCGGGCCCAGCAGTCCAGGACGCCAGTGCCCACGTCCTGCTGGGCGAAGATGAAGAGTTGCGGCAGGCTGAGGAGGAGTGAGCTGGCCCAGGCGACCAGCACCGGTCGGTTCCAGTGTGCGCTGCTGCCATGGCGGTAGGCCAGCATGGGGCGGCAGATGGCACGGTGGCGGTCCAGGGTCATGGCCAGGATCATGTAGGAGGAGGCATACATACCCACCATCTGCAGGTACTTCACGGCCCGACACAGGGCATCCGGTCCCCAGAAGCGGTCGGTGGCATCCCAGGCCAGCTGGGGCAGCACTTGGAACAAGGCCACTACCAGGTCAGCCAGGCACAAGTGGCTGATGAAGACGTGCATGGGCGCCCAGCGGCCCCGCCGGCCCCGCCGCACCAGGGCTCCCAGCACCAGGCCATTGCTCACAGCGACCACCACAAAGACAGTAGAGAGCAGAGCCAGCTCCGCCCGGGCCAGCAGCGGGTCCCGGGGCTCCAGCTCCGTGCTGCTGTTGCCAGGGGCCCTGGGGGGGGAGAGGGCCCCAGGCTCGGCTGGTCAGGGGTGGAGAGAGAAAAGGTGGAGTTAGAATCACCTGGGAAGCGAGGTGGGTGTGGGTTTGCCTTCAGGGCCATGCCCTCGCCGAACCCCCTCACCAGCTGGCACCTTACCCGAGGTGGGGGAAGCCTTGAGCATGTTGGGTCACAGGGTCAGCTCTGAGCACCTTTGGAAGGTGCCCGTCAGAGTGCTTGCCAATAGGGGCCTGTGTGGGCTTGGGGGCTGTCAGGAGAGACGGAATGGGAGCCACAAATGGGCAGAGATGGACGGACTGATGGACACCAGGGCGACCAGCCGGCGCCAGCACCCACCCAGACCGGGCCCGTGAGTGAGGCCTGTGGTGGGCCTAGACACTCCTAGCCCCCACCCTCCTGGGTCCCTGGCCACCCCAGTCCCCCTCACCTGACTGGGCTCCCCAGCTCTTGGGTGGCCTGGCAGTAGCACTATGGCCCTGTTCTCTGATCTGCACTGTGACTCAGCCCCGCCCCAGTTCTGGGAGTGACCTGCTTAAAGGGGGACTTCCTACCCGGCCCCGCCCCCCCTTCCCCCACCCTCCCTCCTGGGCCACCGGGAAATCAGTTCCTGGCCTGCAGTGCCCTGGCCAGGCCTGTCCCATCCACAACCCCAGACTCCCTTTCTCCAATCCTGGGGCCTTTCACCACCTGCAGAGAAACTGAGGCCAGGACCCCATGGCCTTCCCTGGATCCAAGAGTGAGCCCTGTGCGTCCCGGAGCGAAGACACAATCCCCCTCACAGGCCATCAGCCCCTCCCTCTCCTCAATTAGGGCCTGGCCGGAGAGGAAGGACAGGAAGGGGGGCAGGGGCCCAGCCAGGGCTTAATGTACCCCTGAGATCTGCCTTCCTCACCAAGGTCCAGCGGGAGCAGGAGCCCCACCCTCCACCTCCCTCACCCGCCTGCAGCTACCTGTCTCGAAGGCAGGGGCTTCCGGAGCTTGCCTGAGGCAGGCCCATTTCCAGGAATGGCTGGCTGGCTCTCATGCCCTTGAGCACACAGATTCTGTGCTCCATCCTTCCCCTCTCCTCTCCCAGCCCAGCCCCAGGGGCCCCACTTCTCCCTATCCACTCCCCCTCCTCTCCCCTCCAGCCCTTCCTCCCTGCAGGTCGGGCTGGTTCAGGGTTCAACCTAGGCCAGTACAGCCCGCCCATGGGCAGGCTCCAGTCAGAGACTGGCCTGCCTTCCTGTTTGTCCGTCTTCTTGGTCAACCCAAAGGCCAGGGACCCAACAGCCTCTCCCTGAACCCGTTGCCAGCACTCCTCCCTCCCAGAACCTTCAGCTACCCCCTGCCCCTTGACACCCCCCCACAGCGTGTCCACGTAAATGTGCACCCCACCCCACAGCATGCACATGGGCACCCCCCTCCACAGTATCATGTCCATGTGTATACCACCACAGCATGCACATGCATGTACATGCACCCCTTCCACCCACACTACCATGTACATGCACACCTCTTCCCCACAGTATTACATACATGCACCCCCCCTACAGTACATGCACCACACATTATGTACATGATGTATGCCACACCCAGCACATATACACCCAACCCCCACAGCATATACATGCGCACAGCACTCCACATAGCATGTACAAGTACACCCCAGCTACAGCACATACATGTATACACATAGCTTACAGTGTGTATGTGAACACCCCCACAGCATTTACACATGCATACATGACACTCCCACATGTGTTTATACACACCCCACACCCAGCATGTACATGTATACACATACCCACAGCATACCACTGACACACATCTGTACACAATACACATGGTATGCATAGATGCACATCATACCCACGTGTACACACCACAGCATACACACGTACACCACACATATGTGCATGTATACACACCACACCCTTGCACATCTACACAAAACACACCATGTCCATGGATGCACATGCATACCACATGAACGCAGGCATGGCACCCTTCCGTGTCCTGCCCCACCCAGTGTGGGATCAGAGCACACACAGAGGTCATACATACATACACCACACACATATGCACAGAAACACAGATGTGCACTCTCGTGCTGGCTGCGCTGACCCACCTGGAGGTTGGTGGGAGACTCCCCATACATTTCCAGGGGCACAGCACCCCTGTCGCCACTGGAGATTATGATCAAAGAGAATGAAAGGTTTTCTCATGCCATCCACAGCAACAAAAATGGTAGGCAACAAAGTCCGCAGGCATAGCAGAGCAGACTCACGGGTAAACTGAGCCCTGGGAAGAAGTCCCCCCAGGACAAATCCTGCATGTGTCTTACCCTGCAGGGGCCCACCTCGGAGGCCAAGGACCCCAGGATCCCTGGGGGTTGCACAGGAAGGATTTTCTGAGGCACACAGACATGAAGATTGCGAGGTTCTTTGTCACACGAGTGCCTGGCTGCAAGCTAGAGCCGAACCTTCTGGAGCATGGGGCCAGCCTCTGGGGTCCAAGGGCCACTATTTCCTTCTGGTTTTTCTGCCCAGAACCAGCCCTTGGCCACACAGTGCTGGGTCCCTCTGCTCCTGCAGTCTGGGTTTCCCTGCTGTCTCGGGGGTGGGGGGTGGTTTGGGGGGGTGTCCCCAATGCAGGTCTTTCTAGTGCCAAGTGGCAGGCGGGGCCACAGGAGCAGTGAATCAGCAAGAGTGCCTGCCCTGAGCCTGCCACCACCCGGGGCAGGGGCAGTAGTGGGGGGCCCAGGCAGCGAATGGTGGGGTTTGGGTCGTGGAGAGGAGGAGGAGGGAGGGTTCCCCTAAGCTGTGGTGAGAGAATGCTGGGAGCTCAGATCTGGAAGGTGGAGGAAGGGCCTGGCACCAGGCAGTGGCCAGCCAGCCTCTGGAGCTCTCCCCTGACTTCTTTGTGGGTGGCTAATGGGTGGGTCCTGCTCCCCAAACCCAGTGTCTGAGTAGGGAGGATGGGTCCGGCCAATGGGGCAGAGGGGGCGGGTCCAGATCCACCTGGCTCCCTGAAACTCTTTGTTCAACAACCGCCAAGTGTGCCTGCTGGGCCCAGTGGGGCATGCGGGGATGAAGAGACCTGGACCCCGTGCCAGGCTGGCTCGTTTTTTAATCTTGATTAAAGTCTGATCGACCAATTTTTAATGGATTATGTTACTTTGTGCCTGATCTAAAAAGTCTTTGCCTAATTCGTTGCCACTAAGACAGTTTGCTGTGATTTTAGAAGCTTGCTGTTTTTACCTCTTGAATTTAGGTTCGCGATCCTTTTTGAGTTAACTTTTATATATGGTGTGAGGTACAGGTTGAGGCTTGTTCTTTGGCATGTGGATATCCAGTTGTTCCAAGCCCAATGATTCCAAAGATTCTTTTCCCCCCACTGAATTATTTTGGGGGAAATCAATGGACCTTCTGGGCAGGGGTCTGTTTTTGGACTCTTCCTTCTGTTCCATTGATCTATAATCTCTCCTTATGCCAGTGCCACGCTGCCTTGATCAATGTCGATTTACAGGAGGTCTCAGACAAGTCCCGTCCCTCCCCCCAAGTTTGTTCTTCTTTTGCAAAGTCATGTGGGCTCTTTTAGGTGAGTTGCATTTCCACAGGAACTTTGGAATCAGTTTGTCAGTTTCAGAAAACTAAGCCTGCTGACGTTCTTCTTCTTTTTGCTCGAAAAGAAACCTTTCTTATTCCCTTTGGTCCCGGACTAGGGACAGGGCCTCCAGGTCGTGGCCATGCGACTGGAGCGACAGGTTCAGACAAAGGGACCGAGGCCAGCAGGGGGAGGGGGGGGGCTCATGTTCCAGGGTGCGCCTGGGGGCTGGCCAACCTGTGGCGGCAGGTCAAGTGGACACTCCTCTTCTTGAACAGTTTCACCTCCTCGGCCAGGAAGTGGTTCTCCAGGTGGGTGGTGCCGGCCTCAGCTTCGCGGAATCATTCTGTCGGCCCTGAGAGTTCATGCTAGGTTGAGGGTTTGGAGCTAAGCTACAAAATGAAACGGTGTTCGTTGGTCCCAGGAAGGGGTGACGACCAATAAGATGCTCCCAGAGGTTGCGCGTGGTGAGGACGATGGAGAGTTGGCCGAGGCTGCAGGTGGGGAGTCTACGGGGCTTGACACCTGCTGGGAGTTTGACTGAGATCGCGTTGAATGTAAAGGGAACAGAGGTGGTGAACCTCGGCATGATAACAATTTCTGAGTATGCTCGCTCTCGCTCTCTCTCATTTCTTTGCGTTTTGTTCATTTCTCAGCAACATTTCTGCCACAGCTTTTCTCTGAGTAGTGCGTATGTTGTAAATGATACTTTAGAACGTTCATTTCTGATTATTCATTGCTAGTGTATGGAAATGTTAATTTTTTATATCGACTAGCCTGCAACCTGGCTAAATTCACTTACTAGTTTGACGGTTTGGTTTGTGTATAACTTAGGAGTTTTTGCTCAAGATTTGAGCCAGCTGTCCTTTCTTCCTTCTTCCTGTGCCATCGCACTAGCTGAACTCTGGCGGTGTCGTGGCTTATGCATTGGGCTGCTAACCGCAAGGCCAGCAGTTCAAAGACGACGCTTTCTACTCCCATAAGTATTGACACCCTTGGACACCCATGAATCAGGATTGACTTGATGGCAGTGAGGTTTGGGATTGCCAATACCTTGATTTGATCCTGATCGTATGAGAGGATGAGTAAGTCTTTCATCGTTTAAGGACAGTTGTGTGTTTTTCATAGATGCCCTTTATCAGGCTGCAGAAAATGGTCCTTTGTCTCCAACTGGCCAAGAGCTTTGTCACGGATTGGGATCGAACATTTCCTGTTGAGATGATTCGGTTTGTTTTCATTTAGCTTTCTCCCCTGCTAATATGGCTAATTACACTGAGTGATTTTCAAATATTGAAGCAGCCTTGCATTCCTGGGTAGAACCCCGCTTAGTCATAATGTGTGATATTTTAATATCAATATTGCTTGATTTGATTGGCTAAAATTCTGTTTAGCATTTTTGTTCATGAGAAAGGATCAGTTGTTGGAAGATATGCTCTTGGTGACAGAAATGAAGCTGGAGGGGACATGATAGCATTTTGCAAGACCAAGGACTTCATCCCTTTGCACACAAGGATCTCTTCTTTTCTATAAAAAGTTCCAGTCTCAGAAGCCTTAAGGAACAGTTGGACACTCTCTGACAGGGTCACGGTCAGTCAGAATCAACCCAGTGGGCCTGACCAGATGGAATCCAATGGATGATGGAGAAGCTGTATATCAGCAGCTAAAACCAGACCAGGAGCCGACTGCGGAACACACCATCAATTGCTTCTATGTAAGTTCAGGATAAAGCTGAGTAAAATGAAAACGAGCCCACGAGAGGCAAAATATGCCCTTGAGTCTATCCCATCTGAATTTCCAGAACAGATCAGGAACAGATGCGACTCAGTGAACATTAATGATGGAAGAAGACCATGGACAGAATGCTGAAGTCAATGAGCTCAACAGGAAATGTAAAGGGCAGCTTGAGAATAAAAAGCACTGTAATGCAGTGTGTAAAGGTCTGGAGTTAGAAAGACACTCAGCGTGTCTATATTGTAAAACAGTTTTATTGGCATATAATTCACAAATCATATAATTCAATAGTTCAATCGTAGCACGAAGAGTTGTATAATCACCATCACAATCCATTTTAGAACATTTCTTCTTTCCTGCACTCGTTGTTAGCTCCCGATTTCCCTCACCTCAGCCTTCCCTGTCATACCCTCTAGAAGCCATTCATCCAGTTACTCCTCTACAGCTTGACCTCTCCATAACAAAAAAGTAAAAACAAAAAAAAAAGCTACCAGCAGCAACAGAAAAACCCCACCAACAATCACAAACTAAATTATTTGAAATGAAAGCAGCAAAAATGAAAAACTAAAACAAATTTTAAATGGGTCAAAAGGGAGCTCAAATGTGTTAACACCCTCAGCATATCTGAAACGGAAAGAAATAAAGGAAAAATTCAATACTTGAATTGGAATATTGAAAGATTCTATGGGCAAAATTTTAAGCAATGCAAGAAGCACCAAAAGAAGGTGAGGGAAGGAATACACAGAGTCCTTTTTACGAAAAACAACCAGTCGACATTCCACTATTTCAAGAGGTAACATATAATCAAGAACCAGTGGTACTGAAGGAAGAAGTCCAAGCTGCACTGAAAGCCTTAGCCAAAAGCAGGGCTCCAGGAATTGATGGAATACCAATAGAAATGTTTCAACAAGCCAATGAAGCACTGGAAGCACCCACTCTTCTATGCCCGAAAATTTGGAAGACAACTACTTGGCCAACTGACTGGAAGATATCCCTATTTGCAGTCATTCCAAAGAAAGGCGACCCAACAGAATGCACAAATTCTAGAACAATATCACCGATATCACAGGCAAGTCACATTTTGAGGAAGATAATTTAGAAGCAGTTGCAGAAGTACCTGGACAGGGAGCTGTCGGAAACCGAAGGTGGATTCAGAAGAGGAAGTGGAATGAGGAATGCCAGAGAAAGCAGATCACACACGAAAGACGTTTACTTGTGTTTTATTGGCTCTGCCAAGGCATTCGAAAGCATCGTGAACAATGGGAATTACACACACTTAACTGTTGTGCTCATGAGGAATCTGTAAATGGACCAAGAGGCATTCCTTTGAACAGAACCAGGGGAACACTGCCTGGTTTAAAATCAGGAAAGGTTGTGTCAGGATTGTATCCTCTCACCAGACTTATTCCGTCTGTATGTTGAGCAAATCATCTGAGAAACTAGACTATGTGAAGAAGAATGCAGTCTCACGATTGGAGAAAGGCTCATGAACAGCCCACAATATGTAGATGAAACAGGCATGCTTGCTGAAAGTGAAGGGCCCTTAAAACACTGATGCAAATCAAAGATCCACAACTCAAGATCAAGAAAACAAAAGTCCTCACAACTGGACCAGATGACAACAGCATGATAAATGGAGAAAGGATTGAAATCGTCAAGGATTGAATCTTGCTTGAATCCACAATCAATGCTCATGGCAGCACCAATCAAGAATTCCAATGATTTCTTACATTAGGCAAATCTGCTGCCCAAGCCCTTTTGAGAAACCTTTTGTGAAAGAGCAGAGATGTCACTCTGAGGACTGAGGCGTCCTCTCCAGCCATGGCATTTGCACTCATGTCATGTGCAGAGGAGAGCTGGACAGCGAATAAAGAATATTCCAAAAGAAATCAGCAAATCTGTCTTGGAAGACGTACAACCAGAATCTCCTTAGAAATGAGATTGGCAAGGCTTCATCTCACATACTTTGGACATATTCTCGGGAGTGACATCCCTGGAAA
Organism: Echinops telfairi; assembly: GCF_000313985.2. Lineage (NCBI taxonomy): Eukaryota > Metazoa > Chordata > Mammalia > Afrosoricida > Tenrecidae > Echinops > Echinops telfairi. Next base: position 2,744,717 of record NW_022111376.1, read on the forward strand.
GGACATCAGGCTTGGTGAAATCAGCTCCAGAGAGGAAGACCCTGGCCAAGATGCATGGATACAGTGAACGCGAACAGCACATAGGGCCGGGCAATCCCATTCTATTGTCCGTAGGCTTACTGGGAGTAGGAGCTGACTGGACAACAACATTGCTGAGGGATACGCTAAGCCCAACTCACTGCCATCCAGTTGACTCTCACTGCTCAGGGCCCTACAGGACAGAGGAGAACTGCTTCTGTGGGTTCTGAGACTGGAACTCTTTATAGGAGTAGAAAGTCCCCTCTTTCTCCTGAGGAGCAGCTGATTTCAAATGGCCGGTTTTGCAGTTGGCAGCCCAAGACCTTACTTTACTTTGATTGCGATGTCTTCGGCTGGTCTTTGGATTAGGTAGCATGGACCTTGCATCTTGTAGCTTTTCCTACCAACTTTTGAAGCGCCCTAATATACATTTTACTGCTAAGGATTTGGAAATTTTCTAGATAGCTTTTTTGTTATTGATTTATAATTCTGTGTCATTATGGTCAGGAAACATGATTTCTGTCCTTTGTAATTTGAGACTTGCTCAATGCCCCACAGTTATTGTCTCTCTTGAGAAAACCGTCTACGTTATTTGTTGGGTGTCTTTTTCTATAAACCTCAATTGGGCAAACTTGGCTGATCGCCTTGTTCAGTTTCTCGGTATTCTGATTATGGAGATGTTGCAATGCCGTTTGTACACTGTCGGCTTCTCCCTCTGTTGCTGCCAATTGTTGTTTCGTGGGATTTGGGAGCTTCCTTATTTAGGTACCTCCTATTTATGATGGTGGACTCTTTTTCGTTATGAACTCCCCAAATGGAGATAGAGATGGGAATGCTTAATGTCCTTGGCTGCTAACTGAATTGGTTACACATTCGAGCCCACCCAGCGGCACGTCTGAAGCAAGAACTGGTGACCTGCTTCCCCAGGGCAAAGCTTAGGGAGCACAGCTCTGTACCGATACATTGAAGACTCAGAGGGCAACTTGTGTGGGGTTCTTTTCCTATTGACTTCCCTCTTCATCTCTGTGTCCCAAATTCTACTTTATCTGATATTAATAGAGCCACACCAACGGCCTTCTGCCCAAGGTTTGCATGGTCTCTGAATCTTTGACCTTCCTTTCCCTTTCAACCTGTCCTATAAAGTGCGTTTCTTGTAAAGAACGTAGACATTTTATCCCGTCTGCCACTCCCTGCCTTTTCACTGGGCTCTGTGGCAGATTGTGTTTTTCAAAGGTCTCTCAGCCCACATGCTCCCCTGGAATGGTGCCACTCCCCCATCAGGAGGTGGAGTCTAGACACCCCGCTACCCCTTCATCTGGCTTGCTTGGAATCGACACCCTATGGTAGAATGGTGCCGGGTGGTTTCTAAGGCTAGGTCAGAAAAGACAATGCAGCGTTCGCTCTCTGAGCACAGACCCTCCTGGCGTAACTTCCCTGAGGCTGCCAGGGTGTGAGGCGACCACAGGAGAAAAGCCGCCATAAAGTGAGAGAGAGCTCCAGGCTACCCGGCCTTGCTGCACCCACACACCGTGCCAGCTTCAGCCACTGTCTGCTGAGTCACAATGGCCTGCTTGAGCCCAGCCTGGGTGTTTGACTCACAGATACAATGAGAAAACTATTATGGTGATTAAAAAAATACTTTTATTGGGGGCTCTTACATCTCTTATTACAATCCATTCATTCCTCCACTGTGTCAAGTACATTTGCACATATGACGCGATCATCATTTTCGAAGCATTCTCTTCCCACTTGAGCCCCTGATATCAGCTTCCTCTTTCTCCCCCCACTGTCCCCTAATCCTCCTGGTATGTCTACTCTCCTTGTTGGCCCTGAGGGGTCTATCTATCCTGGATTTCCTGTATTGTGGGCTCTTGTCTGTAGCAGTGTGCCTGCTCTGGTCTAATCCGATTTGTAAGGTAGAATTGAGATCATGATAGTGGGGGGAAGGAAGCACCAAAGAGCTAGAGGAAAGTTGTGTTTCACCGATGCTATACTGCACCCTGTGACCCCTCTGTGAGGGGTTGTCCAACTGTCTACAGATGGGCATTGGGTCTCCAATCCACACACACACACACACCCATTCACCTTGGGTATACTTTTATTCTGGGTCTTACATGCCTGACCCCATCAACGCCTCATGCTCACACAGGCTGGTGTGCTTCTTCCATGTGGCCTTTGTTGCTTCTCAGCTAGATGGCTGCTTATTTACCTTCAAGCCTTTAAGACCTCAGACTTTATATATATTTTTGATAGCCGGGCACGATTAGCTTTCTTCACCACATTTGCATATGCCGCCGTTTGTCCTCAGCGATTGTGTCAGGAAGGTGAACACCACAGAATACCAGATTGTTAGAGCAAAGTGTTCCTGTGTTAAGGGAGTACTTGAGTCCAAGCCCAGGTATTTGGGTTTTTTTGAAATTCCTTTTTGTTAGGGGACAAATGGAAATCTTTTTTTGTGTGTTTTTTATTTTGGAAATCTTTTTTTAGTACTCCATTGTTGGGGTGATATTTTAGTTGTACATTTTGGTTATTTTTTAGTGGTTGCGATTAGAATTTTATAGGAGATATAATTTATATATAAAAGGCCGCAAAAATGTACCTTCAAAATTCTATTCCCTGAACAATGTGAAGAACTTTACAAAAGTATCCTAATCGCTACCATTCCACCCCAAAGGCTTTATTGATGTCATTTCAAGTGATAGATCTAATGCATATAGCATATATTTATAGTATCTCTTTTCTAGCGTTTACCATTTCCCACTCCTTCCTTGGACCCGGCATCACTGCTCTTTAGCCTGGGGAACTCCTTGTCAGAGTGACTTTATTTTGACTTCATTTTCACAGGACATAGACTTCTGTTCTTGCTCTGTCAGAATTTAAACACACGGTTCCATTGCCTCGTGGTGTCTCCTGTTTCAGGTGACAAGTCAGCTGCCATTCTCATCACATGCCACATGTCTTTTTCTCAGACGGCTCTGAAGGTTTTCTCTTTGTCTTGATCAGCCGTGTGATCAGGATGTGCTTAGGTAAGATTTTCGTTGTTATTTATCTTGCTTACGGTTTACTAGATTCTTTGGCTATGTGAGTTGATAATATCTTTCATCGGTTTTTAAAAATTATTGGTTATGCCTCTTCAAATGTTTCTTTTGCCCTATTTGTTCCCTCTCTGCTTCCTAAGATTTTAATTGCACATATGTTAAGCCATTTGATACTGTTTTACAGAGTTCAGATGCTAGATTTTAATCTTTGTATCCATTCTTTTTTCTGTTTGTGTTTTAGTGTGGAAAATGTCTATTTATCTGCCCTTAAATTTACTGATTCATTGATCTGTCATGTCCCGTCTGCTAATAAGCCCATCAAACTAATTTATCTCTGATGTCAGCTTTTCATTTCTAGCATTTCCATTTGGTTCTATTTAATGGTTTGATCTCGCTGCTGAAATTTCCCATCTGTTCATACATGTTGTCTCCTTTTGGCACTATATTCTTTAGTAGATTTATCATAGCTACTTAAAACATCTGTTTGATAATTCCAACATCTGGGTCATCTATGGGTCTTGTGCTAATGATTGTTTCCTCTCCTAGTGATGGCTCATAATTCCTTGATTCTTTACATGTCTCACAATTTTTTATTGAATGCCAGATCTTGCGTGCAATAGAACAGTAGGGAGTGACGAAAACATTTATGCTAATAAAAGTGTGTGTGTGTATGTGTGTGTGTGTGTGTCTGTGTCTGTGTATGCACGCCCGTGTGCACCTGTTGGGAGAAGATTGTGTCAATCCAGCCTGTAGTTAAGTAAGTCTGGGGTTTCTTGTTGCTTTGGTAAGAGTCAGGTCACCATACTTAAAATTATTTCAGGGCAGGATCTGAACTTCCTTTCAGCAGGGCTTGGGATCTGAGTGCCTGGAAAATTAGTTTCAATTCTTCTGCCTCACTTTCAGATTTTGACAGATGCCAAATCTGACTCATATAGGACAGAACAGAGCCACCTCTCTGGGTTTTCAAGGCTATACATTTTTAAACAGTTTTATTGGCATATAATTCATATATCATTCAATTCAATAGTTCAATCACATTTTTTTAAAAGTACAATCATCGCCACAATAAATTTTACAACATTTTCATCTTTTTGTATTCATTGTTATTAGCTCCCTATTTCCCCCTAACAGCCCCCCACCCCACCCCGCCATGTCTAAGGAACCATCAATCCAGTTACTGACTCTATTGATTTACCTACCCTGGATTTCATATACAGAAAAACTTTTTAAAAATAAACTAAGAACAATGACAAATGAATACAGATACAAACCTCAGTCAAAAAGAAAACAGAAAATAGTAAACACTAGAACGAGTTTTAAACGAATCAGAAGGGAGATCAAATCATAAAGTGTTAGATTTTAACTTAATTGCATCTGCAATAATCCACTTACCAATGCATTTTATATGATGACAGGCCTATTCGCATCCTTCACCTGTGGTTCTCCAGAGGCTTGATCCATGTGTGGACTCTACACATGGATTTTAGGTTTCCACTGTCATCCAGAGCCTTCTACAAACCAGGTGTTCGCAATTCAAGCTCTGATATCATTCCCTCCTTCAGATTTGGATTTTATTATTTATAACCCTTGGATCACACAGGCTGGTGAAGGCTATAAATCTTTATGGGAACAGAAAACCATGTCTCTCTGTGGCAGAGCTGCTGATGGGTTTGAACTGCTGCTGACTTTGCAGTTAGCAGCGCAACACCTAACCCATCGGGACTCCTTTGAAAATACGTCTTCTACGTGTCTATTTCAGATCTGCTTCAGCAGATCCTGTCTCCCTGAATCTCAGGCATGGTCTCTCTCAGTTCCTCTGCCCTTCCCTAGTCACCAAGGGCTTCTGCTTTGTACTAAATGTTAGGGAGGTCTAGAATGTTAGTCGGGGTTCTCTTCTTCTCCTGCACTGTATTCCAATTCCAGCAATCCTCGCACACCTATTGGAGCCCTGGTAGTGTAGTAATTACGCGTTGGGCTGCTAACTGCAAGGCCAGCAGTTCAAAACCACAGGGTAGAACTGCAAGAATTACAGCTTCAGAAACCCACAGGAGACAGTTCTACCCTGCCTTATAGGGTCACGGGGAGTTAGTGTCGACCCAATGGTAATGAGTTTAGTTTTTGGTTGAGTACATCTATACCATAGAGAGGACCCCCTCGATTCATTTGCTTGGCCCTACACTATCATGGAAAAGACTTGGTTGATTCCAAAATTTCTCTGGATCCGAGATTCCTAAGGATTGTAAACAATCATATCTTACAATTGACCTTTAAGTTTTGGGTAAAAGTTCTCTGTGGTAGCCCGTCCTACTGCTGTTGGTCTTCTCAGAACAAAAGCAGACATTTGCTCCCAAGAAGGGTTTCACACTTTGGTAATTATGGTTCATTAGGGGTTTTCTTGTTTTTCTTTTTCTTTTTGTGGGGGTGTGGGACAGCGTCTGCTCCTTGACATGCTTACAAAGAAACACACACACACACACACACACATTGTAGGCTATTTAGTTTCATCTTACAGCAAGGATGAGAGTGGTATTATTTTGCAACTTTAAAAAAGATGTTTTACACACACACCCCTCCGAACATTACCTCAATTCTGCCTTACAAATCTGGCTAGACTAGAGGATGTACACTGGTACAGACAAGAGCTCGAAACACAGGGACTCCAGGACAGATAATCCCCTCAGGACCAATAATGAGAGTAGCCATACCAGGAGGGGTAAGGGGAAGGTGGGGGGAGAAAGGGGGAACCAATCACAATGATCAACATGTAACCCCCCTCCCAGGGGGATGGGTAACATAAAAGTGGGTGAAGGGAGACATCAGTCAGTATAAGACATGAAAAAATAATAATTTATAAATGATCAAGGGTTCATGAGGGAGGGGGAAAATGAGGAGCTGATACCAAGAGCTCAAGTAGAAAGAAAATGTTTTGAAAATGATGACAGTAACATATGTACAAATGTGCTTGACACAATGGATGTAAGTATGGATTGTAATAAGAGCTGTAAGAACCCCCAATAAAATGGTTTTTTTTTTTTTAAAGTTTTACTGCCTTCCTCTGGGCTGGTCCGGGAGGAGTGGTGGAAGTTCACTGATTCCCAGGGTGCTTTGTCTTAGGGCAAGCTTGTTCACATCCTGGTTACTGGTCAAAAGATCCATCTATTGAGTTTTTAATTTATGCAAAGAGCTCTTGTCTGTTACCTGCATCCTCCTCCCAATTGGATTGTGTTCTGTGTCATGGATACAGCTCTATTCTATTCGCTCTCCGAAACAGTTCCTGAGTTTCTAATACAAGAGTTCTTAGTCCTCACCCTCCCTGGGCCTTACAAACGGCTTTCCTCTTTGTTTTGGCCTCTGTCTTCTATGATTCCTGTGGGAGGAATTCCGCAGCTACCTGGGCAGCCTTGCTTGTCTTCCCCATATTGGAGAATGGGGCACTGAAGAGCTGATGGGAAAAAGTGGGACTTGCCAGCTGTGCACTTCCTTGTAGGGTGATGGAACCGGGGTTGGCTTCTTTAGTTTCTTCCCCTTATAACAGGCGAATCTCCTAGAGAAACGCCTTGCAGTCTGTGCCGGGCAAGACTGCTTGGCCCCCAGTCTGTCTTCAGTCTGGCACCTCCGGCTGTTCACCGGGCAGAGCGTCTACGTCCGACCCCCTCCAAAGAAAGGGCCATGGAGGACATGTGGGGTCTGATTGCCTTTTCTACGGATTTCCAAAGGACCCTCTCGCTTCTCCGCCATTTGCACCAGGCCTGGGGTAAGTGCTACCCGGTGAAGGGGCTGCTGCTCAGCGATCCCCATCTCTCTTCTGCCATTTTTGTCTTCAGGGACTTTTTCTGTTTAAGAAGCAGTTCGCTGTCCTTTTGGTGGCATTTGAAGAGAGAGAGAGATAAAGTAGATGCGCGTGTTCCACCTGACCCTGACTTCCAAGTTAGCAGTTTGTGGAGCAAGTCGGGCGGATTTCATTCCTGGCAGGTTTGCGATGTGGTACTGGTGAGGCTGCTTGCGGCTGCCCCCAGTCCGGACGCTTGCGTGTCTTTCTCCAGCGTGACTCTGCAGGCTGGGAGGCTGGAGGCCGAGGATCAAGAAATGAGAGGTTGTTGAATGTAAAAGTGGTGATCTGCTCCGTAACCCTTCACCTCTTTCCCAATACAAGGAACACAGACAGACAGGTAAGAAAAGAGGTGACTGGGTGTGGTTAGATTGGGCAGGCCCAGCAAGCGGCCTTCTAAGACACTGCTGCCTGCTGAGGGAGCAGCCTCCAAAAGGCCGTGACAGAGGCATCTAACTTCACAGGGGAGAGATCGGAAATCACCTTCAGCCCCAACCCAAAGCTGTCTTCTGAGACAGGTCAGACAGGCCTCCCCTGGCCAACCCTTTGACTCCGGACACCAGCTGCCCCTCCCAGTCCTCTGCAGCATTCAGTAACGCTCAGACCACCCCGCCAGGCTGGGATTCAGCAGAGAGGCTGTGGCTGTGAGGGACCCGGGAGATGGTCCTGATTCATAGTGCCCCTGCTCCATCCTGCCCGCTGCTTGAAACCCTTCCTCACTTTCTCTCTCGGTCTCCTCAGCCCAGGAGAGTCGCAGCACAGAGATCATGCTTAACTTGGGGCTCCTCTTCTTTAGTAGCCATGAGACCACCCTTCCCGCCTTTGGGATGGCTCATTTTAAACCCAAGAGAAAGGCAAAACTGACCAGTCTCTGGCTCACTGCCTCGAGGATGCCACACACCTCTTTACAGAATCTCTGCTGGCCCATAAGTGCCTCATTTGCATAGTCCCACCCAGCCATTTGGTGAGTGTTCTGTTGTCTACGATAGAAGGGCAACTTAAGGTCCGTTTAATGGCCACTTAAGGCCATTCATTTCAGTGCATGGCACCAACCTTGACCCAGCTGTCTGGACCAGAACAAACACGGAGCTAGGAACAGCTGGTCTATAGGCTGGTCAGTTGCCCACGACGCTGCGCAGCACGCAGGCTCTGCCCACAGAAGGCTGGTGGTGGTTTCTTGGTTTGGAGTTCGAGAGCAGATGTCAAGCCCAGGGGAAGCAGGAAGGATCATCAAGCCGAAGCACAGAGGCAAAGCGATGAAAGAAAAGTGGAGGAAGAGGGAGGAGAAGGTAATGGAGTCAGATGGTCATAGCAGGAGCAGTAGGGACCGACTCAACCCAACAGAGGTGAACAAGAACATTCCCGCAGCTCAGAAATGGGAGGGTGGGGGTGGGAGGTAGGGCGCTCAGGTAACCTAGCCCCAATGGTGCTGTTCTAATCTTGTCCTCTGGGGTTTACTATGGGTCAGAATTGACTTGTTAGTAGTGGTTTGTAAAATTTGTTTTTGTTTTTAGAGGTGCACTAACATCTTCTGATCCCGGGCTCCTTGAAACTGAGGTGTATGGATATTCCTGGGTTTCTGTTGTTCAGGGTACAAGGGAGACTCCCAAATCTCAACTATAATTGAAAGAGAACATTCAGTAAGTCGTGAAAAGGGCAAAGACAAGGCCCAGACGCATCCTCCACATGAGGGAGACCATTAGCGTGAGGTCAGACTGGCGTCCGAGGAGTCTCTTGAAGAACAAGGGGAAAAGTCACACAATCGACCTTGGTGGCAGATCAATTCATCACACTTGCAGGCAAGAAAGGGACAGAAGCAGAAAAGGAACACTGATTGGGACAAGTACGTTATGTTGCACAGAGCTTATAAGCTAGGTCCAGAACCTTCTGATCACTGCAGTCAGGGCATGATTCATGACTAAACAAGCACACACCCCAGCAAGCCCCTAAAGGAGACTGCCTTCCTCTGGGCTGGTCCGGGAGGAGTGGTGGAAGTTCACTGATTCCCAGGGTGCTTTGTCTTAGGGCAAGCTTGTTCACATCCTGGTTACTGGTCAGACAGAATTCAACGGAGGCCACTTTGCAAATGCTGCCACCTGACTTTGTAGTCTCCTCTAGTCCTGTTGTGTCCACCCAGGGTCAACCCCACGGTGGATTTCAACAGAGCCGTCCGCTGCGAGCCCCTGGGTCAAGTCTCTTTCGAGCTGTTTGCAGAGAAAATTCCAAACACAGAAGAACATTTCCACAGTCTGAGCCTGGGAAGAAAGGACTTAGCTACCAAGGGATCACAGAGCCGTTCCTGGGTTTCCATGCCAGGGTGGGGGCTGCATACACCATAAGGACACTGGTGGCAAGCCCATCTGTGGGGACCGGTGAGGATGAGCGCTCCTCCTGAAGCTCACAGGTCCTGGCATCCTGTCCAGGGCGGACGCTGGGCCCAATGCTGATGGTTCCCAGCTTTCCATCTGCACCACTAAGAGGCAACGGTCGGCTGGCGAGCACGCGGTCTTAGGCGAGGGGAAAGAAGGTGTGACCACTGTGGCAGCCATGGGGCATTTGGGGTCTGGGAAAGGCAAGAGCAGCCAGAAGCTCCCCACTGCCGACTGTGGTCAACTCTAAAACGTTTGACCTGTTTCATGTTTGAGTTTAAGCCGCAGACCATTCCTCGTGCAGTTTGGGAAGTTCCCCTGCTCTTCCCATGGCTGAATCTTTGTGCTCTCACTCCTTATGACCCCCTAAATCCAGCTGGGTAGCAGAGCTAAATTTATGATTATGAAATAAAAGCGAAACAATAACAAAAAAGAAAGAATTCAATGGAGGCTTAGTCCACGTGGGGATTCTGTAAATGCATTTTGGCCTTTCACTGTTACCCATAGCCATCTGCAAACCGAGTGCTCCCATGCGCTGTCCACGTGGCTGAGAATCCTGTCTTCCTCATTCCTTAATGGGGAAACTCGAGCCCGACAGGGTCTAGGCAGGCCGCCGGCGAGGAAAAGGCCCGGTGAAAGTTCATTAAAAGGGTGCTGCCCGCAAAGGACCGGGAAGCTCTGTGAGCTCGCACGCAGGCCTGCTGGGAAAGAGCGATTGGGGAACTGGAAGGAACAGATGGGAGGCTGTGCCCAGAAAGTTGACTTTGGGAATATCGCCAAATCAAATTGGAAATTTGGTCTCCCACTCTCACAGTTGTGCTTCAGGATCCACTGTCCACGGCTGAGGGGATGTCAAGATCAGGGATGGCATGTGGTTAGATCAGTCCCTAGGGTCGAGAGGAAGAGCGTATGTCACTGATGAACAAAGCCAAGTGATAGAACGGGGAGTAAGTAGCAAAGGAGGGTCCAGCCCAATGCAACACGCCTCACAGGAGTCAAGAGCATCGGGCAGAGAATAGGTGTTGACTTCACCTCTGGACCCAGAGGTAGGGAGTCATGACCTTAAAGAGCTGGAGAATTCAACCTATTTTAGGGTCAGTCAGCATTCAGAGAAGTGGAGCTTGCTAATCTATGGAATTGGAGCATCCAAAGTGCTCCAGGGGAAGACGAGATGAAAGGAGGCATCCGGAGGGGCCTCTAGGGGCTAGGAAGCCCGGCACAGGGTCCAGTTGAGAGTATGGGAGAGGACGGTGCCCCATCAAGCATGCATTGGCCAAGGATGAAAATGACAACAGGTTGGTGGGTTTTGTCAGTTCCGAGATTCATGTTGAAAACCTAGGAAATACAGGGCCGCAATCAGTGCTACGTGATCTTCCTTCTAGTTTTCTCACAGGGTGACCAATTAGGAACCTGCACTCCGGCTTCATGTTGGTTCCAACTCAGAGCGACCCTGCTATGCACAACAGAATGAAACACAACCCGGTCTCGCACCATCCTCACCACTGGGATGTTGGAGTGCCTTGTAGTAGTCACTGGGTCAACTCATCTCCTGGACAATCTTCCTCTTTGTTCCTGACCCGCTGCTGGATCAAGCTGCGGTCCCCTCCCAGACACTGGCCTCTCTTGATAACATGTGCGAAGAACATGAGACCAAGTCTGGCCAGCCTTCATTCCGAGGAGCGTTCTGGCTGTACTTCTTCCGGAAACAGACTGGTTCGTTCTGGCATCCATTCTTCTGTCCAGCTCTCACAGGCATATAAGGCAAATGAAAATACCTTGGTTTTCACAATCACATCCTGACCCTGCAACACGTTCAAGAGATCTTGTGCAGCATATTTGCCCAATGCAATGGTGGGGCCACGTGAAATGAAATCCTTGACAACTTCCATCTTTTCTCCATGTATCATGCTGTTGTTGATTGGCCCAGTCGTGAGGACTTTTGTTTTCTTTACATTGCTTCACACACGCATAACAAAAGGAAGGGTAGATAACATATATTTTTTTAAATGATATTTTCAGGGCAGAGAGCGATCCAATGTACTTGGACCCTCTTCAAAGGAACTTGAAGAATGGGGACAAGATTCGACGGCCTGAGTTCCAGACCTCTCCCGAGGAGCAGAAACTTCTGCTGATTCCATCTTGGTATGTCCCAGGGGAATTGACACAGAGTCCTCCCCA
>NW_022111376.1:2756295-2757575 GCF_000313985.2 Echinops telfairi
CGATTTCAGCGAATGAGAGGGGAAGCAATGAGCTGACAATGACTCTCCTCCTCCCCCTCCCCCAAGGAACACTTTGGAGGACACTAACACTTCTCCGCCAACATATTTGGAATGGGGGTGGGGTCAAATCTGAACTTGGGCAGAACATTTCACAGGCTCTTGCCCTGAGACTGACAGGAGCCTGGCAGGCCCACTACATTAAAATGGCTCCCAACTGAGAGGATGGCCAGGCCCTGGGGGAGTGGTGCAGAATTCGATGGACCTGTGTCAGGGGGAGAATCAGCACTGCAGAACTTGAGCATTGCTAGGCAGACCCCGGATTCAAAGTGCTGTCACCTGACAGCCCACATTCAAATACAATCCAGGCCCAACTCTGGTAGTGTTTTGGATAGTCTCCTCTCTTTTCTTTAATTGTTTCCAGCCTTTGGCTCTTGCTGGGATTAGGCCAGTGCCGAACTTACATGAACTATTTCACAATATAGAAATGGACAATATACTACCATATTCATTATGAAGCAAGTATAACCCTGATATGTAAGCCAGGCAAAGACATCACCGAAATAAAAAATCATAGACCAATATCCTTGATGAATACAGATGCCAAAAATTTCAACCAAACTCTAGCCAACAGAATTCAACCAACCATCAAAAAATAATACATCATGATATAATGAGATTCATACTAGGTATGCCAGGATTGTTTAATATTAGAAAACCAATAAATGTGTGTTAGTCCGGGTAGACTAGAGAAATAAATTCATAGACGCTCATATGCATATAGGAAAGACCTTTATATAAAGAGTAATTGTGCATTAAGAAAACATCCCGGCCCAGTCCAGATCAAGTCCATAAGTCCAATATTTGCCCATATGTCCAATACTAGTCCATAAATTCCTCTTTAGAATCAAGCAGCCATGCAATAGTGCCGAATGCAGGAAGATCACAGAACAATGGGTGAAAAGTCTTGTGGCTCCAGTGGTGGTAGAAGCATCTCAGCACCAGGCTCATGGTCAGTAATGTCTCCAAGGGAGTGTATCTGTGTCCCACCTCCAGCGAGCTATTTATCTCCGTGGTGCCTCCAAATGAGGTCATCAAGCTGTGACCTGATTGACAGGTTGGACTCCAACCCTTCGCTCTTAAGTCTCAAATTGACAACAGATTATGTAGCTACCACAGAATGTAACCCACCACATAAACAAATTAAAGGGTTAAGAACCATATGATTATATCAACTGATGCAGAAAAGGCATTTGATAAAATTCTACATCCATTCTTTTTTT
>NW_022111376.1:2760354-2763785 GCF_000313985.2 Echinops telfairi
TAATTCCTGGAGCCTTGTTTTGGGCTAATGCTTTCAGTGCAGTTTGAACTTCTTCCTTTAATACCATATGCTAGCTCCTGAAATGGTGGAATGTCAACTAGTTCATTTTGGTACAGCGACTCTGTGTATTCTTTCCATCTTCTTTTGATGTTTCCTGCATCATCCAATATTTTGTCCAGAGGGGCTTTCAATATTGTCACTCAAGCTTGAATTTTTTTCTCAAGCTCTTTCCCTTTAAGATAGGTGGAGGCTGTTCTTCCTTTTTGGTGTTTTACTCTGTCTTCTTGAACTGCCTGATGCAATTTTCTGTTCAGCTTTTACTTCATCATTTCTCCATTTACCTTAGGTACTTTGTAATTCAGAGCGAGTTCCAAAGTTTCTTTGGTCTTTTGTTCTTTATTGTCTTTTTATATTTTATTTTGTTTTTTGCTCTTTGCAGTTTATTGCAAGAAGTTACTCTAGTCCAAGTTAAAAGTGGACCCCAAATGGTTATATTATACAAGAATAAGACAGAAAGCATTGGTATACAACCACAGAAACTTTTATGAAACAAAAATATCTGAATATGAAGTTACTGTTTCTTGATGTATCCAGCACCTAGGCTGTGTTAGGCAGGGTTCTCTAGAGAAACAAAAGCAGGAAACTTATGATTATATATATTTAAGAGGATAGGTCTATACAGTGAGAAGGAATATAATAGCTAATTAGTCCACACAGCAGTATGGAGGGTTCAGTTCAACTCACTTCTGTGGAACAGTTAATATACTGATAGGCCTTCAACTCACGTGGGCTGCAGGGTTCTAGGTCAAGGAAGCAGACTGCAGAGCCCTCCCTCAGACCAGGCAAGCAGAGTCTGTCCACAGGCAGCAAGTAGCAGGGTGGTTTGGGAACTTAGCGAAGCAGTCCCAGATGGGATATCAAATGCAAGCAATTCAAGGCAGCAGGATCCACTAACCTCAAGCTCAAGGGATGCCTACACTAGTAGTGTGGCAAAGCAGGTCTCGAAGGGGCCTCAAGCTTTAGAGACACCATCCACAGGTTGGTTTATCCCACAGGTACTGTAGCTAACAGGTTGAGACAGAGAACTAGCTAAAGCAGCAGCACACTCCAGCACGCTCCCATCACCAGAGAGCAAGAGAGACAGGGACGGGCCCTGCAGAGCCATTCATCTCTTTGACCTCCAATCATACTGCGAACTAGTTAATCCCACATGTTCCTATTGGCCAGGTTGGCACAATAAACCTACCTATCACATAGGCCTATATATTTTTTTTGTCTATACTTTCTCTCTTTTTGATTTATACCATGTCAAAAATGGCAAGTTTTGCCTCTTTGAAGGACTCAAAATAATGTTCACTTTAAATGTTCTAATGCATTCCATGAAATCATCTTCATTAGCTTTGGTCTTGCTTAAAGGATTTCATGGAGAGATCAGGCCTTTGAGCTAGCCAATCTTCCCACAATGCTTTTGGCATCCATCATGCCAGAAGTTGCCTGAGGTCCAGACATTTGGCTTAAAATTAAAACTGCAGAACCCCATGAAGTTGGAAACTTCACTGGCTGTCAATGGTAAATCTATAGGCGTCTTCCACCACTTTCTAGACTTCAGTCAGTTTCTTCCTTTGTGGAGGTTGCTGGCCTTGCTTTTTGGGACTCATCTTTGAAGTCTTCCTGACTCTCCCTGAAATACTTGATCAGTTTAGAAACTTGTTTTACGTGGGGCAGCGGTCCCGTCAGCTTGTTGCAAAGCTTCGTTGATTTGGGGAGATGTCCACTTGAGTTTTGTTATTAGCCCTGACCTCAGTTAGGTTCGGTTTGAGTGGGCCTGCTGGCATTTAAAATGCCAGTGACATAGCTTCCAGCATCACACGGCCACCACAATGCCTAACAAGCAACTGACAATGTCAGTCACACGAAAACAAAAACAAGACAGAATGGCTCAAACAAGTGGCCAAGTTTTAGAGACAGAAGACCTTTCTCAGAAAGAAAAGGTATTGGAACTACTTGTGAAGGAATTTAAAAGAATAGAATTTATTCCCCTTCAATGAATGAAGAGAAAGATCTACAAAGCTACAGATGAAATCAATAAAAACGCAGAAAAAATTTTAGACGAATTCAGTAGAACGCTACAAGAACAAACTGACAAAGAAAAGGAAAAATCAAAAAACCATACAAAAACAGAAAATTGAAATCTAGAACATTAACGCTAAGAATTCAGAACTAGATAATGCAGAGAAAGAGAAAAGGAGTAGAACTAACTCAAAGGAAGGCTGAATTAGCGTTTGACGACAAATCTCTCTCACTAGTAATCTACTGGACAAACAATTAAAGAAAACAGGAATAAGGAAAGCCAAGATTTATATGGGACACCATCAAGAGAAATAACTTACATGTGATAGAAATCCCCAAAGCACAAGGAAATTGCCAAAGAGTTGTTGGAAGAAATAATATTGAAGAAAATTCATTGAAGAGTGTTGGAAAGAAACTAGCATCATGAAAAACGAGAAGCTATGCACCCAAGAAGCTGAATAAATCCCAAACAAGATAGACTTCAAAAGAGAATCACCAGGATATATCATAATCAAGCTTTCCAAAATCAAAGACAAGAAGAAGCCCCAGAGCAGCTCAGGAAAAACACAAAGTTACCTAAAAAGGGGACCTCTAAGACTAAGCTCTAATTTCGCAACAGAAGCCATTTAGGCAAGAAGGCAATGGGATGAAAGATATGAAACTCTGACAGAAAAAAATTACCAACCAAGAATCAAATATCCAGCAAAATTGCCCCTCGTTTATGATGGTGAAATTAAGACATTTCCACATAAACAGAAATTGAAGGAATGCATAAAAACCAGACCAAGCGTACACGATACACTGAGGGGAATTATTTGGACAGAGAACCAACAACAGCAGGAAAAAAAACGGAGGTAAACAAACAAGACAACACCACGCATAAGTCAACCCAGATATAGAAGGCTCCGAAGTAACACAAACTTCTAAGACTGAAAATAGGGAACCCGAGATATCAGCTTGTAATAAAGAAAATTATACAGTGAATTGAGGGAATAGTGTAGTTGCAGAACTTTCAAATGGAGAGAAAAGCAAGCAGCTTTTTTGTTTCAAGTTGATTTACAGATAGAACACGCTGTTCTAAACTTGGGGAAAATGGCTAATTACAGGGAAACCTCAAAGAAAATTAATAAACCCTTGCAAAAAATAGGAAAACAAAAAAACATCTGTGAATGTTTGTATGTGCCATCGAGTTGGTCCCTGTATTAGTCTGGGTACTTTGGAGAAACAAATCCACGGCGACTCACGTATAAGAGAGAGTTTTATGTAAAGAAAAGGTGCATCACGAAAACATCCCAACCCAATGCTGCCCAAGCCCACAAGTCGAACATTAACCCATTAACCCAACACCAGTCCACAAAGTC
>NW_022111376.1:2764928-2778351 GCF_000313985.2 Echinops telfairi
AATGATGAGGGCAATGAATGCACAAATGTGCTTTACACAATTGATGTATGTATGGATTGTGATAAGAGTTGTATGAGCCCCTAATAAAACGGTTTTTTAAAAAGGTTTTATTGACATATCTTACAAATTTCAATATATCCATTCACATACAATTCTGTTGTTCAATCCCATCAGGTGGGGTTATTCAATCATTGATGCTATCCACTCCGCTTTCCCCTCCTTCCCCCCTCCCTTCTCCCATACCCCCAAGGAGCCACCACTCCTGTCACTGTCTCTGAGGGGTCATCCATCTTGACTTTCATGTACCAAGTGATCCCAAGTATACAAATGAACATACGCAAATTAACGTGGTCAATGGGGTAAAACACAAAAACCTTACTAGTAAGGGAAGGAAATGTTAAACAACTAGAGGATAGTTCTGTGGTTCATCAGTGTCCTACCGCACTCAGACTCTATCATCCATTCCATGTGGCCCTTCTGAGAGGGACTGGCCAATCATGTTGCAGCTGGATTTTGGGTCTCCATTGCATTCACGCCCCTTCACATAAAGCTGATTGTGTGTTTTTGAATTTTTGATACCTCCTCCCATCAGCCCTTCATGATCATCCAGGTTGGTGTTCTTCTTCCATGTGGGCTTTGTTGCTTCCCTGTTAGATGGTCGCTTCTTTAATTACAAGCCTTTAAAACCTCAGATGCTATATCTTTTGATAGCCAGGCACCATCAGCTTTCTTCACCACATTTACTTGTGCACCCATTTTGTCTTCAGCGATCATGTCAGGAAGGTGAGTATCATACAATGCCACATTATTAGAACAAACAGTTTTTGTCCTGAGGCAAGTTTTAAGTAGCGGCCCAAAGACCATCTGCTTCCTTGTTTCATACGAATATGTATAGACACAAACAAATTATATGGAGAAGGGGGTGTGTTCACAGAACCAGTTTTATTCGCCCCCACCCCACCCCACCCCCACCGCATCTCCACTTGATGTCCATCAAAACATCCCATTGGCCATTTAGTGAAAACAAAACAAAAACAAAGGGAACAAAATGCAGTATGCTTGGGCATATGCACCAGTTACTTGATGTACAAGAAAGGAGTGGGTAGGGGAAATGAAGGACTAGAGAACATGATCCTGGTGGAGTAAGGGGGGGTGGTGGAACCAAATGGTGGTTTTCGGTTGCGGAGGAAAGGAGCTGGCTCCCTTCTAGAAGACGCCTACTGTCTGCTGCCGCTGGACACACCGGTGTATCTTCAGCCTCTGTTTCCAACTGTGCAGCTGTGTTGGCTTCAATGATTCCCCTCAAATCCGCATCTGATCTACCTCATGGACAAACCCTGTCGCCCACTAGGCGTTCAGTAGTTTACTGAGGGGCGGATGCCTCTCAATCTTACATGGCACCCCAGAACTGTCCTGCCCCAACAGCTGCACATTCATATCACCGTTGTTCTCAGTCTCGACTCCAGCCTTGGCGAGAGCAGGAGTCTCCTCAGCTGCCCCTTCACAAAAGACGTACCAGGCCCGCACAGACAAGCACACAAGCAGCCCCTATGTCCATCCATCTTATCAAGGAGCTTCCTCTTTTTTGCTGAACCTCTACTGTACCAAGCATGATGTCCTCTTCCTGGGGCTGGGTTCTCCTGACAACAAAATATGTCCGAAGAAAGTGAGACAGAGGCTCACCATCCTTGCTTCTAAAGGGCATTCTGGCTGTACTTCTTTCAAGAAAGAGGTGTGTCTTCTTTGAGCAGTCCACGGGACTTTGATTATTCTTGGCCAGCTCCATAATTCAACTCCAAAGCATTAGGGGGCTGAAATGGGCGAAATTGGCCATTTTAAATCATTTATTGTATGGGTTGCTGTGCTGGGAATGACAAATTCAAGAGGAATGGGATCGTGTTCATGATCGAAAAGGATATTTCGAGATCTATCTTGAAGTGCAACATGGTCAGTGATGGGATAATATACACATACACAGAAATCTAGTTGATACAACTGTTATTCACATTCACACACTAACCACTAGCTCTCCAAACCAAACCAAACTCGCTGCCATCAAGTCCATGCCAGCTCACAGTGACCATGTAGGACAGAGTAGAATTGCCCCTGTGAGTTTCCAAGACTGTAACTGTTTATGGGAGTAGAAAGCCCTGTCTTTTTCTTTGGGTGTGGCTGCTGGTTTCAAACTGTGGGCTTTGTGATGAGCAGCCCAACACATACTACTATATTACTACTACACTCCCAAAGTGCCCACCACTAGAGCTAGTGATGAAGAAATAGAAGAATTCGACCAATTTCTTCACTCTGAAAGTGGTCAAGCATATCATCAAGATGCATTGATAATTACTGGAGATTGAAATATGGATGCTGGACATAAAGATAAAAAGGTTGGAAAACGTGCCTGCAGTGATAGAAACGAAGCTGGAGATTCCATGATAGAATTTCAAGAAGCAACCACAACCCAATAACTTCTTTATCACAAATACCTTCTTAAAAATACCATAAACTGCAACTATACACATGGACTTAGCCAAATGGCATTCACAGGAATCAAGTTGGCTACATCTGTTAGAAGAGATGATGGAGAAGCTCAATATCAGCAGCCAAAGAGAGGCTAGGGGTTGACTGTGGAACAGACCATCAATTGCTGATATGTGAGTTCAGGTTGAAGTTGAAGAAAGTTAAAACAAGTCTAGTAGAGCCACAATGTAACTTTGCTTATATCTCACCTGAATTTCTAGAACATCTCAATAACAGATTTGACTCATTGAACACTCATGACAGAAGTCCTGATAAGGTATGGGATGAGATTACAAGCACCATATATGAAGAAAGCAAAAGGTCACTAAAAATATAAGAAAAGATCACAGTGACTATCAGAAGAGACTCTGAAACTTGCTCATTTCCCTCCACAATTAAGGGGAATTATTAAGGAAGTTACGAGGTTTCTACAAGTCAAAATCAGGAAACAGTAAAGGGTGCAGTCATTGATGTCCTCAGCCAGCAGCCAAGTTTGTCTTTCTGAAACTTGTTCTTGCTCATCAAATAAAGCAATAGAAGAAATGATGAAGTGAAAAAGCTGAACCGAAATTTCCAAAGGGCAGCTTGAGAAGACAAGTAAAGAATTATAACGGAATATTCAAAGACCTGGAGTTAGAAAATCAAATAGGAAGAACATGCTCAGCCTATCTCAAGCTAAAAGAACTGAAGAAAACACAGAAATCTCAAGTTGCAATTTTGAAGGATTCTATGGACGAAAATATTAAGTGATGCAGACAGCATCGAAAGGAGACAGAAAGAACACACAGGTAGCATAGGATCAAGAACCGATGGTACTGAAGGATGAGAGAACTCCGAGGTGCTAATAACGAGGCTCCAGGAATTGACGGAGGACCAATTTCGATGTTTCCACACACTGGGGAAGCACTGGGAGCACTCACTCAGCTACGTCAAGAAATTTGGAAGACAACTACCTGGCCAAGAGATTGATATTTGTATCCATTCCAAAGGAAGATGACCCAATAGAACACACAAATTATCAAACACGATCAGTAATATTACATGCATGAAAAGTTTTGCTAAGGCTGATTCAGCAATAATGGCAGCGGTACGTGGACAGGGAAAAGCCAGAAATGTATGTTTCATTGAGAAGAGGATGGGCAGGAGGAATATTATTGTTGACGTGAGATAGACCTTGGCTAAGAGTGGGGAACACCAGAAACATGTTTACTTTTGTTTTATTGATCACACAAAAGTATGTAACTGTGTGTATCATAACAAATAATGGATAGCCTTGAGAAGAATGGGAATTCCAGAACGATGGGTTATGCTCATGTGGAACCTGTGCATGGACCAAGAGGCAGTTGTTCCAACAGAACAAAGATATTGGTTTAAAATCAGAAAAGGCGTGCGTCAGGGTTGTATCCCTTCACCATACTCATTCAATCTGTAGCCTGTGCAAATCATCTGAAAAGCTAGCTCATATGAAAAAGAATGCAGCATCAGGTTTGGAGGAAGGCTCATGAACAGCCAGTGACATGCAGATGACCCAATTTTGCTCCCTGTAAGCAAGGAGGATTTGAAGCACTCAGTGATGGAAAGCAAAGATTACAACAGTAAGTATGGATTGGAAGTCGTTGCAAAGAAACATCGAATCCTCACTCCTACACCAATAGAGAATTTCCTGATGAATAGAGAAAGGATGGTCAAGTTGTCAAGGATTTAATATTTACTTGGGTCTGCAATCATAACCTATAGCAGCGGTTCTCAACCTGTGGGTTGCGACCCCTTTTGGGGTCCAACGCCCCTTTCCCAGGGGTTGCCCGATTCATAAGTGTAGCAAAATGACAGTGATGAAGTAGCAACGAAAATAATTTTATGGTTGGCGGGGGTTGGGTCACCACAACATGAGGAACTATATGAAAGGGTCGCAGCATTAGGAAGGTTGAGAACCACTGAACTAGAGGAACTGCAGTCAAGAAATTAAACAACATATTGCACTTGGCAAATCTGCTGTGGAAGAGCATGGCAGTCATTTTGAGGACAAAGGTACACCTGACCCAAGCCCTGATCCGTTCAATCAATTCATATGCATGTGGATGTTGTACAATCAATAAGGAAGACTGAATAAAAACTGCTGCATTTGGATTATGGTGTTGGGGAAGACTATTGAAAGTCCTGTGGACAATATGCCCCTTGGATGTGCGGCTGGTGAGACTTAGTCTCACATGCTTGGGATATGTTATCAGGGGAGATCATTTCCTGGAGGAAAGACATTATGCTTGCTAAAGTGGATGATCAATGAAAATAAGACTGTCAAGGACATGGAGTGACACAGGGGTTGAAATACAGGCATGATTGTGAAGCCGGTGCAGGACCACGCATGGTTTCATTCTGTGGTACACAGGGTGGCTCCGAGTTGGAACCGCCTTGATGGCACCTAATGACAATGACATACAGATTATATAGTATATATATATATTTTTAATCAATTTATTGGGGCTCATACAATTCATCACAATACATAGATCAATTGTGTAAAGCACATCTATACATTTGTTGCCCTCAGATTATATAGTATATTAAACAGCAGAAGAGAACATTACGAATGGAAAGAAAGACCCCAACAAATTATGAAACAGCTGGTCACAGAGAGAGATGCTAAAAAAAGTAGAGGTTAGGAGACTAGGAGACGTAAAAGACAGGGTGAGACGCTCTGACATACATCTAATTGAAATTCCAAAAGAAGATGGAGAGAATGAGACCAGGGCAACATTAAAAGTGCTAATGAGAGAAATAAATAAATTTTTTTTAAAGTGCTAATGAGAAAGGGGGGACCGATTACTATGATCTCCATATAACCCCCTCCCTGGGAGACAGACAACAGAAAAGTGGATGAAGGGAGACATCGGTCAGTGTAAGACTTGAAAAATAATAACAATTTATAAATTATCAAGGGTTCATGGAGGAACGAGGAGAAAAAGGAGGAGCTGATACCAAGGGCTCGAGTAGAAAGGAAATGTTTTGAGAATGATGATGGCAACAAATGTACAAATGTGCTTGACACAATGAATGGATGGATGAATTGTGCTAACAGCTGTATGAGCCCCCAATAAAATGAATTTTAAAAATGTGCTTATGCTGAAGCATTTTAATAAGTATTGGAAAGCACTCATTGTCAGATCCAGGAAGCCAAACAAATCTCAAGCTGGATAAATAAAAAGAAGGCCATGTCTAGAACACTCAAGGAAAAGAAAAGCCATAAAAGCAAATAAAAAAGCGGCTATACAAGCAGCATCAGGATTGGAGGAAGGTTTCTTCACACCCTGCTATATGCAGATGACACAACCTTGCTTGCTGAAAGTGAGGAGGACTTGCAGCACTCGCTGATGAAGAACTAGGATTGCAGCCTGCACTGTGGATTACAACTCAATGTTAAGAAAACGAAAAATGTCACAACTGGACCCAAAGGTAACATCATGAGAAATGGAGAAAAGATTGAAGTTCTCAAGGATTTTGTCTTGCTTAAATCCACAACCCATGCTCCTGGAAGCAACAGCCAAGAGATCAAACAAAGGACACAGTGCATTGGGTGAATCTGCACCAAGACCTCTTTAACGTGCTGAAGGAAGGAGGTGTTCTCAATGCCCTCATATGAGCATGAAAGTTGGGCACTGACTAAGAAAGACTGAGGAAGATTCGATGCGTTTGAATTTTGATGTTGCTGTAGACTACTGAAAGTACCAAAAGAAGAAACAAATCTGTCTTGGAAAAAGTCTAGCCAGAGGGCTCCTTAGAGGCCAGGTCGGGGAGACTTTATCTCATGTACTTTGGACATGTCTCTGGAGAAAGACAAGAGCGACGGATACAGCCACTGCAGCACTGGGGTCAACCCTCAGAAGAACTGTGAGGCACGCGCAGGACCGGGCAGTGTTTCCTTCTGTTGTGCAGTGTGGCTCTCAGTCAGAACTGACTCAACGGTGGGAGGGGTGGATATAGCTCACCGAGGATGAAGAATTCAAATGAATTCTATAGTCAGCAAAGCTATCTTTCACAACAGACGGTGAAACAATGATACTTGTAGGAGAAAAAAAGTTTTAATCTTATTTTATGTCACGAAGCAAAATAAAAACAGTAACTGAGTTCATCACCAAATAAATGACTATGGTCATATGGTATGACGCAGCGGCTGCAATACTAGACTCAAGCACAGAACAACGATTGTGACGATCGGGCAGGACCAGTGGTGGTTCATTCTGTTGTCCGTAGGGTTTCTATGAGTTGCAACCTTCTCAACGGCACCTAACAACCACCACAACATGATCTTCTAAATGATGATCTTCAGGCAGAAGGCAATTGATTCCAGATGGAAGGTGTAAGAAAGAATGGTAAGCAAACAGAATGGCCAATCAATATTGACGATGTAAAACTATGAAAACCACCCCCCCAGCTGGTGGGATAATAAAAGTCAGGCTAGCATTCAGACAAGGCACAACCAGAGCACAGATTAGAGTTGAAACTTTCTAAGATCCTATGGTTTGGGGGTCGGTGGATGCATTCATTATCTATGGCTGTGTAACAAATCGTGGCTCCAAAGCAGAAAAGCTTTAAATGATAACATCCCATGTTAGCTCACAATTTCTGTGTGTATAAACTCAGGAGAGGTTTAGCTGGCTAGCCCGGGCTGCGGTAGTTACATAATATGGTGTCAACTTGAGCCTATTAAGAGTGAAGGGGCAAATATATTTATATGAGGATGAGGAAATAGATCTATGAGCCTATATTTATAGGTTTAGTATTAAGGTAGCAGAAGGCATTGGGCCTCCACTCAAGTACTCCCTCAACGCAAGAATACCTTCTATTCAATTGGCATTCTATGATGCTCACCTTCCCGACACAACCTCTGAAGACAAATGGGTGCATAAGCAAATGTGGCGAAGAAAGCTGATGGTTCCCGGCTCTCAAAAAGTATAGCATCTGGGGTCTTAAAGGCTTGAAGGTAATCAAGCAGCCATCAAGCTCAGAAACAACAAAGCCCACAGGGAAGTAGCACACCAGCCTACGCATCCACGAGGTGTCGAAGGGATCAGGTAAAAGGCATCATCAGAACAAAAAATCTTACCATAGTGAATGATAGGGGGAGTGTGGAGTGGAGATCCAAAGCCCATTAGTAGGCCACTGGAGATCCCCTTGCAGAGGGGTCTCAGGGAGGAGATGAGCCAGTCAGGGTGTGATGTAACAACGATGAAAAATACAACTTTGCTCTAGTTCCTAAATGTTTCCTCCCCGCTCCCACTTCCATGACTAGAATTCGACTTTGCAAGTCTGGCTAGACCAGAGGAGGTATACTGGTACAGATAGGAACTGAAAACACAGGGAATCCAGGGCGGATGAGCCCTATAGGACCAGTGGTGTTAGTGGGGAAACAGGGAGGGTGGAGGGAGAGTGGGTAGGAAGGAGGGAACCGATTACAAGGGACTATATGTGACCTCCTCCCCGGGGGACGGACAACAGAAAAGGGGGTGAGGGGAGACATCGGACAGGGCAAGATATGACAAAATACCAATTTATAAACTATCAAGGGCTCATGGGGGAGGGGGGAGCGGGGAGGGAGGGGAAAAATGAGGACCTAGTGTCGGGGGTTTAAGTGGAGAGAAAATGTTTTGAGAATGAAGTACAAATGCGCTTTACACAATTGATGTGTGTATGGATTGTGATAAGAGTTGTATGAGCCCCTAATAAAATGATTTAAAAAAATGTTTAATCATTTTATTGGGAGCTCTTACAGATATCATAACATTCCATCAAGCAGTATTGTACAATTGCTACCTTAATATGATTTAATGATTAAATTGTATGATGTGTGAAGTATATGTCAATAAAATATTTAGAGAAAAAAAGAAAAACCAAACTTGATCAAAATGGAAAAATAAATAAATAAATAAATAAAAATTTTTTTAAAAAAGAGTGAAGGGGTGGAGGTTAGCCTGTCAATCAGGTCGCAGCTTGATGACCTAATTTGGAGATGCTGGGGCGATAAACAGCTCGCTGGAGGCAGGACACACGCTCACTCCCTGCGAGACATTCCTATTGACAAGACACGTGTAGCTACCCTGTTGGAGCCGGAGCCCTGGAGCTGGAGGAGTCACATAGAGACCCACGCCAGCACTGAGATGAGTTGCTTCCACTGCCACTGGAGCCACAAGACTTTCCAACCAATGACCTGTGATCTTCCTGCATTTGGCATCATTGTATGTGTTGTGTGAGTCTGAAGCGGAATTTATAGACTGGTCTCAGACATGTGGGCTAATATTGGACTTATGGACTTGATGAGGACTGTGCTGGGATATTTTCTTAATATACAATTGCTTTTTGATATAAAGTTCTTTCTTACAGACATATGAGTGTCTATGAATTTATTTCTCTAGTCAACCCGGGCTAACACACCGGCTCAGCCCTCCTCTGTGGCTCAGACTGAAGGTCTGACTGGGGCTGGAAGATCCATTTTCCCGATGGTTTATTTGTGTGATTGGGGATTTCAGTTCCTCTCCACACAGCCTTCTCCTCGAGGATGTTCAAATGTCCTCTTGATCTGGCATCTGGCTTCTGCCAGACAGAGCAGTCCAGGAGAGAGATGAAAGAGAGAAGCCTCATACCTTTTATGACCAAGCCCCCAAAGGTCCACACCAGCACTCCGGTTAGTCTAGTCAGTAGAAGTGAGTCACTAAGAGAAAGATGGGGCTTTCTATTCCTGTCAAGTGACAAGCTTGGAAACCTACAGGGGCCGTGCTACCTTGTGCTAGAGGGTCGCTAAGAGTTGGCATCGACTCAGTGGCAGTGGGTTTGTTTTTTTGTTTGTTCGTTGGTGATCTGAAGGGAGAAGCAGCAAAGAATGATGTAGACATATATTAAAATCACCAGAACAGAGATATTGATTAAACTTTGTTAAGGATGCATGGTAAAGTAGCTAAGAATAACTACTAAAAAATTCATATTGTGCTTCTAAACAAATCCAAGGAAAATATGAGAAACCAAGTCACTCCATCCAAAAGATGTCCAAGAACAGAGGGTGTGTCCTGGCTCCCAACCATCCTCAGCACCCAGCCCACATCCTCGTAGTCCCTGCAGATGCTGGATGTTGCCCAGGCTTCCATGCAGCTGGGTGTGAAACAAATGACCTTTCCCCCACCGAGAGGCACTCACCAGAGCTTTGGGAGGGAGGCCGTGTTCCTGCTGCACAGAGCTGTCCTGTGGGGGTGGGGGTGGGGTGAGAGCCTGGAGGTGTGGGACTTCACAGCGATGCTTCTTGGCCATGCAGGGGCACCAGTGGCAATGATGGTTCATTGGCCTCAGTTTGCTGAGTGCTGTGTCATGGCCATGGTGATGTCTTCCTGGTGGCCTCCTGGTCCCCCACCCCCTTGGTGGTAAACAAGGGGAGCAGCTCCCCTGGAGCCTGGCTCTCTGGGGACTCAGACTAGAGCCCACCCAGTGGTTTTGTAAACATCCAATCTCCTGTACAAAATCTCTCTCTGTTTCAAATTGCTGGAGTGATTTCCGCTTCCAGCCCTGAAGCTTCACCCATATAAAGTGGGACTGGGGGAAATAAAGTGGAAAATCAGGCCAATGACACAGAATAAGTCCAGCTATAACAACCAGCACTATAAATACAATCAGCAACATCTTACAGTTAAAAAAATAAAGAAGATGAAGCACAAAGTTTCCGTACAGTTAACACCCCACTCCCAGGTAGTCAGCCCAGGAAACTGCTTACACAGCAGCCTGGGCAAGGATGTTTCTCGTAGCTCCGTTTCTAAATGCCCAGAGGTGGAAACAACCCAGATGTCTGCTAATGGCTGAGTGACCCGTCAAGCTATAATATCTCCAAACAATGGAAGAATACTCAGCAATAAAAATGAACAAACTGCTAAGCACAATGTGGCTACATTTCAAAAGCCACGTTGACTGAAGGATAGGAAGGTGCCAATGCTGTACAATTCCACTTGCCAAGCAAGGTGCAAAATGGTGGTGACAGAGGGTAGGCCTATGGTGAGCTGGGGGCCGGGGCCTGGAGGAAGGAGTGGCACCAGGGTATTTTGATGGAAATGTTTGGTTTTCAATGTGGTGTGGTTATACGACATTTAGCAAAGCTCATGGAAGTGTCAAATCGAAAGATCGTGCTCCTGATTGCGAACATGGTCATCAGAAGAGCTAACAAACCTGCTGTCATTTTCACAGTTCAGTGGCATCTTAATTTTCGTTCTTTTTTAATGCTGGATTTTTCACTTTCTTTTTTTATTAAATACTTTTTATTGGGGGCTCTTACAGCTCTCATCACAATCCATACATTCATCCATTGTCTCAAGCACATGTGTACCTATGTTGCCATCATCGTTCTCAAAACATTTGCTTCCTACTTGAGCCCTTGGTATCAGCTCCTCATTTTCCCCCTCCCTCCCTGCTCCCCCACCCTCAGGAACCCTTGATAAGTTATAGATTATTATTTGCATATCTTACATCGCCCTCTGTTGCCCTTCACCCACTTTCCCGTTGTTCATGCCCCTGGGAGGGGGGTATATGTCGATCCTTTTGATCGCTTCCCCCTTGCTCCCTTCACCTTCCCCTTGCCCTCCGGGCATCTTTGTTTTCAACCATCACCCTCATTCCTTGGCAGAATTTCCCAATGCCCTCAAAGAAGCTCGTACACTATCAGCATCATGTCTCCCCTTCTCCTCCCACCCACTGCCCTTAACTTTGGTCTTCATTCTTTGCAAGTCTCAGCTAAGTGAGATCATACAATACGTGTCCTCTTGGGCTCAACTTCCTCCACTTAGCACAGTGCTCTCGCGGTTCCTCCCAATTTGAAGCTTGAACCTGGGTTTCACTTCTCTTTCTAGCGGAGTGCGGTTCTGCTGGAAGACCAGAGCACAGTGAGTTTGTCCATAAGCCTGTTGGTGGACACTGAGGCTGGTACACCTTTTTAGCTCTGGTGGCTAAAACACAGTAAGCACTGGTGTACATATGTCCGTTTATGCGCTGCCTTTCCATTCGATGGGATATGTACCTAGAAGTGACGTTGTGGATCCCATGGCAAGTAATGGTAAATTTTCTGGATGAAAAATACATCCAATAAGGTCAATTTAAACAAAGGCAAAGATTGTTAGACTGCGGAAATGAAAGGAAACCAAATCAAATGTGTTTCAGGTGCTGCTTCTCAGAGGTGCACCCAAGCCACAAAGACCTGGAAGAATGGACAGCTTCCGAGATGCTCTGAGCTGTCTGGTCAGACTCTCGGGTCTACCATCTCCAGATGGCAGTACTCACAAAACCTGAGAGGCTCAGAGGGGCACTTGCCATTTATGGAGGGCGAAGACAGACCAGTCCCGCCTGCTTCTCCTGGGATTTGCTGGCACACAGTCAGTCCTCTCTTGTTCCTGAGCATCTCTTCAGAAGTGAAAGAATGGGCTTCCCTGTCAAGCTGACTGGCGTTCAAATCCTGGTTCTGCTGTTGACCTGCTGGGTGAGTCTTGGCCTAGTCACTGGACCCCTCTGAGCCTCATTTCATGGATAAACCTAGGCTGTGGCTCCTGGTAGGGTGACTGTTCCTCTGGCTTTTGGGCCAGGTGTGGCTACAAGGAGCTTCTGGCCGGAGCCCCTTCCTCGCTGTGCTCCTGGGACACGTTTCCCTATGTGGGGTGAATGATCAGAGGGAGCCCAGTGGGTTGCTGGGCGACCACATGGCCACGCTCAATAAATGTGATTTATTTTAACAGTCATAGCTAATAATAAATGGGGTGGCTAAGAGACGGCTCTGTTCCTGTCTTAACTTCTTCACCCTTGTCAATGTCATTGTAGTGATCAGCATCAAACCCCGTCTTAGATAAGAGCTTTGCAGAACTTAGGGGGAGGGGGAGAGGCCGCTGGAGGGAAGCCAGCCAAGTGAGGCGGCTCAGCGCGCCATCAGGCCAGGGCTGCTGGTAGGAAGCCACAGCTGACTGCTTCATGGAAAATACGCCCCCCTCTGTCCCTGCTGGCTCCCCAAGGTGCCGGACCCTTGAACTTGAAGGGCGCCCTCCTTTCTCACCCTAACCTCCCACCTTTATGCAGGCTTCAGTCCCAAATAGCCTAGATGCTTCCCTAGAGAATGGGTGCACTAGCGTCCTTGGCTGGCAGGTGGGGGCAAGAATCCAGGCCGGCGGAGGGCCCTGCTCCGCTTGGGGGGTCTCTGAGGCTGAGCCTAGACCCTGAATGCTTCACTGGGCAACAGGCATGCCCATAAAAATACCGTGGCCACCAGGCTCACAATCTGCCATCTGGGCCCTAGGCCTTCCTTGCCCTGAGGCTGGGGCCAGCTGGGCTGCTCCGGAATCCCTTCGAGGTCACGGCCAGAAACAGGGAGGGGGCGCTGGGAGGAGGTCCTTACTGCTACTCTCTGCGCCAGACTGGATGGGGGGAGCGGGGGTGGGGGCGGGTAACCTATCCCCAGGACAAAGAAAGGCCTAGGAACCTTGGTGGTGGGATTGGCGGGGGAGGGGGAGGGAGGAATGGGGCAGCTCGAGGAGCACCCTCTCTGCGCCCTCCTCACTGGGCCTCCACAGGGACTCGGGGTGCAGAAGGACCCGTGACCCCTGACACCTCCGCCCTGAGCTGGTCCTCATGGGTCATGATTCCAGCGAGCACGACCCGCCTGGAAGGGCCGGCAGGGTGCCCAGTTGGAGCCAGGGAGAATTCGGGGACCCGGCCAGAGCCGTGGTGTGTCTGGGCTCCCATCGCTGGTAGACGCCCTCTGGGGGCCGGGGGTGGGCGGTGGGGGTCTGCGGGGGCTTCTGCACCTCGTTCGACTCTGGTCGCCGAAGCTCAGCCCCGACCTGGGAGGCGCTCCCGCCGGCCATCGCCAAACTGGACCCTGGTGGGCACTTGTGGGGCG
>NW_022111376.1:2778614-2824711 GCF_000313985.2 Echinops telfairi
CAGCGGGAGCGGCCGCGCGGCAGGCAGGTAAGGCGGCCGGCTGCCTGGGCTAGGGCCGGAGCCCTGCTGCGGTCGCCCGTTGGGCCCGGGAGGTGGCGGCGGTGCGGATGGGGACGTGGTGGACAAGGTGTAGGGCGGTGGGAGAGCCTCACCCCATGCTGGCCACCCGGCTCTGGGCGCCGCGAGTGCGAGCGAGAGAGTGTTGAGCTGACAGGTGAAGGGGTACCTGGGCGGCGCCCCCTAGATTGCGCACTGGGGGGGTTCAGGCAGGGCCCATGTGGGCAGGTAGGGGGTGGTCCGTCCTCCAAGGTGTGTGTGTGTGTGTGTAAGAGGGGCGAGAATCCCCCAAACGCGCCGTGGGGTGTGGCCCTGGGCGTGGCGCTGCCCCTCATCCCCTGCAGAGGGCCCAGGGGGGTGGGGGATGGTTGGGACTAGGCGTAATCTCCCCCTGCAATTGGGAGAAAGGAGGACCAGCACTGGACACTGCTTGCTCCTCTGCCCCCAAAGGGTGGGAGGGCTTTGTTCTCCTCCCTCTTGGCAGAAGCAGCCCCCTTGGAACCTCCCCGCCTTGCTCCTCGACAGCTGGTGGCCAGGAAGGGGCGCCCCAAGTGAGGTGGGTGCATCAGGTAGGGGTAATGGTGGCAGGCTGAGCTGGCCCAGGGCCAGGGGTTTCTGAAAAGCAAGATGCTTGGGCCCAGTACCTGCCCACTGCGGCTTTGCGGCCAGGGCCATCTTCCTGTTAGTCCATGTTTGGGAGGGGTCGACAGCGCTTGCTTCTCCCATTTCTCTAGCAGAATGTTGGAGTCCCTTCAGCAGAATTGCCCCAGCAGGTCACCTTAGCCCCTAGCCCATCACTGCCCACCTCATGGGGGGGCAGGCCCAGGGTTGCACACCCTAAGAAGTAGGGGCACAACACTGTCACCCCAGGTCATCTCCAGCTCCTGGCCAACGCCACCTGCAGGGCAAGGGTTCCTGGGCCATCTCTGCTGACTCACGTGGCCCCGAATGTAACGAGGTCCTGCCAGTCCTCCTACCGGCTATCCCAACCCAACGGCCCACCCCCTGGGGTGTGGCTGGGCCAGGGGCTGGCCTTGGGCCTCCCCGTTTCAATCCGCTTGCTTCTCTCATCTGACACAGCTCCCAGGCAGCACCCTTGGGCTCTGTGTCTGTGGGGCTCCTGGCCTGTCGGGTCACACAACAAGTTCAGGGCAAAACTAGGGTGGGGACAGGTCCTGGCTGTCTTTATGGCTGTGTGAATATGATCCTAACAGTAGCTCATTTTACTGGAGTACATTTGAAATGTACAGAAGAGAACAAAAGAAATGAGGAATCCCTTGTGATTCTCTCATCAAGCACACGGTGCCACCCGAACCAGCCCCTCCCTGAGGCTCCTCACCCCCATGCCAGGTCCCTGCCCCCTGCACAGCCCCCTGAGGGCACACTGGGTGTCTCCAGGCATCTTCTTCGCCTGGCCTTTCCTCACTCTCTGCTGTAACACAGCCAGTCACCATCTTGACCACCATTGATGGTCCTTGTCCTTAGAGGTGGGGGAGTCGCTGGAGAGTGAGGAAAGCTTTGGCCCCCAGCTGGCAGCCCAGTGTGCAGCCTCTGCCACCCCCCAGCTGACCAGCTTGGGCTGCTTGTCCTTTGGGCTCTGAGCCGGGCGTGGCTCCCTGGTCCGTCTCTAGGTAAATGGCGTCAGGTGCCCACTTCAAACAGCTGGGCTTTCTTCTGGGCAGGGAGGGTGCCGTGGGGTCCCAGTGTGGCGGTCAAGCTCTCGGGCCCTCCCCAGATGCCTTGCTGGGCCAAAAGGGTGAGGGGCTTATCTCCAGGACCCTGGGTCTGGGGGGTATTCCATAGGGAGATTCTGCATACTGCCCCTTGGGGGCTTGGCCCCGCCTGAGACTCAGACAATGGGGGTGGCAGCAGAATTGAGCCTCCCCTCAAGACTGCCTGCTCCTTGCCTGGGGGGTGGGCGCAGTGCCTGGATTCCCCCTTGTCAGCCACCCCTCTCCTTCCCCACCCTGCCAGTGCTGTCAGTGTATTCTCAGGGCTGATGGGCCCCCACTTGGCCCCATCCTACCTCTGGCTGCCCCACCCTTCCCCATGCTGCACCTTACTAAGCCCTCTCTGCCCCTCTCTCAGGTCCAACCAGCCTCCCCCCACCCCATCCCCAACGTGGGTACTGAAAGCCGAGTTGCCCGAGTGGACTGACTCCTCAGATCCCTATGGGGTCTTGCCTGGCCCGGAGGGTAGAGCAGAGCAGGACTAGGAACGGGGGCAAGCCCAGTCCACGCCTCCCTAGAAGGGGCTGTGGTTGGAGAAAGGGGCGGGCGGAATCAGAGAGGGTGGGTATCCTGCTGGTCATTCTGGAAGCTCTGCTTTGTCCAGTGCCCCCACCGGTGGCCGGCAGCCTCGGGGCGGGAAGCTGCAGAGCAGTGAGAGTCACAGCCAGTCTTGGATGGAGCAAGAGGGGCAGCTTGAAGGGAGGGGGCTGAGTCCATACCCGCCAGGCAGGTGGGGCAGGAGGGCAGTCCAGCTTGGAGGTTTGCCAGCAAAGTCTGGCTGCTGGGGAGGTTCCATGGGGGGTGGGAGGTGGCCTGTCCCTGAATTCTGATTTGCATGTGTAGATCGTGTCTCATGCCTGGTCATGAGTGTGCATATGTGAGTGTGTTAGAGTGAGTGAGCATGCACACGTCTGTGTTGGGCCTGTACTGGGAAGGGGTGGGGCTGAGGCCAGTGGCTTCCCGGCTAGCAAACGCCTGCCTGATATGAGAATGGGTGGGGCTCTGCCTGACCTCCCCCTTCCCCCTTTTGCTTCCCAAGAGCTGGGGTGAGCCCAGACCCTCCCCCGCCTGTGCTCATGCCTTCGGAATCTCCAGGCCTATGGACGACAGAGGCTGCATTGTCCATGCCAGGCTTCCTGTGCCCCCCTCGGCTACTTAATCCTTTGAGATGGGGAGCCCGAGAGTGGCCAGAGGGGCCAGCAGGGTCGGAGCCACTTTCAGCCCTCTCCTTCTTGGGCCAGGTGCACTGGGCCTCGCTGGTCTGAACCCCACTAGACTGTGGGCCTGCCTTCTGGTCCCTTCCCCACCCCCTGGGTCCGCCTCTCCTGCCCTCTGGCTTGAGACAGGCATTGGGGTGGACAGTCCCAGAGGAGCAGAGAGATTGTACCATGGTGTCTGCCCCTCCTACCCCCTCATAGCTGGGATTTCCCTAACTTGTCAGGGGGCCTGAAAGTGGGAGGGGCACCTGATAGCTACCAGGCCATTTCTTGAGTCTGGGTCTTTCTGGTCCTGTTTGGAACCTGGTTTTCCAGAACTAGGAGAGGATTCTTCAACGGACAGTCCAGGCCTGGGCAGTGATTGCCACAGGCTGCCCCCCACCTGTCCCCAGCTCTGTCGGGGTGGGGGTGGGGTGAGACCTCTGGTGAGGAGCCCTAAAGTCTTGAATTGAAGAAAGAAGGCCAGAGCTCAGATAGGACAACTGAATTGAGGAGAGGGGCTTGTTTGGGGACAGGCCCCTGCTCTGTCCTCAGATGTGATGTTAGCCACATCCTACTTCTTCATAGCTTCTCACCTGAGATTTCCCTCTCTGGTTCCCACATTTGCCTAGCAAATAAGCCCTCCCATGGGCACCCCAAGGGAGGGTTTTCACGAGGCCAGCTGAACCTGAGTAGCTTTTGGTGGCCCCCATGGTTCTGTGGCCTGACACATGGGGCTGGAGCTAGTACTTGCTTCGCAGGGGAACTGGAGGATGAACTGAGTAAATGTTTGTAAAAGTATCCAAAAGAGCCTGGTACACTGCAAGTGTGACCATTGAGCTGGGATCCCAGACTTGTTCTCCACTCCCCACAAGGAGTTAACCTCACTTCTCCTCTTGCTGGTCCCTAGACTTCTTTGAGAATATGGGAACACTTCACCTTGGGGAGCATCTAGGAGTGATGGCCCTTTAAGAATTCTGGACCGGTTACCTGTCGGCCTCCCACCAGCAGTCTCCCATCTATATTATTGGCTACAGGGCTTTCCTAGGCTTTCCCCACCTCTGCTGAACTGGGCTGCATCACCATAGAAACCCGCCAGTCACTGCCTGGGGGAGGGTGAGCAGAAGCCTTAAAGGGAAGCAGTGCACAAAGACACCCCCCCCCCCAGCCCTCCAGAGAAAACCTAGCAGACATGAGCGATCCCCCCAGCACCCACACTCTAACCTTCCCACCCCCTACTGGGGCTGCCCCTTGCCTTGGGCACACGCACGCACCCACACAGCTGAGCGGGCGGGGCTGGAGACTCCTGGGATTCGGTGCCGCTCCCTCGCTGAACCCCACCAATGAACCTCTGGGCAGGCCTGCTACTGTTGGCGGGGAGCGGGCACCCGCAGAGTGCCCTTTGATTTGACATGGGGGAGGGGTGTTCTTAGAGGGCAGCAGCCACCCCCATATCCAAGCTGAGTTTCACCCCCTCCCAGGCAACCCAGCCCTGAGGGTCTGGTGCACGGTTTACAGCCGGCTGAAGAGAAATCCCAGTGGGCCAAGACTACGGGAGGGCACGCCGGGGAGCCCCTGGAGGCCTGGGGGCGGTGGGTGGGGGCTCTTTTCTGCCCTCTCAGCCCTTCTCAGAAGCTGACCCTATCCCGACCAGGGCTGGCCACGCCCTTCCTCCTGGTTGGCCCCGGGGAGAGTGGGTTCCAGCACCCAACCCACACTGGTCCTGGGCCCTGCCTTTGTCTCACTGTCGTACCTGTGGACTTAATCATGTCAGGAGCGCCTAGGACCCTTAAGGTGCTCGGCCCCCTCTGTGGGCGCTGCCCGCTCTGGTTTGGGCGGCATACGTGCGTCTTACAGCATCCCCTCGCCCTAGCGCCACAAGTGGGCGGGGACCTGCACGGTCTCTGTGGGGCTTTGTCTCCTCTCTAGGCCCCGCCTGTCAGTCCAGCGGGACCTCGGAGCGGGAGAAGCTCCCTCCTCCGCCCCTGGCCCATCTTCGCCCCTCCCCCGCCTCTTGGTGCCCCACCACAGCCTCTCAGGCTACTCCCGGTGCACGCACGCGCACGCGCACACCCGCACCGCCACCCCTCTCTGTTCTCGCCCTTTCTGCCATTTCTCATCAGTGCTCCTGCGGCTGTTTCTCACCCTCGGTACCTATTTTTCCTCATCCCTTTCTCTGCTGCCCGGGTCTCAGCTTTTCAACAGCCTCCATCTTGGCTGTCACGGTCTTTGTCTTAAGCCCCTGCCTCCCCCTCCCCAGTGCCAAAGCTCCTCGCCTGCTCCCTTCTGCCTCTTTCTTGCTGTCTGTCACCTCAGTTTTCCCCAGCCTGCCCCCTTCGCAAACGTGGCCTTGGCTCCATCTGTACACCAGCTTGCCGACCGCCCCACCTCCCTCTCCCTCGCCCTGTGGTGGTGATGGGAACCGGGGTCCTGCTGGGTGACAACCACAGCCACTTGCTACTTAATTGCCTGATGACTGGTAAGAGATCAGAAGCGGGCAGCAGTGGGAGGGCAACTGTGAGCCGCGCCCAGCTGTCCGGAGCCTGGAAACTTTCTGGCTCCTGCCAGTCTCCCAGTCGCTAGGGACATGGCGAGCTGAGTGGCAAATACCTGGAGATCTCCAAGAGGCCACGGGGACGGGGCTAAATTCCTGGTACAGACCTAACCTGAGTCTGGGATCCCCGGAGCTTAGATTTGGAGGACAGATGGAGAACCTGGTGGAGAAGCAATAAACAGAGCTGCTCCCCTGCTCCCGGTGCCCCCTAGGCTTTTGGATCGGAGTCTCCTACTGCCTCCTACCGGGCCTTGAAGTCAGGCTGCACAGGGAGGAGGAGGCTGTGTGCACTCACTGTTGTCTGGCCTCTCTACTCCTCTGCTGCCCACCCTCCCTGCCTGCACGGAGCATCCCCCTCCCCCACTGTGGGTGTGAGGGAGGAGCTGCTCATTCACCATTTATCTGGCCGACTACTCTTCTGCCTCACCACCTTAGACAAAAACCTTCTTGTGGTTCCTGGCTGCTTGCAGGCCCAGTCCACATTCGGTAGCACAGCATTCCATCCTGGTCTCCTCTGATGAGCACGTAGTCACCACGGGGGGGGGGGGGGGCCGGGTCTGCTAAGCAGTGTACCCCCTCCTGGTCAGGGACCGAGGTGCCTCCCAGGCCCACATCATATAAGTGGCACGGGGCATTATAGGCGCTGCTTGGGCCTGGGGCAGACACATCTAGCCTTGCTGAGCCCTGAAACCACCAGGAACGGGGCCTCCCAGGCTTGAGAGGCATCAGGGGGCTACTGCCCTCGTGCCCTCAGCTTCTCAAGGCAAACTGCCATTTCGCCAGCCGCTTCTTCCCTTTCCTGGCTCCGCTCTGGGAACACAGTCATCCTAAGCCCCTTTCTGCCCTCCCCTTGTACCATTTTCCAAGTCCCTCCCCCGCCTGCTCTTTAAGCCAGCACCCAGGCTTTGAGAGTGTGACAAAATAGGAAACAGTGCACACAGATAGCAGACCTGCCACCAAACACACACACAGACACAGATACATACAGGTCATAGGTGTGTAGCTTCACCCTCCACAGAAACACTCACCCTTTGTAGGTTCAGAGTTCCCACAGGAACACACGTTCCAGAGCACACATATGTGCAGTCAGCTCCCACCAGCAAAGACACACACACGTCTGTGCCCACAAGGGCACACACATAGCCATGGACACCTACTCACAGGCAGCAGCTAGCACATGTGGGAATGTGTGCACAAAGCGGCCTGTGGCATGCCCAGGAGAGCTGATGGGGGCAACAAGTTGGTGCTCCGGAGGGAGCTGGCTGACAGAAAGGAGGAAAGGAAGGGGAGGGAGCCTGGAGGTCCAGCCCTGAGACACTAAGGCCAGGTTTCTTCCTGCCAGGTAGGGGGAGGAGGGAGGAGCTGGCCAGCAGGGGGCGGGGCCAGGAGCCTAGGCGCGCCCAGATGTTAGTCACTAACGTCCCTGGTTCTCTCCACCACCATCCCCCTCCTGTTCCTTCCTTCTCTCTCCCAGTGCCCCCACCTCCAGCTCCCGCCCCAAGCTTCCCAGCATTCCTCTTCCCCGGGCAGGAACCGCAGCCGGAGCAGAGCCCGGCGGGCCGTGCCGCGCCCAGCCGCCGGCACTGCCGCGAAGATGGCCGTGGCGCTGCGGTACGTGTGGCCGCTGCTCTTGTGCAGTCCTGGTTTGCTCATCCAGATCCCCGAGGAATGTGAGTACGTGCCCCTCGCAGCACGAGGGGCTCTATTTATCTTTGGTCCCGCACCTTTCCCCGTTGGGACCCTCGTCCCTCCTTTCTGGGTAGGGTAGGGTAGGGTAGGGGGCACCTAGGGCACTGGGGCCTTCAGAGAGAAGGGCTTAGGGGAGGGGGAGGCGCAGTTAGGATTCAGCACCACGGACAGGGAGTCGCGGGCGGGCGGTCGGGCGCGGTCATCACCACTGACAGCCGCCCACCCGCCCGCTCAAGGTCTGCAGGACCGCTGCCGCTGCCGCCTGAGGCACCGGCGGGGCGGAGGGAGGTGATGGGCTACAGTGTGGGGTTTGGGGAACGTCCTGGATTCAAGTCTTGCCCCCCGCTTCTCACTTATGTTATCCTGAGCTGTTTTTTTTCCCACCTTGGCCCCTCAAGAGGGAAATACGCCTTGAAACCCCCAGACCCAACCCAGCAGCCTTCTGGATTCTTAAAAAATTGCTGTGTAGCTATTTGGTGCAGGACACATGTCTAAAGTTAGGATGGTACTGGGAGGATGGGTGAACTTCTGTGGGGGGGGGGGGTTCCACAGGCAGGGAAGTGGAGGTGTGACTGTGGTGATAATGACCCAGGCCCAGAGGTTTGTGATTTTCTAGATGGGTAAGTTTGTGAGTCAGAGGAATTGTTCCCCCTTGGCCAGGTTTGTGCAGGTCTGAGGTTATTTGACTGTAATACTGGGGTGTGTGTGTGTGTGTGTGTGTGTGTGTGTTGGTGGGTTGGTTACATTGGAGTAGGTGGTGTGTGTGTCTGCAAGGTAGGACACATAAACGTACCACTCTGAGAAAGGGCTGCAGGAACCATGTGGAAGGTAGGGCATGAGTATGTCCAGTGCCTGCCCTCCCTCCTCCCTTGCCACCTTTCTCTCTGGGCCTGGGCATTAATGGAGTGAAGAGTAGCTGACAGGACAAAGGTTGGGGACACCCTTTAAACACCCTGTGAAACCAGAGATACAAAGGGGCAGAGGACACATACCGACACAAAGGACCACAGCCATCCACACAGCCTCCCCACCAGGCATCGGGCACACACAGGTCTGTAGATGTTCCCAGGCAGGAGCCCTCTCAGACAGTCACCTTCAAGATCATGCACCCGCCCCGTTGTCCATACAGGGCATGCCTGCACACACCTCCCCAGACCCACACCTCCT
Source organism: Echinops telfairi (assembly GCF_000313985.2). Classification (NCBI taxonomy): domain Eukaryota; kingdom Metazoa; phylum Chordata; class Mammalia; order Afrosoricida; family Tenrecidae; genus Echinops; species Echinops telfairi. The sequence goes on from NW_022111376.1 coordinate 2,787,008, forward strand.
TCCTGTCTGCTCCGCTGCCTCTGGGGTGCTGATACCTGGCCTGAACCCCCTGAGTCTTACCCTGGGCCTCAGCCTGCTCCTCCACCAGATGGGCTAGACCAGCTTGCCTGGGTGCATTTATGTGAAATGGGCAGTGAGGATTTAGAGAAGACAGCAGTGGGGAAAGAGAACTAGGTCAAAGACCATGGCAACTGCTTCCAGGCTGCCCTGGGCACTGAGCCGTGATTGGCCTTGACCCCGATACTGTGGAAGAACCCCCTTCTTGCTCAAAACTCTCCTCCAACCTTCGTGCTCTCCCTTCCCCCAGTCACTGTTGTCCCCTTTGTCTCTTGCTCTGCCATGTCTGCCGAGTTGATCCCCCATCTTGCCCTTCCTGTCCCTGTCTCTTGCTCTCAGGCTGCCTGCATCAGGTTCGGTCCCTCCCTAGCTCAGGCCTTTCTTTGGTGTCCCCAGGGGCCCCTCTCCCCCAGGCCCTGGCACTGAGGTCTTCTGCAAACACAAAGCTTCCGTAGCAGGCACTCGTGCCAGCCACCAGTGCAGAGGCTGCAACCTGGGCCCGCCAGCACCCTCTGGCCTCTGCCCCAGGTGTGGAGAGACAGGACCGCCAGCACTTGGGGCTGTGGAGGCTGTTGCTGCTGTCCTAGGGCCTTTTCAGGGGGGTCGGGAAGCATGTTGGGGGCAGTTGGCCTCTGAGGGATGGGCCTGGAAATTGAAAACCCACAGCTGTGCTAATTGGATTAGGAGGGAAGTGAGCTGGAGCCAGGAGAGTTCCTGGCTGAGGCTGGCCATTGGTCGAAGCTCCCACAGCATCCTGCAGGGGCGGGGGTGACGGGGGGTAGGGGGAGCAGCTGGATCCTGTAGGTCCCACCATGCTCTGTCCAGCCACCACATGGCCTCAGGGCACAGCGCCTTACTGCCCCTCCCAGTCCCTGTGGGCCCCTGCTGGGGTACTGAGCCTTTCTTTCCTCCTCTCTCTGCTGCTGCCCGGACACCCCAGATGAGGGACTGCATGGTGAGTCCAGCCGGGCTTGGGAGAGTCCCCCTTGGTATGCATGCCCTTGCCCCACCCAGATCCTCCTGCTCTGCCCACCTGGCTGTCCTGAGTTCCCTTCCTCCCTCTTGCTCCACCCACGATGGCTCTGGCCCTTGTCACTGCCACTGGGGACTGGGCCAAGCCGTGGTGCTTGCCCAGCCCCTTACCGACCCAGGTCCCACCACAGTGATGGAGCCGCCAGTCATTACGGAACAGTCACCACGGCGCCTGGTCGTCTTTCCCACGGATGACATCATCCTCAAGTGCGAAGCCAGCGGCAAGCCCGAAGTAGAGTGAGTGACCGCCTCCCCCCCGCCCTACCTCCCCCCCACCATGTTCCAGGCCTCCTGGCCTCCAGCCCTTGTCTACCCACAGGTTCCGCTGGGCACGGGACGGCATCCACTTCGAGCCCAAGGAGCAGCTGGGCGTAACCGTGCACCAGGCAGCACGCTCGGGCTCCTTCACCCTCACGGGCAACAACAGCCATTTTGCCCAGAGGTTCCAGGGCACCTACCGCTGCTTTGCCAGCAACAACCTGGGAACGGCCATGTCCCATGAGATCCAGCTGGTGGCGGAGGGTGTGTACCTCTGCAGGGGCTGCAGGCGAGGGCGGGAGGGGTGCTGGACAGAGTCCTTTCAGCAGGCCTAAGAACTTATATGGGATCCTGGCTGTCCCTGGCTCCTGCCGCTGTCTCTGTGGGTGCCGTTTCCACCTGTCCTCCCCCTCTCTCCCATCTTTGTGGTAGGCCCTGTTTCACCTCAGCACCCGGCCCAGAGCTGAGGGAGCTGTACCTTGTCTCAGCTCTGCCCTGCCTACCTCTGCCTCCCCAGTACCCTCCCCGTCTCGGTGGGAGATCTCCTGCCCCTCCCTCTGTTAGTCCCCCTTCTTCCCTCTGCTCCCCCTGGCACCCCGTTTTCCTCACCACACATCCATCCTTCCTCTGCCCCCCTCTGTCTGCATTGATTCCTGTCACCCTTTCCCAGAGGTCCCCTCTTCACTGAGTCTCCAGCTTCCCCCTCTCTCCACCCCTCTGGTTACCTTGGGAACCGTTGCCGTGGTTTCTGTGTCAGGATGATGGAAGGGTCTATGACTCTTGCATCCTTTCAGGCTCCCCTCCCCCACCACTGCTCACCAGCTCCTGCCCCGCCCCCCCCACCTGCCCCTTCAGTCTCTGTCCCTGTCCTCGGGGTGGACACGAGGATAGCCATCAGTTGGCTTGCAGAGGGGCAGACGGTTAACCCCTCCCGTCCAGCCAGCCTTGTGCCTCTGGAAGGGTCTCCGCCTCCACATGGACTTCCTCTCACAGCGGTGTCCCAAGTGCCCCTTCGCCCCACCCCCCACCCCCACAGGAACTCTTCCTCCCCTCTCCCACCCTGCACTGTCTGGGCCAGGGAAAGTTGGGACCCACAGTGCCAGCCTCTCTGCCCCTTCCAGGTGCTCCCAAGTGGCCCAAGGAGACTGTGAAGCCGGTGGAAGTGGAGGAGGGCGAGCCGTTGGTGCTGCCTTGCCACCCACCCCCCAGCGCTGAGCCCCCTCGCATCTACTGGATGAACAGCAGTGAGTGGCATTGTCGAGCGGTGGGCAGGGCAAGGGTGGGCTTACTTCTCTGGGGCTGGCCCTGACCAGTGCGCTGCTCCCCTGCAGAGATTCTACACATCAAACAGGACGATCGGGTGACCATGGGTCAGAACGGGAACCTCTACTTCGCCAACGTGCGCACAGAAGACATTCACTCGGACTACATCTGCCACGCTCACTTCCTCGGGGCCCGCACCATCATCCAGAAGGAACCTATTGACCTCCGGGTTAAGGCCAGTGAGTCCCAAAGACTTGGCCACCCACACCCCCGAGCTGCGCCCCATCTCCCTAAGGACAGTTTGCCCCCACCTCACCCCGCACCCCTGGCCAGATCCTGCTGGGCAGCAAGAGCAGAGTGGGGATCGGCCCTTTTCCAGAGGAGGGGACCAAGGTCTCAGGGGTCATGCTCACTGTCTCCTTCCAGCCAACAGCATGATTGACAGGAAGCCTCGCCTGCTCTTCCCCACCAACGCCAGCAGCCACCTGGTGGCCTTGCAGGGACAAGCCCTGGTCCTGGAGTGCATTGCTGAGGGCTAGTGAGTCTGGGCTCCCTGCGGGGGTGGGGGCAAGGGGGGCGGAGCTCTGCCACGTGGCTGGGTGACCCTCTGCTTTTTTCCCTGGACAGCCCCACACCCACCATCAAGTGGCTGCGTCTAAGTGGCCCCCTGCCGGCTGACCGCGTGACCTACCAGAACCACAACAAGACGCTGCATCTGGTGAGGGTGGGTGAGGAAGATGATGGCGAGTACCACTGCCTGGCTGAGAACCCTCTGGGCACCGCCCGGCATGCCTACTATGTCACCGTGGAAGGTACAGATGCCTTGGGTGCCCAGCGACCGCCTGAAGAGGCCATTCACGGGAAGGCGGTGGGTGAGAGCAGGCTGGGCGCTCAGGCCTTGTGTCCTTTCCTCCAGCTGCCCCGTACTGGTTGCACATGCCCCAGAGCCACCTGTACGGGCCAGGAGAGACTGCGCGCCTGGACTGCCAAGCCCAGGGCCGGCCCCAGCCCGAAGTCACCTGGAGAATCAACGGGATCCCCTTAAAGGGTGAGTAGGGGGTGGACAGGGCACAAAGCCAGCAGCCAGAGGTAACTGAGCCCTAGGGACTCTGGGGAGAGAAAGAGGAGGGGGAGACAAAGAAGAAGAAGAAGGGGCAAGGAAGGGAAGGAAGGGCTTCCAAGTCACTCAGGGCTCTGCCTGGCCTGTACCTCATCCCACGGCGGCCACAGAGCTGCGCGAGGACCAGAAGTACTGGACTCAGCAAGGAAACGCCTTGGTCCTGAGCAACGTGCAGCCCAGCGACACCATGGTGACCCAGTGTGAAGCTCGCAACAGGCACGGGCTCCTGCTGGCCAATGCCTACATCTATGTTGTCCGTGAGTGCCTGGGCTGGGGGCTGCGGCAGGCGCTCTCGTCCCCATTTCATAGAGAGGAAGCCCAGCCCTTGGGAGGTGGGCAGAGGGTAGCTTGCCCCTGCGCCTCTCGAGTCCTGGCCACCGGTGGCCCTGAGCCCACATGTGGGCCCTGCCTGCCTCCTGGACTCCCTCTGCAGAGTTACCCGCCCAGATCCTTACTCCAGACAATCAGACGTACCTGGCTGTGGAGGGCAGCACGGCCTACCTCCTGTGCAAGGCGTTTGGAGCCCCTGTACCCAGTGTCCAATGGTGAGCTCCCGGGCCCCTGGGGCAGGCAAGGGGCACAAGGGGCCACTCGGAAGCCCTGAGCTGGCCCTACTGCTTCCGCTAGGCTGGACAAGGGCGGGACGACGGTTCTCCAGGATGAGCGCTTCTTCCCTTATGCCAACGGGACCCTGCGCATCCGGGACCTCCAAGCCAATGACACGGCGCACTACTTCTGCCAAGCCACCAACGACCAAAACAATGTCACCATTGTGGCTAACCTGCAGGTCAAAGGTCAGACAGTGCCCTTTGGTGAGAGGCTGGCCACGCCCCGCGGAGGGCCGGCCAGGGTCTCAGAGGGCCCACCATCGTCAGCCTGCCTGTGGTTGCCCTCAGATGCCACTCGGATCACGAAGGCGCCCCGAAGTGCCGTGGAGAAGAAGGGCTCCTGGGTGAACTTCACGTGCCAGGCCTCCTTCGACCCCTCCTTGCAGCACAGCCTCATGTGGCGCAGGGATGGCCACCACCTCCAGGACCTCGGAGACAGTGACAAGTGCGGGCCCAGGGCGGTGGTGGTGGGGACAGAATGGGGAAGCAGGTTGCCCAGGCAGGCCTAGGCCGCAGGGTAACGCGAGTCCTACCGGCCCAGGTACTTCATTGATACTAGCAGTTTAGTCATCAACAGCCTGGACTACAGCGACCAGGGCAACTACAGCTGTGTGGCCAGCACCGAGCTGGACATGGTGGAGAGGAGCGCCCAGCTACTGGTGGTGGGTAAGTCCTGAGGGTTAGGGGGACACAGGCTGAGAGGTGGGGAGGGTGCAAGGCAGGCCTCTAAGCCAGAGGCTGAGCAGGGCAGAGACTCACCCTCCTGGCCTTCAGGGAGTCCGGGGCCGGTGCCTCAGCTGGAGCTGTCCGACCACCACCTGTTGATGCAGAACCAGGTGCGCCTGTCTTGGAGCCCTGCTGAGGACCACAACGCCCCCATTGAGAGTAAGCAGCTGCCACAGGAGGCCTCTCTGCCCAGGCCCCTCCCTGCACCACACACCCTCCATGATGGCACAATTGCTCTGTGCTTCTTGGCAGAGTATGACATTGAATTTGAAGACAACAAAATGGAGCCAGAGAGATGGTTCACGCTGGGCAAGGTGCCTGGGAACCAGACCTCAGCCACTCTCAAGCTGTCGCCCTACGTCCACTATACCTTCAGAGTCACTGCCATTAACAAATATGGCCCTGGGGAGCCCAGCCCGGCCTCTGAGACTGTGGTAACGCCTGAGGCAGGTAAGTCAATGCTGAGGAGGGTCAGCAGGCCGAAGCCCAAGGGTGGGCTGGGGGGAATGTCTCCTCTCCCAGGAGGGTCTCCAGCTATCACCGCCCAGGGCGTGATGGGCAGACACGTTGCTTTGCAGCCCCAGAGAAGAACCCACTGGACGTGAGGGGGGAAGGGAACGAGACCAACAACATGGTCATCACGTGGAAGGTGAGGGTGGCCAGTGGGCGGGGCCAGGCAAGGCTGTGGCGGGTCCCAGGGGACCCTAGCCTGGAGACCAGTGCTGACCACCTGCTGCTCCTCTGCTTGCCCTGCAGCCATTGAAGTGGGTCGACTGGAACGCCCCTCAGGTCCAGTACCGGGTACAGTGGCGCCCTCGGGGGGCTAAGGGCGTGGCCTGGCAGGAGCAGATTGTGAGCGAGCCCCTCCTGGTGGTGACCAACACCTCCACCTTTGTGCCCTATGACATCAAAGTACAGGCCGTCAACAGCCAGGGCAAGGGCCCTGAGCCCCGCATCACCGTTGGCTACTCGGGCGAGGACTGTGAGTTTGGGCGATCCTTGCCCCCCCCCCCAGCCCCCTTGTGCCCTCTAGTGAATCAGGGTCTTTTCATACAAACCTCTGGTGAGGTCAGGGAAGGCCACCTGGCACGGGGTCCACTCAGGGTCATGCTTGACCTCTAGTTGGCATTCCACTGTAGTTTCCTTGAGTCCAGAACTGTCCAAGTGCTTAACCTCGGTCAGGGGTGGCAGATGGCCTGGTCTCCCCCTTGCAGTCTGAAGGGAAAGACCCTCTTCACATAGCACCCAAACCCACCTCCAGTGGGGAGCTGTGGGTGGGCCACAGGCAAGGGCCACCAACGGCTGGCTGTTCCCAGTTCCCCAGGCCAGTCCCCAGCTAAACGATGAAGTCACCGTCATCAACTCCAGCACTGTGCTGATCCTGTGGCAGCCTGTGGAGCCAGCCCAAGTCAAGGGTCACCTCCGCGGATACAACGTAAGAGTCCCAGGCAAAGTGGGCAAGGAGCCGGGGATTTGGCCCCGGAGAGTGACACGGTCTGGGTTGTCTTCTGCCCCAGGTGACATACTGGTGGGAGAGCCCCCAGAGGCATCCACACAGAGGCCACGTGATGGTCCCTGCCAACGCCACCAATGTCACCCTCAGCGGCCTGCAGCCGTACACCTCCTACCACCTGGAAGTGCGGGCCTTCAATGGGCGGGGCTCAGGGCCTGCCAGTGAGACCACCTTCAGCACCCCAGAGGGAGGTGAGCCGTGCCCCGCGCCCCGCCCACACCTCCCCCAGGGCTGCCCTGCGAGGCCCTGCCGGCTCCTGTCTGTGTCCGCAGTGCCCGGTCCACCAGAGGTGCTGCACCTGGAGTGCCAGTCAGACACCAGCCTGCAGCTGTGCTGGCAGCCCCCGCTCAGTCGCAATGGAGTGCTGACTGGCTACCTGCTGTCCTACCGCCCAGGTACACACATGGCTGGCCAGGTGGGTGGGCAGCCCAGGCTCAGCACACAGCCTCCTGATGCCCTCCTGCCTCCCCCCCCCCCACCCAGTGGACAGCGGCAGCCAGGAGGAGCTGTCTTTCGAGCTTAAGGACCCAGAGTTGCAAGCGCACAACCTGACCAACCTCATCCCCGGCCGGCAGTACCGCTTCCAGCTGCAGGCTACCACTAAGATGGGCGCGGGCGATGCCATTTCACAGGAAGGGGGCACCATGGCCCTGTTGGGTGAGCCAGGGACCTGGGCGGGGGCAGGGTGCTGAGGTGACCTTGTCACTCATGCCCTCCACTCACTCACCTCAGAGAGCTCGAATTTTGGCCACATCTCGACCACCACTGGCGAGAACTACAGCATTGTCTCCTGGGTCCCCAAGGAGGGCCAGTGCAACTTCGGCTTCCACATCCGCTTCAAGACCATGGGCGGTGAGGGGCCCAGAGGCTGGGCGGGGAGTGGAGGGGGTGGGGGGCATGGAGTCCAGAGGGGTGCCGCCAGGTGGTGACGCTCACCCGCCCCTGCAGAGGAGAAGGTGGGTCCGGCCCTCCCAGTGCACTACGTCAGCTACAACCAGAGCTCCTACACGCAGTGGAACCTGCAGCCAGGCACGGACTACGAGATCCACCTGCTGAAGGACGAGGGGCTGCTCTACCGCACGTTTATCAAGACCAATGGCACTGGTGAGCCTGCGCCCGGGTGTGCTGGTGGCTCAGGCTGAGCACTGGGCGGGGGCCCTAGGGCTGTCTGTCTGCTGCAGGACGGGTGAGGCTGCCTCCCGCCGGCTTTGCCACCGAGGGCTGGTTCATTGGCTTCGTCAGCGCCACCATCCTCCTGCTCCTCATTCTCCTTCTCCTCTGCTTCATCAGACGCAGCAAGGGTGGCAAGTACTCAGGTGACCCCCAAGCCCCGGGTCCGGGCGGCCCCAGCGGGCCCAGGAGTGCTGGGCGCGGGGCGAGGGCGCCAGAGCTTGGGGGAACAGCGGGCCACCTCGCCCCGCCGACCTTTCTGCAAACCAGCCCGCCGACCTTTCTGCAAACCAGACCGTGGGCTGCTTGGGGACAGGTGGGGGCAGCACTGCTAAGCTAGAGGAGAACTGGGGTGCTTGGAGCAGAGTGGACCCGACCGGCCCCCGCCCCAGCCCTGGGGCTGGGGCCGGGGCCAGAGGGCAAGGACAGGCTGGGACAGGGGAGGAAGCAGGCCCTTCTCCCGTATGTGTCTCTAGTGAAGGACAAGGAGGACACCCAGGTGGACTCGGAGGCCCGGCCAATGAAAGATGAGACCTTCGGCGAGTACAGGTAAGCTCAGGGCAGGTGCAGGGCCAGCCCCGTCCACTCTTCCCCTCTGATCCTGTCTCTCTCTCTCCTGCGCTGCGGGTGACTTCAGGTCCCTGGAGAGGTAAGCAGGGGTCCTGGTGACAGGCCCTATTCCTCTGCTCCCCACTGACACCCCAGTATCAGGGAACCTGTCTTCCTCACCCCCCAGCACCTACTTGCTCCCTCACAGTCCCCCCAGGGTCTGCCTTCCAGCAAACACAGCCCTCCTGCCCTACCCCCCTGTAGTGACAACGAGGAGAAGGCCTTTGGCAGCAGCCAGCCATCCCTCAATGGGGACATTAAACCCCTGGGGAGTGATGACAGCCTGGCCGATTATGGGGGCAGCGTGGACGTCCAGTTCAACGAGGATGGCTCCTTCATCGGCCAGTACAGTGGCAAGAAAGAGAAGGAAGCTGCAGGTGGCAATGACAGCTCAGGGGCCACCTCCCCCATCAACCCTGCCGTGACCCTGGAATAGTGGGGCCGAGCCAGGCACAGCAGGCAGGGCTCTGCCCAGGGTTGGGCTGCAGGGCCTTCCCAGGCCAAGATGCCCCTGCTCACTGTGCCCCTGCCCTGTCCTCCGGCCCTGGGCTGCTGGGGCTGGAATTTGGGGGCAGGGGACTAGTGCTCACCGCCTCCAGCTCCCTCCCCAACCCCTTTCCCCAGTTTATTGCCAAAACCCAGCTGCATCCTCCCAGAAGCGCTCTCTGCTCAGGCTGTCGGCACAGAGAGAGGCCCTGAGTTGGGGGATGGAAAGGAACTAGGACACTGTCCCTGTGGTGCCCTCACTGGGGACAGACCTGGCATGGGTCTCTCCTGTCTGCTTTCCTCCACCACCCCCACCCTGGCCCCCTCCCCAGCCTCTCCCTGGCCAGCCTGTGGGGCTGGGGCAGAAGCATCGCCCTGTCCCCCCATCAGCTCTAACTGAGATAGGAGCGGGGTGAACTAGCCATGGTGGTGGGGAGGCCATCGGAAGAGCCCAGCGGCCCCACCCCAAATACTGCAACCCCCACTGCTGCCCCTCCCCAACGGCTGGCTTTCAGGTGCACCTCACACATGCTGCCTTTGGTCCCACCACGCAACATCCCTGTGGCCTGTGTCACTGCCGGGTGAGGGGTGGGCCACTGCCTCCCCTGCCCACGCCCCGGGCCTCTCCCAGCCGCCACTACCCTCATGCCCCCTTGCCTGCCCCCCCCATGCCCCAGTCGTCTGAACAGTCCTGTTCTTCAGCCTCCCCTGTCCCCACCTTGGGAATGTACATACATTGTGACTTGGACAGTTCGTCCCTATACCCTTTCCCCACTAGTGTGTGAGGCAGATGTTGCAGTCTCTAGGTGGTTTCTAGGTTTTATAGTAATAGCTTTGATGATCCCACCCCCAGGAAAAAGAAAAACAAACGAAAAAACCAGACAGCTCCCCCCACCCCGCCCCCGCGCCGTCTTTGCTTGGTCTGTCCATGAGCCCTCTACAAAAACCAGAAGTCTATATATATATATGTACATAAATATCAGAAATCTAACTGGCAGATAAAAACCTGCAAACAAAACCAGTGTCCATAGTGTCCGTCCTTTCCTCGCGGCTTTCCTCAGCGGTGTCCCTGGCTAAGTGGCCCTCCAGAATGGCTGTGGGGACCTTCCTGCCTCCTGAAGCCCCACTCTGGCCTCTTGTCATGGCAGGAGACAGCATAGCTCGGGAGTGACAAGACTGACCCTCGGCCACCTGTGTCTGCCTGCCCAGCCGCCTGATTTGCAGGTTCCCACAACCCTGGGGCCCTCAGGCCCTGGGGACAGTGGCAAGCACAGAGAGATAGCCAACAAGCACATGTTGCTCAAGACCGTCATTCATTGTCGTTAGGTGCCATTAAGTTGGTTCCAACCTAAGGAAACCCTGCGTGGTCCTGCCCATTGTGACAGCCACTGTGCCAGTCCGTCTTGTCAAGGGTCTTCCTCTTTTTCAATACCCATCACCTTAACCAAGCATGATGGCCTTCTCCAGGGACTGGTCCCTCTTGATAACACGTTCAAAATACATGTGTGTCAGGCTGGGTTGTCGAGAAATAAAACCATTGTCACAGAAACATGTATAAGAAAGAACTTTACATGAGGAAGGCAGCCCAGCCCAGGCCCACTCAAATCCATGGATCCGATGTTAACCGAAGCCCTTTCAGACACATGTAGCTGCAGGCAGATGAAACAGAAAGGTGAAGCAGGGGGATTGCAAGCCAGTGGATGCAGAGCTACGTGGATTTAAGGTTCGTGGGAAGGAACCATAAATCAGACTACTGACAGCTCTCACATGGGGCCACCCCTAGAGGTAGACACAGAATCCAAGCAAGAGGCAAAGGGCAAGTGACAAATTCTCCGTCTCTCTTATTCAAAGGCCACACCCGCCAAGACATCACCAGGCTATCGTCTGAATGACAGGTTGGTCTCCACCCTTACCTCCAGACAGGCACCATCAAATTGACATAAAGTCTAACCACTACAGCGTGAGACCATCCTTGCTTCTAAGGAGCATTCTGGTTGTACTTCCAAGACAGATTTGTTTGTTCTTATGTCAGTCCATGGTACTTTCGATATTCTTTGCCAGCACCACAATTCAAATATACTGATTTTTCTTTGATCTTCCTTTTGCAATGCCCATTTTTACATGCATATGAGGAGATGAAAAATACAGTGGCTTGGGTCAAGCACACTGTAGTACTTGCTTTTCAACACTTCAAAGAGGTCTTGTGCATCAGATTTACCCAATGCAATGTGTTCTTTGATCTCTTGACTGCTGCTTCCATGAACATTGATTGTGTGTGGATACACGCAAAATGAAATCCTTGATAACTTCAATATTAGCTCGACTTATCATGCTGTTGTCTATTGGTCCAGTTGTGAGGATATTTGTTTTCTTTACATTAATTTGTTGTCCATATTAAGATTGCAGTCCTTGATCTTCATCAACAAATGTTCCAATTCCTACTCACTTTCAGCAAGCATCATTCATTAGGGAAGTGCAAATCAGAGACACAATGAGTTACCACTTCATTCCCACTACGATGGCTATTTTCAACAAAATGGAAATCAGAAAGTGTTGAGGAGGATGTGGAGAAACTGGAACCTGTTTGTTGCTGGTAGAAATGTCAAATGGTGCAGCCGCTGTGGGAAACAGTGGTTACATTGGCTCCTCAAAAAGTTTGACTAGTATATGGCCCCACAATTTCACTGCCATGAAAACAGACCCAAACAGACGTACGTCAGCAATGTTTCACAGCAGTAGTTTTAGAAATACATGGCGGTGATGGTTGCAAAGCATTTCATAAAATGCTACTGAATCGTACACTAAAAATGGTTGAAATAACACATTTGGGGGTGGGAGATATATTCTTAATATGATTGACTGAATTAAATTACTAACCGAGAAGATAAAGAAAGACTGTGGATCTAAGGTCTTGATAGATTTTACTTTATGAGGGTTCAAATAAGTATCAATACAATCAATGCTATTTGAAGCTCAGTTTATTTTCTTTTTCCTATGTTTGTATATGTGTATGTCTCTATTGAGTCTCTTTCGTGTCTCTTTCTTATTTATTTATTTTGATCATCCCCATCCCTTTCCTCCCCCTACCCCCAGCCTGCCTGTAAGCATCAAAGTCCACTTGTTTTGCTGGGAAGACCATTTCTCTTTATTTTTTTCTTTTATAATAGTGGTCTCCTACAAATAATTTTTTTTTCTTTTACAATAGTGGTCTTTATGAGATTAACTGACTTTGCTAAGCATAATGTGTTCCATTGTGTTCCATGTCATGACCTGTTTGACAGTTTTATCACTATTTTCTGGGGATGCATGATATTCCATTGTATGAATGTATCCGTTGATTTCTCCATTCCTCTACAGATGGGCATTTTGGTGGTCTGCATCTTCTTGTTATTGTGGATAGCGCTGTGATAAACATGAATGAGCAAATATCCCTTTGTGTTGTGTTCTTTATTTTTGGAGGTATGTACCAAGTAGAGAGACTTGGTATTTCTATTCCCATTTGTTAAAAAAAAGTGCCATACTGTTTTCCATAGTGGTTATACAAGGGGATAATCCCCCACAAACAAGAAAAAAGCTCCACTGGGTAGAGCTTTCGTAGCACACATTTTTCCTTGCTAGGCGAGCGTCGAGCAACTCACTCTGAGTTAGTGCACTCAGTGGCATCCCTTGGGAAAGTTCTCTCTGGCCACAGTGAAATTTTTGGTAAAAGCAGTTTGGCTCGAGCCTCATTTTTGTGATGGCCAATTTCAGAGAACAGCATGCGGCTGTGAAATTCTGTTTCCTGCTTGGGAAATATGTCACAGAAACTTCTGTGATGTAGTACATAGCTTACATGAACAATACCATGAGAAAAACAAGTGTACCAGTGGTTTTCTTGTTTCAACAAAGATGAGATGTCGATTGACGACAAACCTCATTGTGGACGTCCGTCAACTTGCCAAACGTATGAAAATGTTGACTCGTAGCGCATTTGGAGTTTGTTCCCCCAGGTCAGACTGTTAATCAAGTTTTCTATTTAGAGGTTCTGAAAAGATAGCATAACAGTGTGTGACCCAAAAGGCTTGATTTGTGGCAGATGAGGGACTGGTTTTGCCACCATGACAATGCACCTTCTCTTGCAGCCATCTCAGTGCACCATTTTTTGGCAAAACCCAGCATGCCTCTCTTGCCCCATGCAACTGACTCACCTGACCTCGCTCCATGTGACTTCTTTTTGTTTCAGAGAACGAAGAGGGACATGAAAGGACAGCGATTTGAGGACACAGAAGAGGTGAAGAAAAAACAAACAAACGGATGAGTTTGAAAAATGTTTCCAAGAATGAAATCGTAGATTTGACAAATGTATAAGTGTAATGGAGAGTACTTTGAAGGTGATAAGGTTGTTTTGTAAAAAAACAAAAACAAATACATAGGGGGGCGGTACTCCTTTGTGTTAGTCTGGGTAAACTAGAGAAACAAATTCACAGAGACACATGTGTGTAAGAAAGAGCTTTATATAAAGAGCAATTGCATATTGAGAAAACATCCCAGCCCAGTCCACATCAAGTCCATAAATCCTATATTATCCCATATGTCCAATACCAATCTATAAAGTCCTCTTCAGACTCACGCAACACATGCAATGATGCTGAATGCAGGAAGATCCCAGGCCAGTGGGTGGGAAGTCTTGTGGATCCAGTGGCGTTGTAAACATCCTCAACGCTGGCAGGGGTCTTCACATGGCTTCTTCAGCTCCAGAGGTCTGGCTCCATCTGCCTCTCTCCATGTGTCTTCTCTACAGGGATGTCTCCCAGGGAGTGATCCCCAAGAGTGTCTCCCACCCCCAAGGAGGAATACTTGAGCTCCCAGAATCCTCAAGAGAAGGCCATGCCCACAAAGGGGCCTCATTGGCTATGACCTGATTGACAGGCTAGACTACACCTCTTCACGTTCAATCCTCTCAATTTGACAAACGATTATATAACTACCACACCCCTCATACAACTCTGAAATCCCACTGGCAGTGTATGAGGGCTCCTCTCCACACCCTTTCCACAATTTTCTTTTCTTTTTTTGGTTGTGTTTTATTTTTACCATTATTGTTTGTGTGTGTGTTTTCATTTTGCTATCAGTGCTGGTATAAGGTAGTATCTCATCATTGTTTAATTTGCATTTCTCATATCTAGTGATCTGAAGCACTTCTTCATATGTTAGTCATTTTTATATCATCTTTGGTGAATTGCCTATTCATGTCTTCTGCACATTGTTAATTGGATTATTCATGGTTTTCTTATTGAGATGATGTTGCATTTTTCTGTAAGTTTTCAATGTTAGCCCAATCAGTTTTTTCCCCTCATTTGATAAACTCTTTTGATGTACATAAATGTTGCTTGTACAAGGTCCCATTTCTGTATTTTGTCTTCTGTAGTGTGAGTGGTTTTCATTATGTTTGGCAATGGGTTTATGGTTTTATTAGGATCCTTTAGTTTGTCCCTAGCTTTTCATTGATGATCCTTATAGTTCTAGGGTTTATATTTAAGTCTTCAATCCATCTTGAGCTTGTTTTTACATAGGGTGTTTGTTCTAGGGTTCCAGCCCCCACAATTGAGTGGGTGCAAAGGGCAGTTTTGTAATTGAGGGGTAAAATTAAAGAGACATCAGACAGGATAAGGCATGCAATTGCTCACCTCCCAGAGAGCCATGATCTCAGCAGCCAGGTCTGTGCAGAGAGAGCAAATACATTTCTAACCAAAGCTTATATAACCTTAGGGGGTATGCAAGCCCCCCTAATTACAGGAACAGGTAACTACATGTGTAACAGGGAGGGTTGTACAATAGGCATACGTGCAACAGGAGCTAGGGTGAGCTAGTGGTGTGCATGCAATAGGAAGGGGAGGCACTAGGGGCAAACGTATGACAAGGTGGGCAGACTCCAGATTCAAGATGGCAGCCTAACCTTAGTCCTCCCTGAGTTGGCTTGACCTTGTCTTTGGGCTCTCCTTCAGGGGAACCATCCACTATCCTTATCAGAAGGGAGTGGGCCCTACTTAGGGTGGGACAGACTGTAGGGTCTGATTGCTCTCATGGGTGATATGGTCATTGACCATGTATTAGCAAGCTGCACATTAGGTTTGGCATATAAAATGGGAGGACAACCTGCGGAATAACCTTTCTATTTCCCACAGGGTGTGAGGTGTGGGTCCCTTTGCAGATGATGACACAATTTTTCTAGCATCATTTGTTCAAAAGACTATCTCTTTCCCATTTAATGTGTTTCAGCCTTTTATAAAATAATTTTGGTATCATTTTTTGTTAATTTCCTATGTCTTGTGACAGTTTTTAATTTTATCATTCATGTAGGTGCTTGGTTTTATTTCTGGGCACTCTGTCCTGATCCATTGGTCTGTATCCCTGTCATGGTACCAATATCAAGCTGTTTTGACTACTGTGGCTGTGTAATAGGTTTGAAATCAGAGAGCGAGAGGCCTCCGATTTTGTTTGTATTTTTTAGTACTGTTTTGCTTATCCTGGGTTCCTTTCCATATACATTTGGTAATTGGTTTTTCCATTTCTTTCGAGAATAATGCTGGGATTTGAATTGGAATTCAGTTATATTGTTAGATCACTTTTGGAAATACTGACACTTTCACTATCTATGAATATGGAACACTTCCATTTAGATAGGTCTCTTTTGGTTTCTTTTAGTAGTGCTTTGTAGTTTTCATCCTGCAAATCTTTTTATTTCTCTGGCTAGGTTTATTCCAAAGTACTTCATCTGTTGGTATAAATGGTATTTTTAAAAGTCTCTGTTAGGTAGACTAGCGTAGGGCAGGGGAATGTCCGTTAAGGCATGCCCAGAGGGCCAAGCTACGGGAACCAAGGAGTGGCGCACTGCACATGCCCAGAGGCTCAGGTTTCCCACCGGTAGGCATGGGTGGGCATGAACCTGAATTGGCCCACCTAAGCCAGGTGAATTCAATTCAGCCAATGGGGTCGATCAGGGATTGTCCACCACGCCTCCCCATGGAATCCTTAAAAAGGCAGAGGGAGAGGGAGATGGAGAGGGAAGGAGGGAGAGAGGAGAGAGACAGAGAGAGACAGAGAGAGAGAGAGAGAGAGAGAGAACTTTGGCGCAGAGAGCTTTGGCAGGACTTTGGGAAACTTTTGTGTGACGCCGCGAGCAGCTTCCAACCAGGCCGGATGTTCGGGAGGAGCCCCATGGGTGCCGTGTAAACCTGAAATTTCTTCTAACTCTCATAAAACTCACTTTGATCATGAACCAGGCTTCGGAGTGAATTCTTTCTCGCACGGAGCCAAGGACCGAGGTATAGATCTAGCTCCAGAGAGATCTAACATCTCCTTTTCCGAATTCTCTTCCTTATTAATTTTCTTGTATGTTGATCTTATAGCTGTCCATGCTGCCAATTTTTAAAATTAGTTCCAGCCATTTTCTTACTGTGTATTTGGGGTTTTCTATATTATAAAGTTGTATTGCCTGCAAACAATATTTTACTTCTTTGCCAATCTGGATGCCTTTTATTTCGTTTGGATGACTACTAGCTCTGACTAAGATTTCCAGGAGTGTATTAAATAAGAGCGGTGATAGAGGACAGTTCTGTCTGGTTCCCAAAATGACACCTTTTATGTTATGCAAATTGCTAATGCTAATGTCATCCAGTCCTTTCAAAGTCCTGTGTCCATCCACCTCACTGAGGCTCTTCCGTTGTTGTGGTTGTTGTTTTTCTGAATCTCCATTTTACCAAGCATGATGTCCTTCTCCAGTGATTGTTCCCTCCTGATGATGTGTCCAAAATAAGCAAGATGATGTCTAAGGAGCATTCTGGCTGTCCTGCTTTCAAGACAGATTTGTTTGTTCTTCTGGCTAATTGGTAAGCTCACTCCATGGTATATTTCATTTTCTTCATCAACAAGATTCAAAAGTGTCAATTCTTCTTTGATCTTCCTTTCGGGCACATGAAGTGATTGAAAAGATCGTGGTTTCTAAAATTGATTGTGCAACTCTTTTTAAAATGATTGAAGTAGTGAACTGTATGATATGTGAATTAGAGCTCAATAAAACTGCAGAAACAAGCAAACATACAAGAGATCATGGCTTGCTTTAAGCACACCTTAGTCCTCAAAGTCACATCTTTCTTTTTAAGAGTTTAAAGCAGTGGTTCTCAACCTGTGGGTCACAACCCCTTTGGGCGTCCAACAACCCTTTCACAAGGATCCACCAATTCATAACAGTAGCAAAATGACAGTTAGGAAGTGGCAACAAAAATAATTTTATGGTTGGGGGCGTTTCACCACAACATGAGGAAGTGTATGAAAGTGTCGTGGCATTAGGAAGGTTGACAACCACTGGAAAGAGTTCAGTGTATTTGCTTAATGCGACACTACCTCCTTTAATTTCTTGACTGCTACCTCCATGGTCAGTGATTGTGGAACCAACTAAAATTAAATCCTTGAGAACTTAATCGTTTTCTCCACTTGTAGCGATGCTGCTTCTGGTTCCGTTGTTTTCTTTATGTTGAGCCAGTATTCTTTGATCTCTTTCTGGTTGTGCTTCAAATCTTCTTCATTTTAGGCAAGCAAGGGCCATCTGCACATTTCCAGTTGTTGAATGAATTCATCCAAATCCGGATGTTGTTTCTGCTTCATATGATTCATCTTCTCAGATTATTTGATCAGGACACAAGTTAACGAAGTTCGATGAAAGGATGTAACTCTGACACAGACTTTATTCAATCTTAAGCCATGTGATTTCCTCCTGTTCTTGTCAAACAACTGTATGTTGGTCTATATACAGGTTCCACATGAGTGTAATCAAGTGTTATGGAGTTATTATTTTAAAAATCACTTTATTGGGGGCTCATACATGGAATTCTTATTCCTTGGATTTTATCTATAATTTGTTATGATTCACACAGTTGAACGCCTTTGCATAAACAAGAAAACATCTTTCTGGTATTGTCTGTTTGAGATCCAGTCTGAAATTTTGGCAGTTCCCTGTCCATGTATGGCTGCAGCCATTTCTAAAAGACCTTCAGCAGAATTTTTCTTCCATGTGTTGTTAATGATACTGAGAGATAATTTCCACATTCCATTGACTCACGTTTGATTCAAATAGGTATAAATATGGATCTATTCTAGTCTGTTTGGCGAGATAGTTGTCTTTCAAATATCTTGAAAGAAATGAAAGACCGAAAAGTGTGGGAAACTAACACTGAGGGAAATACCATGTGGTAGTTACATAATCTGTTGTCAATTTGAGAGGATTACGAGTGAAGGGGTGGAGTCTAGCCTGTCAATCAGGTTGTAGCTTGATGACCTCATTTGGAGGCACAATGGAGATGAATAGCTCACTGGAGGCGGGACACACGCTTCATCCCTGGGAGACATTGCTGTTGACAAGACACATGGAGCTATGCTAGTGCCCTGAGTGGGAAGAGCCACGTGGAGACCCCTGCCAGCACTGAGATGCTTACAATGCCACTGAAAGTAAAACAAAAGGTAACTGTAAACTGTGCGTGGCTTGTAAAATCTCCATGTTAGTCGAAGTCCCAGCAACACCACCTCCCTAGGAGACTTGCTGAGATCAGTCCCACTAGCAAAGACTTGAAAGTTACCTGTCAGTCAATGCAAAAATAAAAACCAAAACTCACTGTCATGAAGTTGATGCTGACTCATAGCCACCATAGTCCCATTTAACCTGTCTACTTGGTAGAAGATGGGGGGGGGGTGTCTTGGACATGGCCATGGAGAAATAGAAATGCAATCAGGATGTAACTTCGTTGTTTAGTCTCTGGGTCATAGAATATCCAAGTGACAAATGCTAGGTCATAGAATAATCACTCATATTGAGTTGGTGATAAAAAGTAATGGAACTTGGTGCCTTCCCTCTTGGGGCAGAAGGTGAGAACTCATTGTAAAAAAGATAGGCAGACGCATAAAGGTGTCAGCATTGCTGGCAGACGTTCCACTGGATGACAAAGGCTCTGCTCTGATGCTGACAAGCTGCAGGAGGGAGTGGGTGAGATGATGCTTGTCTACATTCTGCCTTGTGGTGCTGAGGCTGGGGCTCTGCAACCGCATTGGAGGAAAGAAGGGCCTGACTTCCATGGGTTTTCTGTTCTGCCACTGTCACCCCAGCAGCAACCCTTCCACTAGCAGCATCGAAACCAGTCAGATGAGACTCTGCTCTCTCTTGGCTGCTGCTTCCATGAGCATTGACTGTGTGTCCAAGCAAGACAAAACTGTTGATGACTTCAATCTTGTCTCCATGTATCATGATGTCATTTGTTGGTCCAGTTGTGAGGATTTGCGTTTATTTACATGGAGTTGTCATCCATACTGGAGGCTGTGATTCTTGATCTTCTTCAGCAAGTGCTTCAAGTCCTCCTCTCTTTCAGCAAGCAAGGTTGAGTTGTCTGCATATCACAGGTTGCTAATAAGCTTTCCTCCTATCCTGATACTCCATTCTTCTTCGTATAATTCACCTTCTCTGATGATTTGTTCAGCATACAGATTGAATAAGTGTGGTGAGAGGATACAATCCCAATACACACCTCTCTTTTTTTTATCACACACCTTTCTTGATTCTAAACCACACAACATTCCTTTGTTCTGTTTGCACAACTGCCACTTGATCCATGTACTAGCTCTGCATGAGCACAATGTAGTGTTCTGAGAATTCCTTCCTTCTAAAGGCTATCCATAGTTTGTTATGATCCACACAGATGAATGCCTTGGCACAGTCAATAAAACTCGAGTAAATATCTTTCTGGTATTCTCTGCTTTCAACCAGGATCCATCTGACAACAGCAATGACATTCCTCATTCCTGATATCCCTCATTCAGTGTCCTCTTATGAACTTGGTATGAATTTCTCATAGCTCTATGTCAATATACTGCTGCAATTGTTGCTGGGTAATCATTAACAAAATTTAATTGAATATGATATCAATTATATCATATTCTATAATTTGAGCATTATGTGTTCTATAATTTGAGCATTCTTTGGGGTAACCCTTCTTTGGGGACCAATACAGAAATCTTCCAGTCAATTGACCACGTAGTTTGTCTTCCAATTTTCTTGACCTAGATGAGTGAGTGTTTCCAGGACATCAGCTTGCTGAAACAGTTCAGTGGGTATTCTGTCAATTCCTGGAGCTGCGTTTTTGGCTAATGCCTTCAGTGCAGCTTGCACTTCTCCATTCGATACCAGCAGTTTTTGCTCATGCGCTGCCTTCTCGAAATGGCTGATTGTCAACTCGCTCGTCTTGGTACAATGAGTCTGTGTTCTTTCCATCGTATTTGTGATGTTTCCTGCATCCTGCAATATTTTGTCCATAGAATCTGTCAATATTGCCCCCCAAGGCTTACGTTTTATTTCTTTAATTCTCTCTGATTAAAACATGCTGGTGTGTTCTTCCTTTTCGGTTTTTTAACAGTATGTCTTTCCACATTTATTTCTAATATTTTGCTTTGTCTTCCTGAGCTGTCCTTTGAAACTTTCTGGTCAAATTTTTTACTTCAACATTTGTTCCATTTTCCTTAGCTACTACAATTAATAACAAGTTTCAGTCTCTTTTGACATTCACTTTGACCATGTCTTTCTTTTCTGTGTTTTTAATGACCTGTTGCTTTCTTTTTTTAAATTAAATTATTTTATTGGGGGCTCGTACAACTCTTATCACTATCCACACATACATCCATTGTGTCAAGCACTCCTGTATACTTGTTTCCCTCATCATTCTCAAAATATTTGTTTTCCACTTGAGCCCCTGGCCTTTTGCTTTCTTCATGTATGATGTTCTGGATGTCATTCCGCAGCTCATCGGGGCTTCTGTCATTAGTGTTTAAAGCATCAGATCTATTCATGAGATGTTCACGAACTATTCAGGCGGGGTATATTTATGGTCATATTTTGGCTCTTGTAGATTTCCTTTTACTTTCTTCAGCTTCCATGTGAACTGACATATGACATATGAACAATTGATGGTCTGTTCCACAGTCAGCCTGTGGCCTCGCTTTGGCTACCAATACTGTTTCTCCATCATCAATTTCCACAGATGTGGTCAAGTGTATTTGTGTATTCCATCTAGAGAAGTTCATGATGTGTTGGTTGCTGTTTATCTTGGAAAAAAGATATTTGTGACGAAGAAATTGTTGGTCTTGCAAAAGCCTATCATATGATCTCTGGCCTCATTCCTGTCACCAAAGCTATATTTTCCAACTACTGTTTCTTCCTCTTTGTTTCCAACTTTTGCATACCAATCACCAATAATTATCAATGCATCTTGAGTACATGGTTCATCAATTTCAGACTGAAAACATTGGTAGAATTCTTCAGTTTCTGCATCCTTAGCTTTAGTAGTTGGTGCATAAATTTGAATAACTGTTGAATTTACTGTATTTCCTTGTATGTGGATAAATATTATCCTGCCATAGCATTGTACGTTAAGCTAGAGCTTGAAATGCTCTTTTTGATAATGAATACAATAATGTCATTCTTCTTGATTATTTCATTCCCAGCATGGTAAACCATATGATTTTCTGATTCAAAATGGCCAATGCCAGTCCATTTCAGCTCACCAATACCTGCGATATCGATCTTTATGTGTTTATCTTTTGGATGACTTCCAGTTCTCCTAGGTTTGTCCCTCATGCATTCCAAGTTCCAATTATTAACTGATGTTTGCAGCTGTTTCTTCTCGTTTTGAGTCTTTCCCCGTCAGCCAATGACCCCAAAAGCTTAACTCCCGCAGGCTTTACTCCATCCACGTCATTCTGGGCGATTTCACTTTGAGAAGGCAACTCTTCCTCAGTCATATTCCATCCAACTATAAGGGCTCATCTGTTGGTACTATCGTTGACAATGTTCTGCGGCTATTTGTGACATTTCCCATTTCTGACAATGTTCCAATGCCAGCCATAAGGCTTTCAGCTGCTAATTCCTCTGAAGTGGACGCCTTGTGGTAGTTACATGATTTTATGTCAACTTGATACATAGGTGTAGAAGTGGAGTCTAGTCTGTCAATCAGTTCAGAGGCTGATGATGTCTCCTTGTGGGGGTGACCTTAAGAGAATTCTGGGAACTTCCTCTCTTTCTCCCTGGAACTGAGACACATTCTCTCTCCTTCGCCTTCCTGTTGGAAAGCCATGTGCTGCCACACTGAGACCTGAGCAAGCCATGTGGTGGAGAACTGCGCCAACCCTGTGATGCTTCCACTGCTACTTTTCACCCCACCGACCTGTAATCTTCCTGCATTCTGCATCATTGCCTGTGGCTGTGTGAGTCTGAAGAGAGATCTAGGGACTAATATTGGACTTATAGGCTAATATCAGACTTACAGACTTGATCAGGACTAGGCTGGGTTGTTTTCTCCAGAGACAAATGCCCTTTGATTTAAAGCACTCTCTTACACACATATGAGTCTCTCTGGATTTGTTTCTCTAGTCAACCCGGTCTAACACAACCCTATTCCTTCTTTGTAATTTGTTTTTAGGATGCCTGCATCCGCCACTGTTTCAACCAGCAATACATGGGAGCTCTTATGCCCCATAGTTTGGCCAGAAGTTTGCATTACCTGCAGTTCTTCATGGAAAGAGGGGTCAGTGTGCATGTATACGCACACTAATCTAATGGATAAGAAGTAATAACTCATTTGCATTTCTTTGATGATCAGCACAGTTCTGCATCCTTAAAAAAAAGTTTCTTAGCATGTGTCTGTGAATTTCTCATGCTGTGATGGCTTATGTGTTGCTGTGATGCTGGAAGCTAGGTCACTGGTATTTCAAATACTAGCAGGGTCGCACAAAGTGAACAGGTTTCATCAGAGCTTCCAGACTAAAAACAGACTACAAAGGACTAGGCTGAACGTACTACTGTACATATGGCTTCTGGATCCTGTTAGGGCCGACACAGTCATTTGAGCCAAAGCACCAACTGAGAACAATCAGACAAGTGCAACTAAGCATGTCAAACTTCCAAGTGATAACAGACAATAAAGACTGATGGGGTTCAGATATGGGAGAAGCAGGAAACTGAGAGATGAGCTCAGCAGTTATGCATGCTTATCCCAGATGGCCACCTGCTGATTCCAGAGGGGTCGCTGAGAACTTAGGAAAGTGGTTGGAGCTGTGACAGACCCCTGAAGAATGGACAGTCAGGTCCTACCGAGCAAAGGACCTGGGGAAACTCCTGATGTTGGGTTTGGAAACCCAAAGTTTAGGACTACATGTAAACCAGAAATAGATCTGTCTTCTAAAGGACTATAACCCTGTCCTTTAAGAGACATGGCCCAGATTTGAACCATTTCAATCCCTGGGAATTGGATTAAAGTGATCTAGGATTTCTCGTGCTCCAACTCTGCCAGGAGCAAACGCAATCTTCCGTGGAGGAAAATAACATCCTCCTAGGCGTTAAAATTGTTCATCGTTTCCCATATACAATGTCCTCCATTTCATTTGATGGAAGACACCCAAATAAATAAAATAATATATCAATAAATTGATCATAGAGAGGGCAACAGAACCGGGCTATTAGGTGCCGTCGGGTCGGATTCAACACAGCAATCCCATGCCCAACAGAACATACACTGTCCTTCAAGATCTCCACAAGCGCTTTCAAACTTAAGCCTTTTGCTGCAGTCACCATGTCCTTCCCCTCTACTTATTCAATCTGTATGCTTAGACAATAATCCAAGAAGCTGCACTGTATGAAGAACGAGGCATCAGGATTGAGAGAAGGCTTGTTTTGTGTGTGTGTGTGTGTGTTTGAGAGAAGCCTTATTAATAATCTGGGATATGCAGACGACACAACCTTGCTTGCTCAAAGTGAGAACTGGAAACGTGCTAAAGAAAACCAAAGACCACAGCCTTCAGTAAGAACGGAAACGCAATGTTAAGAAAACCCAAATCCTCACAACTGGACCAATAGACAACATCATAATCAATGCCGGAAAGTTTGACGTTATCGAGGATTTCATTTTACATGGATGCGTGGTAAATGTTCAAGGAAGGAGCTGTCAAGAAAGCCCAGGGGCGGCAGCCTCAGAACGCTTAAGTGTCTTGGTTAGGCCAGTTCTGATGCAAGTATGGCCCCAGGCCCATGGCCAATCCAGGACCTTTTGTTGGTCTACCGTAAAACAAGGACCAAATCAATATGCCAAACTCGCTGCCATCGAGTTGATTCCAACTCATAGCAGCCCCACAGGACAGGGCAGAACTGGCCCTGTGAGTTTCCGAGACCACAACTCTTTACAGGAGGAGAAAGCCTCGTCTTTCTCCCTTGGTGTGTCTGGTGTTTTCGAACTGCTGACTTATGGTTAGCAGCCCAACTTGCAATGCCATCTCCCGCTGCCTGAGTCCTACCTCAAATCTCCTTTTCAAGAGTTTTTTTTTCATGTTGTTTTGTTTGTCACATGCCTTATCAGCCCTTACTGCGACCCCCCCCACACCATATCCTTCTTCCATTTGCTGATGGACTGAGTTCTGTGGACTGATTTCCTGGATATTTTCTGGAACAGACCCTACTTGGTCAGACACAATATCTTATTCTGTAGCTGGAGTCTATTTGTTTAGCCTTTATTTAGATTTTTGCATTTTATTCAAAAGTGAACCCTGTGTACAGTTTTTTTTCCCTTTCATTCTGTTTAGTAGGCTTAGGTATTCTATTTTATTGTTGGCTTTATGAAATGAATCGGGTGCTTCCCATCTATTTCTGTGCATCACAATAGTTTAAACGGTAATAGAATGATCTCTTCTCTAAAGGTGACACGGGACTCCGCTTGAAAATTACCTCAAGCTGGTATCATCGTTATGGAAATCACCTCCTCAGTCTCTAATTCCTCTCCATTCTCTTTATGGTAATTAGGCTATTCACATTTTCTAGTTCTCTCTGGGGTTTCAGAGAGTTCTATCTTGCTTAAAAATCATCTGGTTAAAAATGTTTTGTTTTGTTTTTAATTTTAAAAAAATCATCAGTTTCCTTTTTACAATTTTATGCTGTTCTTTGAAAGAAAATCATTCATGCCAGTGTTTGCTTTCAATCGTCTCAGTTTGAATTATGGCATTTGAATGACGGTGCTGGTGATGACTGCTGAAAGTCCCGTGGACGCCAAAAGCGCAAACATCTGTCTTGGAAGAAGCACAGCCCGGATCTTCCTTAGAAGTGCTGATGGGGAGACAGACCTCACCTTCCATACTGTGGATGTGTCCCCTGGAGTCAAGTGGAGGGGCAGTGACAAGAGGAAGGCTCTCAAGGAGATGGACGGACCCAGTGGCTGCAACAATGGGCTCAGTCATGAGCAATGGTGAGGACAGGGCAGGACTGGGCAGTGGTTTTTTTTTTTTCATTTGTTTTTGTTCCCAGTTGTCTATAAGGTCGCTATGACCCAATGGCACCTGACAATGTCTTCTTCCTTCCTTCTTCCTCTCTCCCCTCTTGCCTCTTGGTTGTATGTGTTTTGCTCTGCTTCTAGTGCTCCCTATTATCACTGTTGTTCATCAAGATGAACACTCAGGGACTCCTTAGCCCGGTCCCGTTTTCTTTGAAAACCCTAAATAAAGACAAGACCTCAAATTGTGATAGATGGGGATTAAGTTACCTAAAATCAAATGACCAGTTTTTATTTATGTATTTATTTCATTCCTTGTTTGTTTAATTGTTTCATTCCTTTAAAAAATCATTTTATTGGGGGCTTGTACAACTCTTATTACAATCCATCCATCCATTGTGTCAAGCACTTTTGTACATTTGTTGCCCTCTTCATTCTCAAAACATTTGCTTTGTGTTTGAGCCCTTGGTATCAGCTCCTCATTCCCCCCCCCTCCTGCCCGTCCCTCATGAAGTCTTTATAATTTATAAATTATTATTATTTTGTCATATCTTACACTGCCCGACATCTCCCTTCACCCACTTTTCTCTTGTCAGTCCCCCAGAGAGGAGGTTTTATGCAGATCTTATCATCAGTTCCTTCTTTGTACCCCACCCTCCCCACTCTCAGCACTGGTCCTGAAGGGATCATCCGTCCTGGATTCCTTGTGTTTCCAGTTCCTATCTGTACCAATGTAAATCCTCTGGTCTAGCCTGATTTGTAAGGTAGAATTCGGATCACGATAGGGGTGGGGGGAGGAAGCATTTAAGAACTAGAGGAAAGTTGTATGTTTCATCGTTGCTACACTGCATGCTGATTGGCTTGTCTTCCCCCCACCCCAACCCCACCCCCGTGACCCTTCTGTCAGGGGATGTCCAGTTGCCTACAAATGTGTCTTGGGTCCCTAGTCTGCACTCCCCTTCATTCACAACAATTTGATTTTTCGTTCTTGATGCCTGATGACCAGCTTTTATATGTGAAATATATTCTTATCAAGGAGAGCGCATATCATTTCCTTTTTTTCCTAGAGCTGTATGAATTGAATAAAAACTTTAACTGTAAATTCTTTTAAAGACTTCATAGAGAGAACCAACAGACTGGGGGGGCGGGGCGGGTGGAACAGACAAGGGACAAATCTCCAAAGTCTGTAGGAAACTACAGCACATGGACAAGAAAACGAGGAATAAAAACAAACAAACAAACAACAACAACAAAAACCCGAGGAATCATCCCTAAAAAATAGGCAGAAGACATGAACACATGGCTCACCAAAGACATTGCTAGGCATGTGAGAGATGGAAACCAAAACAACAGTGAGCTAGCACCTCACCTAGGCATTGAGCACAATGTTCAAAGCAACAGAAAGTAACGAATGCTGGAGAGGGCATGGTGAGATGGGAACACTCATCCATTGCTGGTCTGAGTATAAAACTGTACCACCACGGTGGGAGGTGGCATGGGACCTCTTCAAAGAAATGGAGACCGAAATTCTATATGACCCAGCAAGCCCGCTCCTCAGATAGAGCACATCCAAGTTCGCACCCACCTGACGATGGAAGCAACTGAACTGCCCCTAGTGGCGCGATGGAGAAAGAGTCTATGGTCCACATCGACAGTGAACTATTAGAGTACTGAGATTGCGAAACACCTCATGACGTGGAAGGGTCCGGGGGACATTCTGCTCAGTGAAGTGAGTCCGTTACAAAAAGACAACTATTGTACGAGACAACTGTTAAAAAGAAAAAGATAAAAATGATCATACCCAAAGAAACAGACTCGGTTGGCTTCCAGAGGCAAGAGGGTAAGGAAGGAGAGGGGTGGTGATAAGCTAGACGGTAGACAGGTATCCACTTGGTGAAGGAGAACATAGGATCCCAGCAAAGGGAAAGGGGGAGAGGGCGGGGGTGCTGGGAGGGCAGGGCACAGCACCGTAAAACATGCTTTTGAAAACCACTTACTGCTCTGAGTCCCCCTCTGTGGGTTTGCAAGGTTTTCGAGTAAGTGCTGCTCTTTGCATTCTTTGGTCAAAGTTTCCCACTGCCCTGCTGTTCCTCCAGGTGCTCGCAGACTTGTTTCCAGGAGAACGTTCTGTTCGCTTCTGTTTCCACAATGTGAAAGCACTGGGCCCCATCTGACTTTTCCCCTGGAAGGTTGTTTCTTACAGCTCTGCAACAATGTCACCTTTCTGTGGATGGGACTACGCAGCCTAGATGCTTGTGGCCTACCAAATAAAAATAAGGCCAGGCACATAGGGGAACACTGCCTGGGAGAGAAAAGAGAGCTAACCTCAAAGCATGAGGGGGCAGGCACTACAACCAAGAAGAAAAGCCAGGAGGGGAGCGCAGATTTGGGCGCCTGAGACCAGCAGGAGATGGGCTTCCCAGCCCACAGAAGGAGAAAACTAAGTGCATTTGGGCAGGAGGCTTGTGGTCCAGTGAGTGGTCTCAGCGAATTTGTTTACAGAGCCAGGCTTCCTGATCCAAAGAGCGTGTGAGCTGAGCATTTCCTGGCAGGGGCTTGCTGGTGAAGTGAGGTGTCTCTGGGTACTTCTCACAGAGCTAAAGGGTTTTGTAACACTTGCCTGAGCAGGGTCAAGACTGAGCAGTCCAAGAGACTCAAGGGGCTGAAGACCTGACAGGCCAATGGGGTGAGAAGCCTCAGGCCAGGAAGAGGTCTGCTGTGGCGATAGCGGAGAAGAGGCCTTCCTGAGCGCAGAGCTGTATCCTGAGTCTTTTCTGATCCTGAATTGTAACCTATTACTTTTCGAATAAATCCCAAGATGGTAAGGGTGGTCTGCGAGTTCTGTGTGGTCACTGCAATGAATTATCAAACTCAGCAGAGAAGCAGACTGTCATGGGAGGGAGGATGGCCTCAGGATTGGTACAAAGCTTGGAGAGTGGACATATGTGTGACCTCTACCTCATGGGAATCGGCCTTGGACGGTTGAGTTGATCTTAATTCTTCTACCTCCTGGTGGTGCCGTGAGTGGCACATTGGGAAAAGGGTGAGGCTCTTGACTTTCAGGAAGATCGACAGTCTCAGAAGGTCCTAGGAGCATGCGCAGGTTGCTATGCCCTAGCATCGGCTCAACGGAGAGGAGCATGAGTGAAGTTAGAGGAGGTCCGCTGCCCTGCCAGAGCACATTCATTCTTCATTTCCAAGTCATTAAAATGTTTTCTTTTGGGGTATCTAATTACATTGGCAAAGAATATTGAAAGTACCACAGACAGCCAAAAAAACAAACAGATCTCCCTTGGAAGAAATACAGCCAGAATGTTCCTTAGAAGCAAGAATGGCAAGACTTGGCCCCATGTTCTTTGGCCATGCTGTCAGGAGAGACCCATCCCTGGAGAAGACACCCTGCTTGGTCAAGTGGAGGGGCAGCGAAAGAGAGGAAAGCTCTCAAGGGGATGGAAGGGCACGGTGGCTGCCACAGTGGACTCCAACAGAAGAACCATTGTGAGGACGGCCCAGGACTGGCTGGTGCTTCTTTTTGTTGTGCACCCAACAACAACAATTACATTGGATTTTGGAACCAGACAATTTGTCTTAGTAAAACTTTATTTTTAATGTTTTAAGATTATTTTGTGGTCAGCTACAAAGATCAGGGCAGATAGCAGTGCACTAGGGAGCTTTACCAGAAGAAATGATGGATTGCTTCTCTGGGGTGCTGTTGCCAACTTGATTCAGGGGGACGCATGCTCTTTCCCCTCCACAGGTCAAACCAAAACTTCCCAAGAGGGAAGAACTCCTAAGTGGCCTTCATTCCTTTACTTACTGGATAACAGGACATGGGAAACCAAGCCAAACAGAAGGACTCTGTGCAGTGATTACATACTCAAACTGACTGAACAACAGAAAGCCGAGTTGTCCTAAAATCATTAGGGAAGTTGGGGGCAATGGTTTAAAAATCTTCCCACCGAGAAACTATCCGGTGAATTTACAGGAATTTTTGATAGCTCTACAAATTCATCTACAGACTTGAAAATGGAGGAATATTATCCAACTTACTCTACAGGGCCAACAAAACCTTAATATTAGACAGGAGAAGAACAAGGGAAATTGCAGGTCCACGTCACACTAAGGACACCAACTCTGTCACCATTGACCGAGCCCAGTTTATGTCAGGAACGCCAGGGTGGTCTGTAACATTAGAATATCCCTAAAGGTCTTTCAACACAGTAGCAGAATAAAGGGGATATATAATCATCCTCTCATTAGATGCAGAAAAAAGATAGTTGATAAGATTTAACACTTATTCACAACAAAAACTCTTTTATAAAACCTTTTCATTGTCAACTAGGTAAAAATTCACAGAGCATTTACATCCAATGGCTTATTAAATCTCCCAGTGGCCAACATTTTTTGCCCATCTCCTTCTTGTTGTATATTGTCTTCACCTTCACCCAGGTTAACACCTGTCTACCCTCTAGCCTATAATTTCTTTTATCCTCTCCTCCACCTCTGATAACTATCAAAGGCTGTTTCTTTTAGGGTGAACCCTTTTCTTAATTTTGTAAATAACAAATATTCACACAATATTTGTCCATTTGTGATCGACTAATTCCATTCAACATAATGTCCTCCAGGTCCACCCATTGTCATGGAATGTTTTACAGAGTCATTATTATTCTGTGACATTGCATAGTATTCCACTGTGTGTATGTACCCAAGTTGATTTATCCATTCTTTCACTGATAAACGTTTAACTTGTTTCCATCATCTCTTTGCGACTGTGAATAGTGCCATGATGAACATGGGTGTGCACATACCTAGTCTCATCATGGCTCTTATTTCTCTAAGATATTTACCAAGTAGGGGAGTTGTGGGTTCATATGTTTCTCTGTACACATGGACTTCTCCAGAGGGAATACACAGAAATCAAATTGACTACATCTGTGGGAAGACAAGATGGAGAAGCTCAATACCAGCAGCTGAAACTAAGCCAAGGGGTGACAGAACAGACCATCAATTGCTTTTGTGTAAGGTCAGGTTAAAGCTGAAGAAAAGGAAAACAAGTCCACGAGAGTCAAAATACGACCTGAGTCTATCCACCTGAATTTTGAAACATCTGAAGAACAGATTTGACTCTTTTAGGCAGGGTTCTCTAAAGAAACAAAACTAGGACACTTATACACTTATGAATACATATATATGTATACATACAGCTAGAAGAAATACAACTAATTAACCCGCCCAACAGTACAGAGGATTCAGTTCAACTGACTTTCGTGGAACAATTGATATAACTCAAGTGGGCTGCTGGGTCCAAGGTCAAGGAAGCAGACAGTGGAGTCCTCCCTCAGGCAAGGCAGGCAGAGTCTACCCTCAGGCAGCAAGCAGCAGGGTGGGTCAGCAACAGTCAGTAGCTCTGCAGCTTAGAGAAGCAGGCCCTGGCAGGATATCAAACTCAAGCAATGCAAGGCGACAGGATCCACCAGCCTCAGGCTCAAGCAATGTATGCACCAGCAGCATGGCGAAGCAAGTCTTGTAGGAGCCTCAAGCTCTAACAGCATGATCCACAGGTTGGCTTGGCCCACAGGTCATGTAGCTCACAGGTTGAGGCAGAGAACTAGCTAAAGCAGCAGCGTGCTGGTCCAATTGCCAGAGAGCAGGGGGAGGGGGCTTCCAGAGCCATTTATCTCTTTGCCCTCCAATCAAACTTCGACCTGGTTAATCCCACATGTTCCTATTGACCAGGTTGCACAATAAACCTAACCATCACAGATTCCTTGAACACTAAAGATAGACAACCTGATGAGCTGTGGAAGAACATCAAGAATATCATACATGAAGAAAGCAAAAGGCCTTTTTTTTTTTTTTTCAAACCAAAAGCCTTACATTATTTATTGTTAGACTTGATGAGGAAGCAAAAAAAAAAAAACGGAATAAATCAGATTTGCCAATAAAAGATCATTTGATCAGATGGGGACAAAAGTCTTAATGCAACACAACATGATTTGAGACTGGGAAAATGCGGTCATGCGTGCCATCCCTCCTTACAGACCCAGCTTGGTTCTTCTCCAATGTCTTCTCTTGGAGTTGTACCTGATTTTATTACCGGCTTTCATTCGAATCCATTGGGGAATGGGCCGATTCTGTTTCTGTTTCTTGGCCAGGAATCTCTTGATCCTAAAAGTCTTATGAGATGACATGGTGAACTCGGAGCAACACCACGCTCAGGATGGCAGAGACACTGAGAGAGGGAGAAGAGGGCCGCAAAAGGCCTTTAAAAGGACAAAGAAGAAATAAAAGATCAAAGGGGATGTCAGAAAAGACTCTGAAACTTTCTCTTAATCATAGAGTAGCTAAGACACATGGAAGAACTGATGGCGTCAAAGAGCTGAATAAGAAATTTCAAAGGGCATTGACCTAAAGGAACAAAAACAAAACAAAAGCATACGTAACATATCTTAAACTAAACTAATTCCAAAAAAAGAAAGAAAGAAAGAAAATTGGGCCCCGAGTTGCAATATCAAAAGATTCTATGGGCAAAATATTGAATGATACCGGAAGTAACCAAATAGTACTAATCAACATTCCACCATGTCAGGAGGTAGCATATCCGAGGAAGAACCCATGGTGCTGAAGGAAGAAGTTCAAGCTGTACTGAAAGCATTAGCCAAAAGCAAGGCTCCAGGAATTGATGCCGAAATGCTTCCACAAGCTGATGAAGCACTGGAAGCACTCACTCTGCTATGCCAGGAAATGTGGCCAACTGACTGGAAGAGATCCATAGTTGTGCCCATTCCAAAGAAAGGTGACCTAATAGAATAAGCAAATGATAGAACAAGATCATTAATATCACATGCAAGTAAAATCTTGCTGAAGATCTTCCAGCAACAATTAGTTCTAGCAGCACTTTGACAGGGAGCGACAAGAGAGTCAGGCCAGATTTAGAAGCAGACTCGGAATAAAGGATATCATTGCTGATGTCAGGTGAATCTTGGCTCAAAGCAGAGACGATCAGAAAAATGTTTACTTGTGGGCAATGAATGTACAAATGCGCTTTACACAATTGATGTGTGTGTGAATGATGATAAGAGTTGTATGAACCCCTAATAAAATGATTTTTTAAAATGATAAAAAAAAGATGTTTACTTGTGTTTCATTGACTATGCAAAGGCATTTGACTGTGTGGCCCATAACAAACTGAGGATCACCTTGAGAAGAATGGGGGTTCCAGAACACTTCATTATGCTCACTCGGAACTAGTACATGGATCAAGAGGCAGTTGTTCCAACAGAACAAGGGAATACTGCTTTTAGTATGGGTAACAACTCAATGTAAGGAAGACCAAAACCCTCAGAACTGGACCAATAGGTACATCAGGATCGATGGAGAAAAGACTGAAGTTGTCAAAGGTTTTGTCTTGCTTGGATCCACAATCAATGTTCATGGATGCAGCAGTCAGGAGATCGAAGGACCCGTTCCATTTGCTAATCTGTTGCACAAGATCCCTTTAAAGTGTTGTAAAGCAAAGATGTTACTTCAAGGAC
Source organism: Echinops telfairi (assembly GCF_000313985.2). Lineage (NCBI taxonomy): Eukaryota > Metazoa > Chordata > Mammalia > Afrosoricida > Tenrecidae > Echinops > Echinops telfairi. Next base: position 2,819,713 of record NW_022111376.1, read on the forward strand.
TAAGGTGTGCCTGGTCGAAGCCATGGTAGTTTTAGTGCATGTGAAAGTTGGACATTGAATAAGAAAGACCAAAGAGGAATCGATGCGTTTGAATTATGGTGTTGCTAAAGAATATTGAAAGTACCATGGACTGCCAAAAGAGCAAATAATCATTTGATCTCCCTTATGATCCATTCTAAGTTTGCTCAAGTTTTTTTTAAAGTTCTGCTTTCTTTTCAATTGAAGTTTTTATCAGTTTTACTCTGCTATTGTTGTTAGTCATTTAAAAAAATCTTTTTCTGTATTTGAGAGGCACAATCGGTAAATCTATGGAGACAGTAAGCAGAGTAATCATTCCTTAGGGGTTGGGGGAGATAGGGAGCAAGGCGTACAAAGAAGGCAAGAAAGAAGACAACACTCTGATTGTGGTGATGGTTGCATATCTTTTTTTGATGTGATCGAACGTTCGAATTGTATGATAGGTGGGTGATGGGCCAATAAAGCTTGAAAAAAATGATAAAGAAAAGTATAATCCTCTTAAAAAAGAGAGGAAAGAACAAACAGAGCTGTCTTGGGAGAAGTCCAGAACAGCCAGAGTATTGTTGGAAGCAAAAATGGAGAGACTTTGTCTCATGTCCTTTGGACATGTTGTCGGAAGAGATGATTCCCTGGGGAAAGGACAGCATGCTCGGTAAAGTGGAGGAGCAGCAAAAAAGAGGAAGGGCCTCATCATCAAGATGGACCGACACCGAGGCTGCACCAATGAGCTCCAACGGGAGGACAGTTGTGAGGATGGCGCCTAACAACAGCACGGTTTCTCTAATCCCAACCTTTTCACCGCTCTCCCCCATGGCTCTACAGTCCCACCAGCAGGGTATGAGGGCGCTGGTTTCTCCACAGACCCTCCAGCGCTTGCTATTGGCTGTTTCTTTGGGGAAAAATTCTTATTTTGCTAACAATTTCAAATGGCTACTGATCATGAGCATTTCGTCATGTTTGTTGGATGTCTTCTTTGATGAACTAACTGTTCATGTCCTCTACCGGCTTTTTAAATTGGGTGCTTGATCTTTTCTTATTGAGGGGTTGAAGTTCTCAATAGATTTTAAAGATTAGTCCTTTGTGCACTAAGTCATTACCAACTTCTTCCCCAGTCTATAGGTTCTCCTGTCACCCTTTTGGAGCAATCTTTTGATGTCAACACGTGTCTTATTGTCAGGGGGCCCCAGGCATCTATTTTCTCTTCTGCTGTGTGTGTGCTTTGTAATGTTTGATGTGTGTTTATACCATGTGTTAGGGCCCTGAAGCTTGCCCCTATGTCTTTATTGATGACCATTATAGTTCTAGGCTTTACATGTAGCTCTTTGATCCAACTTGAACTTGTTTTTGCATAGGTGTGAGGTATGAGTCCTCTTTCATTTTTCTGCGAATGGAAATCCAGTTTTGCCAGCACCATTTGTGGAAGAGACTCTCTCCTCCCCCATTAAATGTGTTCGGTCCCTTTGTGAAAAAGCAACTGTCTCTAGGCAGATAGCTTTATTTCTGCATTCTCTATTCTGCTCCATTGGTCTACGCATCTATTTCTATCCCAGTACCAGGCTGTTTTGACTACTGTGGCTGTGTCGTAGGTCTTGGACACAACAAACACTCTTAGCTGGCTGTAATTAGAAGGGGACTTCCTAAACATGAGAAACATGTATGCTAATTGCTGTGGGTCCACATCAACACATGGCAATTTCCTGTGTGTCTGAGTAGAATGGTGTCCTACAGGGTTTGCAAGGGCTAGATTTTCAGAAATAAGATGGCCAGGTCTTTCTTCTGAGGTGCTCTGGCAGACTTGAGCCTCCAACATGTTAGTTTGTGCCATCCAGGGACTCCGCATACAAGTTTTGGTATGATAGGTGTGGGAGTGACAAATACAAAATACAAGCTATTGGTTACCTGGTGGGGGGGGGGGCGGTGTTGGGCAGGAAGTCTGGGTGGAGGCAGGGTACCTGGGTTGGGTGGTGAGTTCCCAGGTGTTAATCACCTTCTTTTCAAAAGAAAAATCAAAGAAAACAAGCAAACAAAAGAATGAAGTGAGGGTCTAGAGCCAACAAGTGTTGATGCATCATGAAGCCATGTGCTTGCGGCCAGAGGGAGTCGCTCCATGGGTTTCCGACCCACCATCCATAGTAGGAAACACAGACCTTCGGGGCACAAGGGCCCCAAGAGAAGAGAATGCAGGCTTGAGCTTCTGGGGAGTCAGTAGACAAAGCCACCATCTGACAGCACTGGGTTGAGGACAGGGATTTTATGTGAATGAGACCATTGTCAGAGAAACATCCTTCTGGATGTGCCCTCTTTTTGAGCACCCTACGGCCTCTTGCCTGGTCCCAGGGGTGGGGTGACACGGTGTCTTTGGTGGGTCTAAACTTCAGGATGTGGAAGGAGAGCAGGAACTTCATCAGCATGGATGAAGATGGGCCGGGCTCACTTGGGCATCTGTCTTGAGGTTAGACCACAGTGAGACCACAGTGGTGGCAGCCTCAACACGTCTGTCTCTGATCAGCCTGCTGTTTCGCTGGTAGATCCCTGCACCCATGGTCTCACTGCTGCCCCTGGATCCGTTGACTGCGTTTGGCATAATTCTCGGCCCCCCTCGAAGTGGGCCTTGCCTTGGATTGTTCTATTTGTAGGAAGCAGCTGACTTCATTGATTTGGCAACGTGCAGGGTAGCCCACATGACAGTGTGGGTGCACAGGAGTGACAGGTTTGAGTGGCGCCCAGAACAAGGAAGAAGGTCCCTGCTGCAATGCCAGTTGCGTCGCCACTTGGGGCGTGTGACCGAGCTGACTTGGCGGTGCTTGTGGGATCTGTCCATGGTACCTGAGGCTACCGACTGAAGCCCTGGGAGCCTTCCATAGAAGATTGCCAGCATGGACCCTACGGGATGGAGCGAGGCCCCGCCATGCCACCCGTGGCAGAGAACTACCTATCATTCAGGAAGCAGCTCCTGGCGAGGAGACATCCTGGATAGCTATGGACTCAGGAGGGCAGGTCCCTCCCCTAATGCCGGACTCACAGAGAAGGGACCGTGGGGAGGAGGAATTCTCTCAGGGAGCTGACCTGAGAACAGGTCCCCTGATTGTCTGCTTCGCAGGAGACAAAGCAAAACATGGGCTCTGGGGTGGGCAACGAATGGCTCGGCTGATTGGTCAGAGCTAAGGACCCTTTTTCCAAGAAAGGGGTGTATGGCATCAGGCACAAGACCACAGAACCTACGTCTTGGCACATACTGTGTCACCCAGAATCCGGAGGGGATAGTAAATTGTAAAACTGCTACAAATTTTTCCTATTCATCTATGCACACACGGTCACATCCCTTTAGGATGTAACATTATCACCGACTCTCGTCAAAGGTGGGATGTAGGTCTTCAGCCTTAAATACGGGCTTGGCTAGGTGACTTGCTTTGTTCAATAAAACCACTGCCATTGACTGGCTTCCTAGTGACCCAGTAGGACAGAGTAGAACTGCTCTTTGGGGTTTCTGAGAGGAAATCTTTCAGGGAATACTCAGACACCACTTCATCTTTCGCCATTCAGTGAATGGGGGTTTGAACGACTGGTCTGTGGGCATCAGCCCAATGCTTTGGTGTTGAGACAAGGATCCCACTTGCCATCGAGTTGATTCCGAATCATAGTGATGCTGTGGGGTGGGGGTGTTCCTGAGGCTGTCGATCTTCCCAGGAGCTGACAACCTCATATTTGCCCCGTGGAGCTGCCGGCAGGTTTGAATCACCCACTTTGCTGTTAGCAGCCCAAAGCTTACGGGCGGCATCACTCGAGTTGAAACGCTTTCTGTAGGACCAGCCTTCTCGTGCTGGAGGCGCCTCCTGGAGGAGAGATGAGCATGCCACCAGGCAGGCTGCCTTCATCGGACACGTGAATGGGGGCCTCTTTGACCACCCAGCCGCAGCTACACCGTCAGACGACTGCCGAGGTCAGCTGAGTCCACCCTAAATGGCCAACCCACAAAATGGCAAGTGACTAACTGGTTGTTGTTGTAAATGAGTACACGTTGGGGATAGTTTCCTACACAATGAAAGGCAGCTGATACAATGTAACTGAGGGATAACATCAGACAAACTCGAAGTGTCAAGACCTTAAAGACCTGGAAGGACAGAGGGACTGCTGCAGATGTCAAGCCACAGCAGCTATGGAGTATTTAGTAGTCTGATTAACTTCCAAGTGTTGGCGAGCGTACCAAGGGGATGTGGCCATGAGGGGAAGGTGAGAGGACGGTATGTGGGACCTCTGTTTCTATACATCTCAGATTGGTTCAAAGTAAAAACCGATTCAAAAGGCTGATAGGAGAGGAGAGGATGCCTATGCATTTCCGTCTCTACCCAATGACAGCGTCAGGGACTCTTTCCTCTGCCAGAGTGTGGCTGTGAGAAGATCCTAGCATTGCCAGGGGTAGCCTGTCGTCGGGTGATTTGAGCAGAGGAGGTTAGGAGCAGGTTGCACAGGATCTAGCACCAGCTGCTTGGGGTGGCATCTCACTGATAAGGTGCACTCCTCTCCTCTCGTCTCCCCAGGCAACCAAGCCTGAACCCCGGGCCCACTTCCCAACACCAGCGACCTGTAGAGCCAGTTCTGGTTTGAGGAGAAACCCTCGAATGGAATAAAGCAGAACCCTGCTTCGGCCCACCATTCCCGATTCCTGTCCTCCAGGCGTCAGATAACGGGGCTGGCTGCTAATGGCAGAACGGTCATGGATTCCGTCAATGGCCAAGGCGTGCAGCAATTGAATCAAGGGATCTTCTGCAGCCAGCGGTTCAGGAGCAGCAGCTCCCCGCGCTCCTAGGGGTCCAGTCCACTAGCCACTGCCTCCCCTGCCCAGCGTGCCCTAGAAGAGGGGCTGGGCCTCGGAGAGAGGGGACCCAGGCGCCCGTCCCCCAGGCTGGCCTCCCGGCGAGTCACACAAAGGTGCCCGCGTGCCTGTGGGCGGGAGGCTGCGTGGAAGCGGCGGGAGGGGCGG
>NW_022111376.1:2825443-2841017 GCF_000313985.2 Echinops telfairi
CACGGGCTCGCGTTTCTCCCTGTGCGGGACCCTGGCCCGGGCGCTAGCCCTTCCGCTTCCCTGAGCGGGCTCTGGGACCACCCAGCCCAGGCTCTGGAGAGCAGGTGGCCCGGGGCTCTTTGGTGGCAGGGACACGGGACCCCGTGGCAGGCTCTTTTTCCCCCGCGACTATTCCATCAAACGCTCAGAGGCTCCTTGGTGGCGGAGTCCCCCCACTTTCTCGACGAGCGATTGGTGAAAGGCGATTCAGACCAGCCTCGGTGGAAAGGGGAGGGCTGCTGGAGCCATGCCCCTGGTGGGAAGGCATCCTGCCCTAGGGAGAGCAGGAGGTGAACCGGTTAAGGTCACTGCTAGTGCCCCACCCCCAGTGCCTAGACTTGAGAAGGGGATCCCTGGCTTGCTGCGCTCCACTCAAGACCAGTGCCCCCGGGGCCCACCGTTACCCTCCACAGCTGAGGTGGGCTGAGTTTTACGAGGACTCGTCCTAGGAAATGAAGGGACAACAAAATGGGAAAGCCATTAGCTGTCCCAGGTGACTAGGTTCCTGAAGTGACAGTGGATTCTCACACACAGTAAGAAGAACTTCCTCAGGCCCAGGGCACTTGTCAGAGGGGAATGAAGCTCTTGTCCTGAAAGACCAACCTGACTCTCCTGCCTGGGTCCCCAATCTCCCTGTGGCTCATGCTGTCTCTCCTTGCTTATCCGTGCTCCTGAGGGATACCTTTCCAAGTCCAGACACCCCACCCAGACTGGTGCCTGGGACTGCTTCTCCTCCTGGGTCCTGAGGTCTGCCCACTGCCACCTCCTCTAAAGAGGCCCCAAATCTCCATCCAAGCCAGGAGTTCCAGATCCTTTGATCCGATAAGCACTTAAAAAAAAAACCAAAAAACCAACAACACCCCAGTAGCTTTATTGAGATACAATTCACATACTGTACAATGTATCCGCCTCAAGTGTACCATTTGGGTAGTTTAGTCTGTTCACCCAGTGTGTAATTATCACCACAGCCAATTTTAGAACTTTTCAGCACCTCTAAAAACACCTCCGTCCTGGCTAGCAGTTGCTTCCCATTTCTTGCTACCATCTTGGAAATCCTAGACCGTCACAAATTGATCTTTCTCTAGAGATTTGCCTCATCTACACATTCCTTATCAATGAAATCATATAATGTAGTTTTTTAAAATCTGGCTTTGTTCACTCTGCTTCTTGTTTTCGAGGTCTACACGTGTTGTAGCATGTATATAGACCGCATGTCTCCATTTGGGCAGGCCCCGTTTTCTTGCTTCATTCATCTCTTGGTGGAGACTTGGGCTATCGTGAATACTGCTGTGAACCTTCTTGTACCAGTTTTTGTTGCAGCACCTGCTTTGAAATGGTTTGTGGCCTGTCCCTGGGAGGGAAATGACTAGGTCATGCCAGGTGCTCTGGGCCTTTTCCATTCCTACCAGCAAAGCCCTGTAGTCCTGCATTCCTTCCTTATAATAGCCATGCTAATGTGGGTGAAGTATCTTGTGGTTTCCATTGACCTGGTGGCCTGGAGACTAAGCCTTGGAGAAATGGCCACTGAAGTCCTCCATCCCCCCGCCCCTCCGCCCCCAGCTATGAATGGATTGTCTTTTTGTTCTTGAGTTCCTAGAGATTTAGATGAGTTCTCTACCCCTTGTCTGATAGGCCATTTGCAAATGTTTCCCTCCCATCCTGGGGGTTGACTTTCACTTTCTTGATTGGCACTTTTAAAATTTCAATCCACACTGATTTGTCTTTTGTTTGGTTGCTTGGGTTTTGGTGCCTCTATTTGCCAAATACAATGTCATGAAGATTTATTTACCTTCTATTTTCCTTCTAAGAATTCTATGGATTTAACTCATGTACCATGGGGCTTCAGAAACTTCACAGAGAATTTCATTATCTTTTCATTCCATTTTTCCAAGAACTTTATGAAGCTCCCTTCGTATTTAGGTCTTTCGTGCATTTTTTTTTTCATTTTTATTTTTTAATATATGGTGTGAGGTAGGGGTTTCACATCATTCATTTGCATGTGGACACCTAGTTGTCCTAGTGCCATTTGTTGATGAGATTGTTTCCCCATGGAATTGCCATGCTATCCTTGTGGAAAATAAATTGACCAGAGATGTATGGATTCATTTCTGGTCCATAATGTTTGTCCTTTCGCTAGTACCAGACTGTCTGGATTACTGTGGCTTGCTACTACCTTGAAATGAAGAAATATGAGTTCTCACACAGTTTTCTTCTTTTTCAAGATGGTTTTGATTATCCTGGTTCCCTTGAGTTTTCGCTATGAATTTTAGGATCACTTGTCAATGTCGGCTAAGAAGCCATATTGTGGTGAATTTATAGATCAATTCAGAGTAATTTTTAATCCCCCCCTCAATGTTCTGTATTTTTTAATGGGGTCTTGTACCTCTTTGCTAAATCTATTGCGTTCTCAACAATTATAAAAATAGATTCCTGAGTATTTTGCTCTACTTGGTACTTTTATCAATGGGATGGTAATAAGTAGGAGCCCTTCTGGTGTAGTAGTTACATGTTGGGCTGCTAACCTCAAGGTTGGCAGCTCGAAACCAACAGCCACTCATTGGGAGAAAGAGGGGGCTCTATTCCTGTACAGAGTTAGTCTCAGAAATTCACAGGGGCAGTTCTACCCTGTCCTATAGCATCGCTAGGAGTCAGCTCCAACTCAATAGCTGTGTTTGTTAGTGTGATTTTTATATCAACGGAATTGTTTTCATTTCATTTTATTTTGCTCATTGCCACTATATAGTAATACAGTTGCTTTTTATTTATTGCGCTCACATCCCACAGCTGTACTGAATTAGTCTATTAGTCCTGGAACATTTTTTTCCCGGTAGATTCCCTGGGGTTTCCTATATATAACATCATCCCATCTTCAATTAGACCGGGCGCTTTCTGTCTTCCTTCCCAATCTGAGGACCTTTTAGGTAACTGTCCTGCCTGATTTCACTGGCTGGAACCTCCAGTGTACGTTGATTCTCCATGGCAAAAGTAGAATCCTTGTCTTGCTCCTGATCTTAGGAGAAAATGTCTTTTCTGTCACCGTTGCATGTGTTTGCTGTGGGTTTTTTTTATAGACGCCTTTGACCAGGCTGAAGAGGTTCCCTTCCATTTGTGGTTTCTGGAGTGTTCTTATGAGGGGTTATTGGATTTTGTCAAATGATTTTTCTGTTTTCATTGAGATGATCACATGGATTTGTCCTTTAGTCTACTGCATGGGGCGTTGCAAGCATGTTAAATGCAACTTGTCACAACTTTGCCTCCATTTTTGTTACATCAAACGCCTAACCAAGTAGGCCTGGTGGTAGGGGGCTTGGACAATCAGAGGTAGCCCCTGGAAGTGAGGGTGCTGGCCCTGAGCCTTGCATTTTGGAAAAAGAATTCAGCAGTGTCTTATCCAGAGCATTGAGCTACAACCACGCCCCCACCCCCGCCCCAGGAGGGGGGCTCTCCTGTGTCCCTCCTCTCTGACACCCCTTGCCACATGGCTGATCCTGCCCCAGATAGTAAATTTGTCTCTCTGCCTTTCTCCTGTTAGACCCAAATCAAACTGACTGCCATCCAGTCTCAATTCTGACTCCTAACCATCTAGGCGGTACCAACTCACAGCGACCCGACCCGACCCTCTAGGGCACTGCTCCTGTGAGTTTCTGGGACTGTGACTCTTTACAGGAGCAGAAAGCCCCACCTTTCTCCCGACACCCTGACTCCTAGCCACCTTCTAGAGGGTTCTCAGGCTGGCCATCTTTATGGGAGCCACCAGCTCACCTTTCTCCCATAGAGAGGCTGGTAGGTTTGAATGACTGACCTTGTGGTTTGCTGCCCAGCAGTCTTCCTATCTCAGTAGCCTCTACTGACATCAAGACACCCCTGCTCTCGAAGGTTCTCAGCCAGTCCTCCCGAATGAAGTTGGTGTCTGGCCCAGTCAGTTCGGCCTCTGTCCCAGTGCCGTGTCCCCCACTCACAGGGGGCACCACCGAAAAGGTAGCTTAGTCAGTTAGTGCTGCTGTGACACAAATACCACAAGTGGGGAGCTTTGAAGAACAGATACTTCTTTTCTCACAGTTGTAGAGACTGTCAGTCCAGACCTGGGTCTCGGCCAGGTCAATTCTCCCCTTGCCTGTAGTCCCGGGCAGCCTTTGGTTCCTGGGGGATCCTCCCCCATCATCTGCTATCCCTTCTGCTCACAGCAGAATGCACCCTGCTTGGTACAATGCATACACGGCCAGCATTCCAAGCCACCCAGCCCGTCAGTCAGGGCCTCTACACCCCACTCAGGATCTTAAAAATGAGGGAGACTGGCTGATGGGCCAGGGACACTCACACACCCTGGCATTGCCCATGCACGGAGCTGGGTGCCTTGGGGGCCGGGGTGGGGAAACAGTCGTCGTGTAGATCTGATGGCTGCTCATCTGGGACTGGTCCTTGCACTTTGCACCTTGGTCCCAAAGTTTTAAATGCTCTTCCTTACCTACCTCAGAATGCTTGTGGGCCCGTGTGACCCACTGACACACATTCTAGAAGATTCAAGCTGAGCTCTACTAACAGGAACAGCTCAGGAAGAGGGTGCCGGGGGGAGGCTGGGCAGTGAGGGGCAGAGGGAAGCTGACATGAGCTTGTTGAAGCCCCCTTGTACATGCAGTTAGTTGACCATATGGCAAATCCACTGCAATGAAGTGTTCACAACTATAAACACGTGTACACACACACACACACACACACACACACACACACACACACACACACGTGCGTCAGAGGGAGAGGTGCCAGCCCAGTTGCTAAGTGGCCTCAGTTTCCTCATCTGTTGCCAAGACCCACTGCCATGGTGTCGGCTCAGTTACCCCCATGGCTTCATCCTCATCTCCTCAGTGAGATGCTCAACTGCCTCCGGGCCGGGGCCCCTGGGATTCCTGTCTCTTTTTGATGCCATCCCATTGCCCCTTAAATAGCAATTTAAAGAAAAAAACCACCATTACAGTAGATTGATTCATACTCCTGGCGACCCCGCCTTGCACTCATGGGCTCTCGGGGCAGCTGCAGATTTCAAACAGCTAGTACTTAACCACATTACGGCAGGATACCATTCATTGGTTATGTGAGGGAGGTGGTGGGTGGCGAAGGTCTCAGGCACAGAGACTGATGTGGTGTGCATGCTCAGGGACAGTCCAAGGGGCAGGTGTAGCCTGTGTCACAGGAGGCTCTTGATGCCATAGGGGATGTCAGTGGCCCAGCCATATCCAGGCTGCTGAGCTTCCTATGATGGGGCCTCAGGACACCCTGGCCTTCACCCAGAGGGGACTGGTGGACAAAGGCCTATACCCTGGGTGCTCGTAGTTTCAGAGGCTCTAGGGGAGGGCTCTTCCATGTCTCTCCCAGCGACCTTGGCTTGTGGCCACACCACTCCCATCTCTGCTTCCAACCTCACATGATATCATCCTCCTGGGTCAGTGTCCCTTCTCCCAGTTTCGAGGGTCTGCCCTGTTCTACTTCAACTCCCCGTTCATTGAAAGACAATGGCCCTATAGTTCAAACAAGGTGACACTCACAGAAACAGATGTTAGGACTTCCACATACTTTCTTGGGGGGACAGACTCTAGACCCAGACTCACTGTCCTCAAGTCGATGCCGACTCACAGTGACCCTATAGGACAGGGTAGAACTGCCCCTGTGAGTTTCCAAGACTGTAACTCCTTATGGGAGGAGAAAACTTCAATCTACCTCGGAGCTACTGGTGGTTTCAAACTGCTGACCTTCCAATCTGCAGTCCAGCACGTAACCACAACGCCGCCAGGACTCCTGGCTCAGAGTCCAGAAAATGAAACTCAGTGCCATGGGGTTGATTCTGACTCATGGGAACCCTATAGGACAGGGTAGAACTGCCCCTGTCGGTTTCTTAGACTGTCACTCTTTACAAGAGTCGAAAGCGACAGCCCAATGCATAACCACTATGCCACCAGGGTCCTCTCTAGACTGATTGCTTCGGGTCAGATACCACTGCTGGTGGCCCAAAGTAGGGGAGAACGTATGCACCTAGGAGTGAGGTATATGCTGTGGGCCAGTGGGTCTGCACCCAGAGCTCACCACGTCCCTGGGGAGAGGAGCTGGTTACTGGGAATGGTCTAGGCCTCACCCAGCCCCTCACACCAGACTTACCAGGGGCTGTAGCCCAAGCAGTGCTACAGGGACACAGCATACGTACTACCCATGCGGGTCCCCAGACACCCCCACTACTGAACTGCTCGAAGGTGTCGGCTGTGACTGAGCAGGTCAGCCCTTCTCTGGGCCAGTTTCACATTGAAGGGCCTACTGCTGAGCCCCTGCTAGAATGACGGTGTGTTGCAGTCATTTGATGAGCTGAGAGTCCTTGTATAGCGACTGTTTTAGGGAATGGACTGTGAAATCTCCCCAAATTACTGTCACTTTGGGAGAGAAGAATGTCCCTTGTACTGGAGAGATTGGAAGGACATCGCCTCCACCACCTGATCAAACTGAGTGCCGCCCACCATGCTGCAGGCCCCGCAGCCTGCTCACCTGTGCCTCCTGAGGTGATGGGGCTGGGGGAAGAGACACTGTCACCTGAGCAACAGTCCAACTGAGCAGATCCGGATTCAGGAACATTCCACAGCACAGCTGCTACCAGCTCAGTGTCATGAGATGCACAGTTATCAATAAATTGTTGCAGATTAGAGGAGACTGGTGAGATAGCAACCAAAGGATGGGCCTTGATTTAAACAAACCAACTAAAAAACTCTGCAGGAGACTTTTCATAGAAGGGAGTTTAGAAATGAGGGAATTGTATGTGAGGGGTTGGTGTCACTGGGAATTTCTGGGGAAAAGACTGCAGGTGACCCTTGCCAGACGTTTCCACATTCTTGTGTGGTGACATTGTTCAAACTCCAGAGTGGGGAGATGGGAATGGGGCAGCTCCTGGTGCGGCTCTGGTCTCTTCCCCATTTAGAGGTCTCCTTGACACCAGTGGGTTGCTAAGCACAAGGTCTCCAGTTGGAAACCACCGGCTGCTCTGAGCAAGAGAGACAGGGCTTTCTACTCCCGTAAAGAGATGCAGTCTGGGAACCCCACCGGGGTAGCTCTACCCTGTCCTATCGGGTTGCTGACTCAGAATGGACTTGCTGGTGGGGAGTTTGGGTTTATGATACCAGGGGGGCCCCACCACTTCCAGGACAAGTGCAGATGGGGCCTGAGGTTTCTTCAGCTGCTCCCTGCCAACGCCCCCCACATGACCCTAGCTCTCCTTCACTGCCCATGAGGGTAGTGGGGTAGGCGGTTCTGGAGGTCAGCCTCTAGCCGGCCCCTGGTGGCCATACCGCTGACCCCGCCAGCACTGCCTGGCCTGGCCACCAGCCAGCAGATCAGAGCTCACAGCGGCGTCTGTGGGCTTCATGGGTGAGAAGTGGGATGAGAGGGGCCAGGGCACTTTCCCAACCTGCTTCACGCTCACCTTCCGGGACAGGGCCTCCCACTTCCCACCCCACAGGGCCTCCTGCCGGGAGCATCTGGACCTGGAAGCAGCCACAAGGCAAGACTCCCAGCTGCCTGGGTCAGAGCAAGGAACCTGGGCAGCCAGTCTGTTCACACTGCTGCCGCCGCCGCGCGCTCTTTGTCTGGGGCTCCACAGCCGGGGGCGGGCCCGGCGCCGCCAGCCCCGCCCCTGCCTGGCCCCGCCTCCTCACGCAACTTGGTCTGCTGCCCACTGCGCGATCACTGCCGACTGCGCCTGCGTCCACCGCCTGAGCCCCTGGCCGCTTCTTTCCTCTTCGTGTCCCCCTCGTCCTCCCACCTTGGTGGGTGGAACTTTTCCTTCTATTCATCCTCCAGTCATCAGCATGACTGTAATCCCCACAGGGCCGCTCTGCACCCCACTCCTGCCCAGCCAGCCTCCCTGTGCCCCTAGCTCTACCTCCACCCAGCCTTGACAGCGCCATCAGCCCTACACTCTACCACCCTGAAGTCCTTGCGGCCCTGGGATGCAGTGAGGTCCCCTGCTAGGTGTTAGGGAGCCCAGGGGGCCTAGCGGGCTATAGTGGGCTAGGCACTGAGCTGATCACAAGGTCAGTTGTTGAAACCTACCAGCTGCTCTTCCTCCCTGGGGAAGGAGGAGAGTGCCTGCTCCGCAAATACTTCTAGTCTCAGAAACCCACGGGGGCAGTTCTACTCCACTGTAGATCAGTGCTTCTCAACCTTCCTCAGGCCGCAATCCTTTCATACAGTTCCTCATGTGGTGGTGACCCCCAACCAACCAGTTATTTTCGTTGCTACTTCATCACTGTCATGTTGCTACTGTGATGAATCGGTCGACTCCTGTGAAAGGGTCGCTCGACCCCCAAAAGGGTCACAACCCACAGGTTGAGAATTGCTGCTCTAGAGGGTGACAGTGAGGCAGTGAGGGGTGGTAGTAGGTTGGGGCCTTCACATGGGAGGTGAAATTTACATTGAATGAGCACTTACACTTTCTGCCCACCCCCACCCCAGACCCTGAGCCTTGGACCTGCAGAGGCACCCAGTCCTCCCTCCCTGCTTGTGTCCCTCCTGTGCTTGCCTCCCTTCTTGCAAGAAGACCACCGGAACCAGAGAGAGCTTGGCTTCTGCCCAGCTGGGGCCTCCTCGGACTCTGGGCTCCTGTTGTCTCCGTCGGGGTTGTGGGCCTCACCTGGCATAGATATGTCACCCAGCTTCAGCTCCGGGGAGCCTGAGTTGGTTCCAGGATCTCTGCACACACGGAGAGTCTGGGGTGATGGGTGTGGTGGCTCACTCCCCCCTGCCCCCAGGGTGGGGGAAGACCCCAGTACCCTGAGCTCTGATGCTGTCTGGGGCCTGGGGCAGTCAGTGCCCCTTCAGACACCCCCTCCTCTCCCACTCTGGCACAGCTTGAGAGAGCAAGGACGGCCCTCCCGCAGCTTGCTGGCACCTGTGTCCCGGGGTCCCCTGGGGCAGGCCCAGGCCACTGGGCACATGCTCCAAAATGGCAAGAAGTCTGTCACCAAAGGGCAGCTACTATCTGATGCCACCTCTGGGAAATGCCCTGGAAGTGGCAGAGTGTAATGAGGATGACAGTGTTCAGGACCTAGACATAGGTGGCCAAACGGCTTTGTGAACAGACTGAACATCGTGAATTTGTGCCCTGTAATGGCTCCTGAAAGAGCCTAGGAGGGGACTGGGGCCAAAGTGCAAATGAGCTAGCCCCAAATGGGCCTTGTGTTAGGCCCACTTGCCCAGGGATGGGATCTGGTGAGGGTTGGTGCTGCAGTCCCGAGCTTAGGCCCCATAGCCCTCTTGAGACTGATATAGAAGATATGCTGGAGGGCAAGCAGAGTCACGCTGGAAGGCAGCTCACACGGTGGTAGGGCCAGGAGGATGGCAGGTTTCAGAGTGTGGGGCCAGCAGTGTGCAGAGAGGGGTAGCCTGTGGGCACAGCTGGGTGACAAGGGATGATGGGGTGAACACAGACATGGAGAGTCACTGGGAACCGGGGACAGGGACACAGCATGTGTCCTTCAGTGGTGTGGCCTTCAGATGTGTGAAGTGTTGGCATATGGAAGATAAATTGGATTTCTTCTAGATGGCTCTTAAAGGAGACGGATTTGTGCTTGATGAGGGAAGCACTTTTAAATGGCAGAGTTTTGTGCTTTCAGCTTGGTTAACAAGTCCCGCAGTCCTGGCACTAGAAGGAGAGTGGATTTCTTTCTTCTGGATGGCTCCAAAGAAGGCGGTCAAGCACTCAATTGAGGAAGCACTTGAATAATGAGTGTCTCTGCTCTGGTCCCAGCATGCTCCAGGGCCTCAGCATACTGGCCACCCTGGGTCTGTTCTCTCCTCCTAACTGAAGCCACTGGACTGGCCAGCCTGGCCAGTCCCTTCTCAGTCCTCTGACCTTCTCTGGGGCTGTTGGAGTTCAGAAAGCAGGCGGGGTGTGTGTGTGTGTGTGTGTGTGTGTGTGTGTGTGTGTGTGTGTGTGGCTGAGAGCCTCATGTATGACATTCTCCCCAGAGGTGACAGGGGCTTTGACGGTCGCTCCCGGCAGTGGGATGGCTTGGGGCACATGTGTGTGACTTCTGCTATGGGTAGACAGCGCCTAGCAGGCTGATCATGTGGGCGAGCTTCTGTCTGGCTGCTGAAGATTTGGTCTGAGGACTAGAGTTCCCCTCCTCCGCTTCCTGTTTACTGGTCTCAGCTCTTTGGGTGACAACAGGTGACCTGTGGCACTTTCCTGGGTGACTGAGTGTCAGCACAAGGCAGGGGTTGAGGAGCAAGTGTGAGGGGAGGGAGAGCAGAGAGGTGTGGGTACAGCCCTGGTTCAGGGGACAAAGGATCACCTCCACCCAGACCCCCCAGTTTCACTCCCTCCCCATACTCACACAAGTCTTTACCCCCCTGACCAGCTGGCCAGGCAAAGACCTTGGTGTGCTCACTCCCTGCCCAGAGCCTGGGCCGAGAGGCCGTCCAGAGGCTGATGACCAGGGCAGTGGCCCTTACAGTGGGGCAGGGCAGGCAGCCAGCCCCCAGCCTACCACATTGTCCTCCTCAAGTATTCGCCCATAGGCCTCTCCCTCCCACTAAGGTGGAACTATTTGCAGCACACTGAAAGGTCAGGCTTCTGTCTCATTTGGCATCAAGTGTGCCTGCTTCCACTGCAGATGCGTGGCTCCGTGCTCCCCACCATCTTGAGCCCAACCAGGGGGCTCCTATTTTCATTCTAGTGTGCCCAAATTTGCATCGGGTGCAGGGGCAAATGGACCACCGGGTTTTCCTTCCCCACACTCCAGTCAACAACGCCTGGGTTGTGGCACCTGGTGGATACTCGCATCCATGCAGCATCGAGGGCCCCGACTGAGGCGGCACCTCTGACCATCTTCATTGTGTTCGCTGCTCGCCTGGGTAGCCTTGGCCCCTTTCCTGCCAAGCCATTGTCTTTGCTTATATAAGGACCCAAACCTCACTGCCACCCAGCCTTCACTGAGTGTGCGCACTGGAGGGAGTCAGCTGCTGTATGAAAGTTGCCCTGCTTCTGTTCTGCTTCCATTTCTGTCGGCAGTCACTCTTCTCCGGCCCGGCCTGCTAGGAGGCTCACTTCCCCAAATTGGCCCACCTGCTCTGTGTAAGGTGAGGTCTCTAATGGAATGGCTGCTGGAAGAGGGCTGGGGGGCGCATGCTGTGAGGAGGGGTCTGTGATTGCTTTTTCTGGGGGATGCAGGCTTGGGAGAATGCGAGTCTGGAGGAGAAGCAGGCCTGGTTTTGAACAAGTTCAGTATAGCGTTGCCTTGGGACCTCAGCGGGCTAACTGCCCACCCTCATCACCTTCTGAGGTGCTCCGGTGGGCTGACGACTGGGTGTGCTTCCCTCCCTGCCTGGTAACAATACCAGGGGCCTGACATCCGCCTTCTTTGCCTCTTCCCTGTGGTTCTCCACCTTTTCAGTAGCCCTGGCCCCTGGGGACTCAGCTGGCCCTACCTGCCTCCTGCAGGCGCTGCCCCTAGAAGAGCCATGATACGAGAGTGGGAAAAGCAAGCGCAGGCTGCCTGGTACCCACAGACCAGCATTCTGATTTGAGCTGCTGGGTCTGTACATGCACCCATCCCCCTCTGACATCCAGCCCACCCTGCACAAGCCCCACTGCCTGGCACCAGTTTCCATAGCAACACTACTACAGTGTGATTCCAGGGAGAGGGAGAAAGACAAGCCTGTGGTTCTCCTGTCACCTGAACATTCCCCCTCCAGCCCCCCAGCGTGCCTGGGGCCTCCCTGGTGGCAGCAAGCCTACCTCGACAGGCTGCTTCCTCCACAACCACCCCAGGACAGCTCTGAGCTGATAGAGAAGGGCAATGGGAGTGGGCGGGGAGGGTGGGGAAGAGATAAACGGTTCAGAACAAAAAGTCAGGATTTGGGGGGATCTGTGCTGTGAATCTTCCCCCTGTAGTTGTGTCAAGCAACTGTGTGGAGCTGGGCTGGAGCATTCCTGCCACATGGGCACGGCAGCTGGACTCCCCTCAGCAAAAAGGGACAATGAAACAGTTTTTTTCACAGTTTGAGAGCCAGGCCTTTGGAGTATTTATTGTCTTGATTTCTTTTAATCGTTTTATTGGGGGCTCGTACAACTCTTATCACAATCCATACATACATCCGTTGTGTCAAGTACTTTTGTACATTTGTTTCCCTCATCATTCTCAAAACATTTACTTTCTACTTGAGCCCTTGGTATCAGCTCCTCAACTGTCTTGATTTTTGATAAAACTTAATTCATTGTATGTTTAACAAAATGAAATCTTCATCATGGCTGCAGTGAACCCAGAATTTTTGACAGTTTGACACTGGTGTCACTGTGAGGGCGCAGGTCAAAGCCGTGGTTTGTGCGATATTTCCGCAGAAATGTGTTATTTTTAAGAAAAATCTCCCTGTAGGGAATGAGTTCCTGGCCTTGGGGGTGGGGGGGTGGGGTAGGGCCAGGATCATAGTTTGTGGAGGCACGAAGGTCAATTAGTCCACAGAGACAATGTGCTACATCCTACTTGGATGAGCAAAGACTGGGGTCTTAAAAGCCTGAGAACAGCCATCTATGACACAGCCATTGGTCTCTTGCAGTCTGAAGGAAAGAAGAGTAAGGAAAATTGAAGGAAGTCACATGGAAACCGTTAGTCTAATGAATGGAAGGACCCTGTGAACATCGGTCTCCACATCCCTGAGACCAAAAGAACTAGGTGGTGCCCGGCTCCCACTCCCAGCTGTTCTGAAAGGGATCTCATTAGAAGGTCATGGAGAGAGTGGGAGAAAAATTTAGTTTAGAAAGAGAACTGTTTACTAGTCAGAGACTGGTAGACCCCCAAGACTCTGGCCCTCAACCACCCTTCAGGCCAGAAGCTGAACTCACTCCCATGGTTCCCTTTTCAACCAAACAATACACACAGGTCTATAAGAGGAACAGTAACATTGGGAGGTAGAATAAACAACCCTTTGAGACCCAAAGGGAATTTTCCCCCAGTGACAAAATTTGGAAGGGTTAGGAAAGGAGGAATGGAAACACAGGGAGGACATGGGAAGCAAGGGCACATTGAGTTGAAGCAGGATGTAGATGAAGCATTGAATGTAAATCTGCTGATCTGCTCTGTCAACCTTCACCCAAATCACATGAAGTGTGTGTGTGTGTGTGTGTGTGTTTTCCCGGTAGGTAGTTATAACAGCAACAGTTTCTTTTGGTGAGCCCAGCCTTTGTTTGTTTGTTTGTTTTTATAAATCATTTTACAGGGAGCTCTTACAGCTCTTATCACAATCCTTACATACATCAAATGGATCAAGCACATTTGTACATATGTTGCCATCATCGTTTTCAAAGCATGTTCTTTCTCAATTTTATTTTATTGGGGGCTCTTACAGCTCTTATCACCATCCATACATATATCCATGTGTCAAACACAGCTATATATATGTTGACATCATCCTTTTCAAAACATTTTCTTTCTACTTGAGCCCTTGGTATCAGCTCCTCATTTTTCCTTCCCTCCCCCCACCCTCCTTCCCTCGTGACCCCTAGATAAATTATAAATCATTTTTATTATTTTCATATCTTACTGTCTCCCTTCACCCATTTTTCTGGAGTTCATCCCCGGGGCGGGGGGCGGGGGGTGGGCAGGTGGTGGTGGTGGTTATACCTCGATCATCATTGCAACCAGTGCTTTTTGAGCCTTTTAATACATCTGATCCAAGCTGTCATTACTACCCAGGCACATTGGCGCTCCCATTCACACGGTTTTCTCTGCATGTGCTGCAAGTGCACGCAGTTGTATTAGTTGTTTCTAGTGTGTCTATAATTGCTAATTTCGCCAAATGCTCTGGTCTTTCACCTACAGTATTTTGGTTAAGTGGTATTGGTGTGTGAACTTGTTACCTTGTTTCAAATAGCAGTCTTTGTATCTAAGTTCTAATACCCATTGCAATGGCTACACAGAACTCATAGGCAAAACTCATGATTAAAGGCTTTATTAAGGAAGCTGCCAGGGAGAAATGCTCAGGATACAGTGCTTATCAGGACATGTTACAGCGTTTCCGGTCTTAATGACAAATGCCCGAAGAAGCATACCACTCTGCTGTAAGCCTCAACCGGAAGGCACTCAACTCCATTTCCGTGGGTCAGCAAGTCCAGCTTCCCTAATTAAGTGCCCAGAGGGACCCCTCTCCACAAATCAACCTCCTACACAAAAACACTCAGCTTAACTTGCTCTGTGGGTTGTGAAAGTCCACCACTGTGTTGCATGCTCTGGCTCCTGGTTCTGATGCTGCTCCTCTGATAGTCTAGCTGTCATCTGGATCCAGGAGATTCATTGTGTGGGGATCCTGGGTCCAGAGGACATGCTCCACTCCTGGCTCTTGCTGGTAATGAGCAGCCCTCTACTTCCCAGAGGGCCTGTTTTATACTCAGCAGGACAGAAACCTAGGGAATCCTGTTGACAGTGACTTGCAGGTGAATCCTATCAGTATCTTCCTCCACCTTCTTCCCAGACCCAGGCTGGGAAAGGTCATGTCGTTGGGGGTTTGAGGCTTTGACTACAAGTTGTTGTTGTTCTTGTGAGGTGCCATCAAATCAGTTCTGACCCATAGCGACCTTATGCACAACAGAATGAAGCACCTCTCAGCCCTGCACCATCACCATGGTTCCTATGCCTCAGCCCATGGCTGCAGCCACCGTGTCCATCCATCCCCTTGAGGATCTGCTTCTCTTTCACTGCCCCTCCACTTTACCAAGCAAGATGTCTTTCTCCAGGGACGGGTCTCTCCTGACAAGATGGCCAAAGAACACGAGACCCAGGCTCCCCATCCTGGCCTCTAAGGAGCAGTCTGGCTGTACTTCTTCCAAGACAGATGTGTTTATCCTTTTAGCAGTCCATGGTACTTTCAATATTCTTCTCCAGCACCACAATTCAAATGCATCGATTCTTCTTCACCCTTCTTTATTCCAATTCCAACTTTCAATGTCCAACTTTTACATATATATGAGGACATTGAAAAAACCCTGGCTTGGGTCAGGTGCACCTTAGTCTTCAAAGTCCCACCCTTGCTTTTCAATCCTCTGAAGAGGCCTTGTGCAGAACATCTACCAGTTACAACTCATCTTTTGATCTCCTGACAGTTGCTTCCATGAGCATTGATTGTGGACCCAAGCCAGACAAAATCCTTGACAACTTCAACCTTTTCTCTGCTTATCTTGATGTTACCTATTGGTCTGGCTGTGAGGATTTTGGTCTTCTTGACATTGAGTTGTAATCCAAAGTGAAGGTGACCTTCTGTTAGCTAGAAGACCCACTTTAAATAATTCACCACCCATGCACCTGTGTCAATATTTTCTTTTTAAATGAAGCAGCTGTTACAGGTTAAGGAGGAGAAAAATCAAAATTCCATCACTGATAGTGCTGTCTTGGGCAATAATTCTGTCGTTAGTGTTCATATAATGTAGGAAACTCTATATGTAAACCATTCACAATCATTGTCACCTATGCACATGACTAAGGATTCTGGGAGGAGGTCCGTGTGTGGGGGG
>NW_022111376.1:2841117-2850484 GCF_000313985.2 Echinops telfairi
GGGGGGGGGAGACACAAACACGAAGCAGCTCTACCCAACTGGTTCTAGTCACTTCGAGCTGTCTGTCATATTTCCCCACCCACCTCCAGCTGGGCCACACCCCCTCAGTTCCATTCTGTGCTGCCACAGATCAATGTGTTCCCATACTTTTCCACCTTGACTCAGTCTCCTCCCCTCTTAGCCTATGCCTGAGCCCTAGCGGCTGTCACCAGTCATGGTTTGGAGGGCCACACACTGGGGAAGTGAGGCCTAGGGAAGACGAGGCTGAGGAGACGCCTCCTGCCACGGAAGGCCCTGGCAGTGGTCAAAAGTGCAGGCATAGTCACTCTGTGCTGGTCCTGGCAGCCAGCATGGTGGAATGGGGCAGCACCCTGGCTGTGGGCTGCGTAGAGGGGCTTGTGGCTCTGGCCCGGAGCTTGGGACAGGCTTATTACTGGCGTTTCTTGGCTGCAGGTCAACGGGAAGGAGCTCTCCAAGCTGTCCCAGGAGCAAACCCTGGGTGCGTTGCGCTCCTCCAAGGAGCCCCTGGTCATCCAGGTGCTGCGCCGCAGCCCTCGCCTCCGGGGAGACAGCTCCTGCCAGGACCTGCAGCTTGTGGACAGCGGCACACAAACGGACATCACCTTTCAGCACATCATGGCGCTGGGCAAGCTACGCCCGCCCACCCCGCCAATGGTCATCCTGGAGCCGTACGTCCTTTCCGAGCTGTGAGTTGCCCTCAGGAGGGCCCCGGGCCCTGCCTCAAAGGGGCATGACCCCAGGGCAGCTGGCCCCACGCCACCCAGGCCTGGTCCCAGCTCACCCCTCAGTGACCTGCAGCCCCGCCTCGGCCTCTTCCCGAAGTTCTGGCCCCCAGCCAGTGATGGGGACAGAGCTGAGGGGAGGCTGACATATTGGTCCCCATTGTATCTACCCCCAGGGCCAAGGGCGGACCATCCTGGGACCTGGCTACCGGGACCGCCAGGCCGAGGTCACCAGCTTCTCCTCCTTCATTCTTCTCCTCTGCCGCCCCATCGCCTTCCGCGCCACCAGCATCCCCTTCTGAACCCTCTTGCATCCTTGTCTGTCCCATCCTCCATCTCTCTGACTTCTTTCTTGGGCGTGAGCCTGTCTTCGGGACCGGCTGCTGGGCCATGGGCCAGGACCCTCCTCAGCAGGGAGGTAGGCCGCGGGGCGGCAGGCGGCCGGCCAGCAGCCCCTCCTGGCCTCAGGCCAGAGAGCAGCCTTGGTGGTCTAGGGAGTCCCACAAACTCCTGGGGGCATTGCATGGTGGGAGGAGCCAGGGCTCTGTGTGGACCCTGACCATGCCTGTTCGAACATCTCTGGGTTCCGCATGGGTGCAAGTAGTTCAGAGGAGCGGCTTGTAAGGAAGCAGTCAGGGGCCTATTGCGCCGGGAGTGGCGAGCTAGGGCCCCCGTTGTCTGACCCCTATTCTCCTGGGCAGCCCTCCCATCAGCCATGAGTATTACGACCCTGCGGAGTTCATGGAGGGCACCCAGCAGGAGGCCGACCGGCTGGATGAGTTGGAGTATGAGGTGAGTGTGCAGTCTCTGAGCCAGTCAGGTCAGTGCCTGCAGCTGTGCCCACTGGGGGGGCCTGGTGACCTGCCACATGCTTACAGTTAGCAGCTGCCTCAGGAGCTGTTGGAAGGGCCACAGGGGCCTAAGCACAGTCTTTGTGGGTAAGTGTGTGTGTGTGTGTGTGTGTGTGTGTGTGTGTGTGTGTGTGTGTGTTTGTGTGTGTGTTGGGCAAGGGAGAACATTCAATACCCTTCAAGGTTTGAGGAGCTGGTGTTAGTCCAGGTGGACTAGAGAAACAAATTCATAGACACTCATGTGTGTATAAGAAAGAGCTTTATATAAAAGAGCAATTATTTATTAAGAAAACATCCCAGCCCAGTCCAGCTCAAGTCCCTAAGTCCGATATTAGCCTATATGTCCGATACCAGTCTATAAAGCCCTCTTCAGACTCATGTAGCCATGCAATAATGACAAATGCAGGAAGATCACAGGCCAGTGGGTGGAAAGTCTTGTGGTACAGTGGTGGTAGGAGCATCTTAGCGCTGGCAGGGGTCTCCACATGGCTCCTCCAGCCCCAGGGCTCTGGCTTTACCAGTGCAGCTCTATGTGGCTTGTCAACAGCAATGTGTAGCGAGAAAGGATGCAGAGAGAGTGTGTTCGCCTCCAGTGAGCTATTTATCTCCATCCTGCTCCCAAATGAGGTCATCAAGCTGCAACTTGATGGACAGGCTAGACTCTAACCCTTCACAAGTGGACAGATCAGCTGGATACTGTTTAGAGGAGGGGCGGGGGGGGGGGGGGGGGGGGGGGGGGGGGGGGGGCTCAGTGCCTCTTCCCACCCCTCGGCAGGAGGTGGAGCTGTATAAGACCAGCCACCGGGACAAGTTGGGCCTGATGGTGTGCTACCGCACAGACGACGAAGAGGACCTGGGCATCTACGTTGGAGAGGTAGAGGGAGGGGCTTCCTCTTGTGGGTGAACCCCCGCCATCCTGCCTTTGCACACACCCCCCACCGGGATCCACCGCCAGGTGAACCACTGCCTAAGTACCCCATGTGGGGCCCAGCCAATACCTTCTCAGAAGGAGCCAGGAGCTGCCTGTCCTGCTCCTGTCCCCTGGTATTTAGCAAGTGTCTGATGTCTCCTGAGAAAGCAGTTTCCTAGCGGCCTTACACACTCTCACTAACCCAGCGAGTTCACATCCTATCTCCCAAGTTGGGGAGAGGCAACTAGCCAGAGGGCTGTGTGTGCCTGCAGGTCAATCCCGACAGCATTGCTGCCAAGGATGGCCGAATCCGAGAGGGTGACCGTATCATCCAGGTGAGGAAGACCCCACCCCTGGCCTCCCGACAGCCTAGTCCCACCAGGATCCCCGCCCTTTGTCCCAAGCCTTGCTTTCTACTGCTCTCTGTCCTCCGGCGCCTCCCTTCCCACGTGAGCCACGTGGCTCAGGGTAGCAGCCTTGCTCATTGCACCCACCCCCTGCAGATTAACGGCGTGGCCGTGCAGAACCGGGAAGAGGCCGTGGCCGTCCTGAGCCAGGAGGAGAACACCAACATCTCCCTGCTCCTGGCCCGGCCTGAGAGCGAGGTGTGTGGGCGCCCCCACTGGGGTGGTCAGGGTGGGACCCTCTGCATGCTATGAGGCTGGGGCGCAGCTGGGAGGGCCAGGAAGCAGTGGGGAAAACCCCTGGCTATCTCTACAGTTGACGAAGCGTTGGAAGGACAGTGACCGGGACGACTTTTTGGATGACTTTGGCTCAGAGAATGAGGGGGAGTCCCGGGCCCCGAAGCTGAAATCACCCTCTGCCCAGGCCGTGAGTCGGAGTGAGGGCGAGAGGGAGCCAGGGGCCTCGGCCGGGCCTGACCCTGGACCGGCTGAGGAGAGGACCAATGAGCCTGTCTCTCTGCCTCAGCTGGCCAATGAGGAGGAAAAGGTGGCCCCGACCAGGGGCCCGGGCCTGAGCAACAGCCAGGAGCTGGATAGCGGGGTGGGCCGGACTGACGAGAGCACGCGCAACGAGGAGAGCTCCGAGCATGACCTCCTGGGTGACGAGCCCCCCAGCGCCACCAACACCCCTGGCAGCCTGCGCAAGTTTGGTCTCCAGGGGGACGCCCTGCAGAGCCGGGACTTCCACTTCAGCATGGACTCTCTGCTGGCCGAGGGCGCTGGACTGGGCGCTAGTGACGTCCCAGGCCTCACTGATGAGGAGTGCGAGCGTTACCGGGAACTGCTGGAGATCAGGGGCCACCTGGAGAACGGCAACCCGCTGGGCCTGCTCTTCCCACGTGCTGCTGTTGGGCCCAGTGCCCTGGACGTCAATCGCAATGAAAGCCTGGGCCACGAGGTGGCCATGCTGGAGGAGGAGCTGCGACACCTGGAGTTCAAGTGCCGTAACATTCTGCGGGCCCAGAAGATGCAGCAGCTGCGGGAACGCTGCATGAAGGCCTGGCTGCTGGAGGAGGAAGGTCTGTATGCACTGGGGGCCAGTGAGCCCCCGAAGCATGAGCTCTCCGACATCTCTGAGCTGCCCGAGAAGTCGGACCGAGACAGCACCAGCGCCTACAACACTGGGGAGAGCTGCCGAAGCACACCCCTGCTCACTGAGCCGCTGCCAGAGAGTCCCCTGCGCCGCGCCGCCTCCTCCAGCAACTCCAACCTGAACCGGACTGTGGCCAGCGTACCTGGCCCCACCCCATCGAAAGCGGCCACCACGCAAGGGAGTCCTGCCAAGTTCCGCTCCCTGTCCCGTGATGCCGATGTGGGCCGGAGACAGCACTCGGAGGAGCGGGTTCGCTGCAGTCCCAAGAGTGGGGCTACCCTGGAGCGAGTGGGCCCTGAGGGCAGCCCCTACCTTTCCCGGCGCCCCCGTGCCCAGGGCCAGGAGGGCGAGCATTTCCACTGTGGCACACTATCCTCTGCTCGGGGTCTAGGGGAGCTGGCCCAGGGTCCCCTGACCTTGGCAGGCAGCCCGCGGGTGCCCACTGTGGCCCCGGGCTCTGAAGCCCCTCGTATGGAGTGGAAGGTGAAGGTGCGCAGTGATGGGACCCGCTACGTGGCCAAGCGGCCGGTGCGTGACCGGCTCCTGAAGGCCCGTGCTCTGAAGATCCGCGAGGAGCGCAGTGGCATGACGACCGACGACGATGCGGTGAGTGAGATGAAGATGGGCCGCTACTGGAGCAAGGAGGAGCGCAAGCAGCACCTGATCCGCGCCCGCGAGCAGCGCAAGCGGCGTGAGCTCATGATGCAGAGCCGCCTGGAGTGCCTGCGGGAGCAGCAGGGCGGCGATGGCAAGGCCGAGCTCAATATCATCGCCCTCAGCCACCGCAAGACCCTGAAGAAGCGGAACAAGAAGATCCTGGACAACTGGATCACCATCCAGGAGATGCTGGCCCATGGGGCTCGCTCGGCCGACGGGAAGAGGGTCTACAACCCTCTGCTCTCGGTCACCACTGTCTGAGCCTCATCGCCAGTGTCAATGCAGACTGCCCTGACCCTTCCAGCGGCTAGTGTGGTCGACACAGGGCCACGTGCATCTGAGGTCACGGCCGTGTGCACAACATGATGGGACGTGCAGCTGCAGAGGAAGCCGTGCAGGACTGTTGGGCCAAGCGGCCATCCCACCCCTAGGAGCCTTGGTGATTGGTAGACAGAGTGTCCCCAGTTTTGTGGTTTCCTGCCCTTTCTGTGCTTGCTGATAGTTGTTTTTGTTTTGTGGACTTGCGCTGGGGGTTGGCCACCTGACCGCGTGTGGCCCCCGCCCAGTGAGGCTGGGAAGAAGGTCGGGAGGGGAGGGGAGGAAAGGGGAGGGCCCGGGAGAGGGGAGGGGTGGGGAAAGGTGGCCTATGTAAGCTGCGTAGGAACAGGGGCTCCCTCTGCTGGTGGCTAAGACCACAGATTACCTGCTCCTGCAGGGCCAGAAGCCTGAGGCTGAGGAGCTGGATGACAGCAGAGGGTGTGAAGGGGACAAGGGCCCTCATCACAGAGGGGGACATGGCCAGGCAGGCCAGGCCAGCTTGGGGCCATGTGCACAATGAGAGCTGGCCTCGGGGACCCTTGGGGCTCTTCCGGCTTAGAGATTCTGATTGGCAGTGCCCCGGCCCTGCCCCACCTGCACCGCCAGAATAAAGCGAGCTGCCTTTTAATTCAGTCGAATCTTGGCCTCTTGTGGTCATTGTCTTATGGCTGGCTGAGGGCCGCGCTGTCCGAGTGAGGCACAACACTACTCCTGTGTGCAGGTCCAGAGTCCAGGGAGGTGACAGACACCAGGACATGGAGAGCCACGGGAAGGTCACTGCTTCTCTTGGTAGCTGAGGCCGTAGGCAGTGTGGCATGAGAGCACAGATATGGTGCATGGCCCCAGGATGAAGCTGAAGCCGCCTAGGCCAAGGGTTGGTCTCCAGGAGCACCAGGGCCACTGCATGTGCACAAAGCTAAGGTCTGTTTCCACTGGGTCCTCACCTCAGGAGCAGGGGGAAAAATGGAGTCCAACTCTACATGCTATGAGGAAGAGGCCGGAGGTGGGTGCAGGGGGTCAGGTTACCAGGTCAGAAACTACTTTTTATATCTAGGGACCCTGCAGACAGGCCATGTGCTCAGAGCCAATCTGGATGAGACAGGAGGGGTCTGGTCAGCTGTGGATGCTGGGGGCATAGGTCCCAAATAGGCTTGAAACACCAGTGGCCCTTCAGGGAATTGGGAAGGGGGGCCCAAGGTCAGCTGTGCCTGCACTTTCCTTCTGGAGCTGCTGGGGACGCCCTGTGACAGCCCTGGCAGCACCCAGCTATCTCTGGCACAGCCAGGCTGGGAACCAGGAGTCCCTTGGCCATGAAAAGCATGTGGCGGGAACCAGTACTGGTGGCTTGCAGTAGCAGCAGAGGAGCCAGGAGGGCTGGCCGCACTTGGCTTGCAGGCCTTCAACAGTGGCTCTAAGCCCGTGGGGGTGGGGGGTGAGGCCAAAACCCAAAAGAGCAGCACTGGCAGGCAATTGCCTGTGCCTGCCGTGCTCACCAGTCGCCCACAGCCTGCACTGGCAGCTGCCTCCTTGGCACCAAGTGAGTACTTGTTAGCACCAACGGGCCCCTGAGCACCCACCTCTGCTCTTCATACAAGATTTGGCCTGGTAATTGATTGGTCCCTCAGCCCAAGTCTCTACTGTACCATCCAGCCAAGCCAGGCCCACCCCTTCATCTCCCAAGGAGGGGAGTGTTCCCACACCCCACGGACCTGCTTTTTTTCAGGTGGGTCCCTCACCCCTGTCCTGCCAGGGGCTCTCTACCCTGGATTCAGTGGTCTCACAACCTCCTGGGATCTCAAGGCCCTCGCAGCTGCTGGTGTCCTGTATTGGGTGCTTAGGTCCCCAGCCATTAGAACTGTAACTGCCTCTCAGCACAAGTTTAAGTTCTACCCAGAGAGATCCTGGGGGAACCAGTGCAGCTTTTATGCCGTTAACTCAGTTCCCTGGCCCAGACCACACTCCTTCTGAAGGCTGTCACAGAAAGGGAGGAGACCAGTTCCACGGAGCCCAACCCAAACTACCACCCATGAGGCCTGGGTCCAATGGGATATCACCTCCATGGGGGGCTCGGAGGCAAGAGCTTCTAGGGATTCTGTTCTCTCTTCACATTCCAGGGTGAGAGATCCCCACTTGGGCCAGTCTCCAGACTGCAGGGAGAAGGGGGCTGTAGACAGTGTGGCTGTAGCTGGTTGTTGGAGAGATGGCTTGGCACAGTAGTGTTCAATACCCCCACTGATGCAGAGGCTCATGAACAAGGAAAGCTGGGGGGCTGGGCCTCAGAGCACCCAACATAGCCCAAGGTGTCTGGACCTGCATGTGTCATCTTAGAGCTCCCCAAGGGACTTTTGGGTCTGGACCAGCCCTCCCACCTGTTTCCCCAGCCCTGGGCAGAGGGCTCTTTTGTAGACTGGCCATAGGAGGGTGTTCTGGCAGAAGGCTAGTCCCCCAGGGATGCATTCGAGCAGGGGAGAAGCCCCTAGACCCTGGACACCGCCTCAGCCCGCAACTCCAGGGAGCAGTGTGAAGAAGACATAGGCTGGGGGCTGGGGAAGGGTGGAAGGCGCCGCAACAATACAAGCAGAGTCCTGTGCCCATGTTTATTGAAAGCAGAAGAAAGAGGGTAGCAGCCTCAGGCTTGGATGTTACTCTTTGCGCTGAAGGCCAGGTAGTAGATGAGCAGCCCCAGGACAGCTGCCAGCACCTCGGTGGAGACCCAGGGCCCATTCCAGGTGCCCTGCAGGGAGAGCCAGCTGGTTGGGAAGCAGGCAGGCACCCAGTCAGGCAGGCCAGCTGCCGCCCCATCCCTCCAGCCACTCACCCGGTGGTCTATGTTGACTGTGAACAGGGGCAGGATAGTGGAGACATCCTCGTCATTTCTCTGCGCCTACAGGGGAAGAGCTGGGTTCAGGGGTGCCAACGAGGCCCCCCTCTGTGGCCACCTGAACACGGCCTGCATGCACTCACCTTCCTCAGGAGACTGTAGGCCTCCTCATCGAAGAACCTGACCTCGTAGGTGCCTGCATGGGCATTCCTGTGGTCCAGGCTCCAGGACACCTGAGGGAGGGAAGGGTGGTCAGCAGACACAGGGAGGGAGGGGGCAGCCCAGGGTCTTCGAGAACCTCCCCTTACCTGGTAGCGTCCGACATCCTGGCCCCGAGTCACAGGAAATTGTTTCCCCCCGACGTCGGCATAAAGAGCCATGTTCTGGGGGAGTGGGTAAAGGAGGGTCACTTCTGCCCTCTCTGGGAGGCAAAGGCACCAATGGGAGACTCAGCAGTGCCCAGGATCCACAGCAGAGGGGGGCCGTGGGGGACACAGCTGCAGTTGCTAGGGTGCCCTTCCCTGAGGGACATTATAGGTTCACATCACTCACAGCAAGTTGGAGGCAAACAGGAAACCCAAGGGGGTGTGCCCCCAAAGGCCCAACTTCCTTCTTTGTGCTTCCACACCTGCCATGGAATCATGGAATTGTGTTCTGGTCCCCAGAAGAGGGAAATGGGTCAGGGGTCAGGTCCCAGCTCAGACTGCTACACACACACCCTGCCCCATGGGTGCAGGAAAGCCCCAATGCTGCCACCGTTGGCCAATCGCACAGGACAACTGGCCAGGTCCTTTGGCAGCCCTCACCTGGACCCTATTCTTGCAGCTCAGGGAGATCTCCACTATGAAGACCGTCTCCGTGGCAATGACGGCATCTGACGTCGTGTAGTACGAGGGGGTGATCTGGGGCTCCATGCAGGCCTCTGATGGGGGACCTGGCAGAGAGGACCCTGTCAACAGGGGGCCAAGAGGCAAGGGTGGCTTTGTCCAGGTGGTGGGATTGAGAAGTACTTTGGGAGAGGGCGTCTGTCCCCACTGTGATAGCAGCAAGCAGGGGCAGCTCTGCCTGCCCTCTTAGGCCCTGCTGCTGGAGAAGGGCCCTGCCTCTGCCATCTGCACCCAAGAAGGGCGCCCACCCCAGACCCCCGCTGCGACCATGACTGGGAAAGTTCTCAGCCACCAGCTGTGTGGCCCATGGGGGCAGAAGCAGCCGTGGCCCTCCCGAGCCCTGCTCCAGGCTTGGCCTCTGCTGGGACGCCGTGGGGGGGCCCGGCGGAGGGAGTGCACTGGGGCCAGCCAGGGCCACTCAGCACTGTTGGGCCCTTCTGCCCCTGCCCCTTGCAGGGGAGACCGAGGGGGGTGGGGGAAAGCTGGAGGGCCTTCTGCGACTATTTTCCGCAATGGCGGCGGGTGACACGTGTGGCTGCAGGGTCTGCATGGGAATGGCGCCCGCGGCCAGTCCAGCTGGCGCCGCTACGCCACCCCCTGTACCCCCACGCACAGCCGGCCAA
>NW_022111376.1:2850584-2853783 GCF_000313985.2 Echinops telfairi
CGGCGTGCTCCTGCCCCGTCCTGTCCTGCTGCCCCCTAACTTGCCTTTTCATGTCTTATTCCTTCTGGCCCTGTTCTAGCAGCAAACAATTGTGAGTTGTCTTTTGGATCTTTTTGCTGCCCCCCACTGGCGGGGTAGGGGTGGGCATGGGCCTTGGGGTTGGGTGGGTCCAGGTTGCTGGGCAAGAGGCTTGTCTTCCCTCTCACTCACTCCCTACGCAGCCTCCATCGGCGAAGTATGGTGGGCGACACACAGTGACCATGATTCCCGGGGACGGCATCGGCCCAGAGCTGATGCTGCATGTGAAGTCAGTGTTCAGGTATGCCGCCCCCGCAGGGCCATGCTGGGAACTGGGGGCCCAGGGCAGGGGTGGGCATAGGGTTGGTTACCCCAGTCAGTCTTGCCACTGGACAGCTCAACTTGGGACGGGCTTCCTGTGCTGGGATGGGGCAGGGGCGGTGTCTGCTGACAGCCCTGACTGTGGCGTTACCCCAGGCATGCGTGCGTGCCGGTGGACTTTGAGGAGGTACATGTGAGCTCCAAGGCCGATGAGGAGGACATCAGAAATGCCATCATGGCCATCCGTCGGAACCGTGTGGCGTTGAAGGGTGAGCTGACCTTCGGGGCATCTTCCTGGGGTTCGCTGTGAGAGCTCAAAAGGCTTTGAGCCATGGTAGGGGTTTCCCGTAGGCCCCACCCTGCATGGGGCGCCCTGGTCACTGGACAGAGTGCAGCTCTGAGGCCCGCCTTTGCTTCTCACCCCTGACCCTCTCATAGAGCAGCTCCCCCCAATCTCTGTGGGGCCTGGTGGCAACCATAGCCAAGGTGACCTTGCTGGGTCTGGGCTGCTGGCCAGTCTGGCAAAGAGCAGGCACGAGGACAGACGGGGAAGCGCGGCGCGTCAATGGCCCCGCGAACCAATCAGGCGGCGGCGGGTCGGCTCAACCCACGTGACGTCGCGAGCGACGCGGCGTGTCCTCCGCCCCCAAGATGGCGGCGGTGGCGGCCGTCACGCCGGAAGTGGGCGTGGGAATGGGCCAGGCTACGCGTGCGCACTACCAGTCCGTTGACCGCCCAGGGACTTCTTTCCCCGGCAAGGCTCTCGCGAGAGCAGTGTCTTCGTGCAGGGGACGTGCGGTCGTGATCACTTTCCGTCATGGCGCTGAAAGTGGCGACAGCCGCCTGTGACGCTGCGAAGGCAGTTCTCAGACCAGTCATCTTCTGCCGTCCTTGGGAGGTGAGACCGGGTAACAAAGCCTGCGGGGAGAGCCAAGGTGGTCGCGGTCGGGGACGCTGCCGGGGCGGCCTGCAGCCTGATTGGCTATAGGCCCAGGCAGGGGCGGGGAGAGGACCGCGCGCTTCTGAGGATTGGCTGTTTCTGCCGTCCGTGAAGTTGGCGCTGGTCCTGCTTCCCCAGGGGTCTGCAAGCTGGGGCGGGGCCCGGGTCTGGTACCATGTCGTGCTTGCTTTGCGCTTGCTGCCTGGGTCCCCGGGCCTGGGCCTCGTCCCCCTCGGTACTCTCTGTCGCCAACCGCTGGGCCACCTGTCCTGGTGGAAGTGGCGGATCGGGCTTGGCCAGCTTCACCCCACACCCGCCCCCGGTGCTGACAGCCTGGAATGGGGGAGCTCGGAGGGAGGGAGGATGCCAGACTTTGCTCCCTTTCACCGCTGCCGGAACACCTCGATGAGGTGGGAATCCAGCGGCCTTGGAAGCATCAGCCAGCCAGCCATACCCCTGGGGGCAGGAGGCGTGACCTCTAGCCAGAGGAGGGGACTTAACATTCCCTGAGGACCCAGCCAATGCCAATCTCCCAGGACATGACTTTGCTCACCTTGTCTCCCTGCCCCCTCACAGCTTTAAGATTCGACGGCTCCCTTACACACTTAGTGAAGATGTGTGGGTGCACATTGGGGCAGGAATGGGGAAAAGTGAATAGCTGGTGGTGAGGCAGTACCCTGCCTGGAGACCAATGGCCCTAGTAAGGGCCCCCTTAGAGAGAAATCCCACCCCTTTGCCCCGACTGCTTAAGATTTTTCAGGAGAACATGGAGCCACCGGTTTGCCTCAGATGGTACAGGGACTGGTGAGGGAGGGAGCAGCTGCAGCCTTAAGTGGACTATGGAACCCCATAGGCAGAGGGACAGGACTTCATGTGGTTCTGCCCCAGGGTGAGGGTGGAACCTGGGTGACCCCCTCAAAGTAGGTGTGTGCATATGGGAGAGTTCTTTCCAGGTGTTGGGTCAAAGCCTGAAGGAGCCAGGTGGGACGGTGGATGTCAAGTTGGAGGGGCCTGGACCAGGAACCTTTGGGAATGAACCTGCCTTCACTCAGCCCTGCCAGTAGCCCTGCCAAGTCAGCCCAGGCCTCCATCTATGCAGCTGGCCACGGGAGTGGGTTGGAGCTGGGTCTCCTTAGTCCCACCCATGTGTTCTGGAAGCAGTCCTTGGGTGCTGGGTCTTGGGATGACAGAGGGGGCCAGACAGGCGTGGCCTCTGCACTCAGAGGTGTAGAGACCAGGAGGCAAAACTGCAGCTAAATTCAATGGACCATGGGGAAGGGCATCTGCTGAAAGGTGGCCGGTTCAAACCTCCCACCTGCTCCAACCAAAGGAAGAGGAGGCATTCTGCTTGCAGATTGAGAGAGTCTCAAGGCCCCCTGGCCTATAGGGTCACTGTGAGTCAGGACCGAGTCCAGATACCCAGGCTTGGTCCGTGTTGGGGCAGAGGAAGCTAACATCTCCCAGCGCTCTCTGAGCTCTTGCTTAGCCTGGTGGGAGAGCATCTCCCCTCCTGGCACCTTCTAGAGGGTGGCAATTGGCTCCTTCAAAAAGTCCAGGCCTAGTCACTGCCCAGGGAGACAAGTGGCTTGGCAGCTCTGTGGGACAAGAGGGATCTTTGGCTTGTAGGACACATGGGGAGCCTTTCTCAGTGTCGGTGTGCCTGTTGTCCTGCACTCAGGCAGTGCTGGCCAGCCAGAGGGCAGTGGGCAGCAACACTGGGTGCAGCCCCCTCCTCTCGGAAGACATAGAAATGGCTGAATGTGCCTGCTTGTCAATGTCGCTGCCTCACTTTGAATCAGAAGCAAAAGAAGGTTTTTGCAGCTGGTGACAGTGTTTGGGTCTGGGCTGTCATCGCCAGGTCCTAGGTGCCCACGAGGCCCCACGGAGAAGCATCTCCTCGGTAAGGAGCTCCTGCGGGGG
>NW_022111376.1:2853966-2882759 GCF_000313985.2 Echinops telfairi
GGTCCAGCCAGTGTGTTCACCAAAGCCTTGTGCTCGGTGCCCCGTTGCTGCCCAAGGCCACTTCGGGAAAGACACTGGCTGGCGATGGAGCTGCTCCTGGGGGCCCTGCCAGCCCACTTATATTCTGCTTCTGTAGGCAACATTGAAACGAACCACAACCTGCCACCATCCCATAAATCTCGGAACAACATCCTCCGGTGAGGTCCTGGGGGACGGGTGGGTGGGCCAGGAGGGTTCCGTCAGGCCCAGCTGCTACTCTGCTCTGTCTGTCCCCAGCACCAGCCTGGACCTCTATGCCAATGTCATCCACTGTAAGAGCCTGCCGGGCGTGGTCACCCGGTACAAGGACATTGACATCCTCATTGTTCGTGAGAACACCGAAGGCGAGTACAGCAGTCTGGAGCATGAGGTAGGTGGGGTGATGTCCCCCCCTCCCCAGGGTGGTGATGAGGAAGGTGCCCCTGGCTCGGCTACCTCCATCCTGCCCTCCCTCCTCGCAGAGCGTGACTGGTGTGGTGGAGAGCCTGAAGATCATCACCAAGGCCAAGTCCCTGCGCATCGCAGAGTACGCCTTCAAGCTGGCCCAGGAGAGCGGCCGCAAAAAAGTCACTGCAGTGCACAAGGCCAACATCATGTAGGCTTCCCTCCTGGAGACACCTGCCAATGGGACTGGTAGCCTGGGAAGGTGGGGGGCTCCCCTAGCCCTCCAGCTTGCCCTTCACTGGCCAGCCTCTCTCTCCCCAGGAAGCTGGGCGACGGCCTCTTCCTGCAGTGCTGTCGGGAGGTGGCTGCCTGCTACCCGCAGATCGCCTTTGAGAACATGATTGTGGACAATACCACCATGCAGGTTGGTCATGGTGCCACCCTGCCCCTGCCCTGCTGGCCCCCTGCTCAGGCCCCGCTCACTTCCCACTTGCCCTGCAGCTGGTGTCCCGGCCTCAGCAATTCGACGTCATGGTGATGCCCAACCTTTATGGCAACATCGTCAACAATGTGTGCGCTGGGCTGGTTGGCGGCCCAGGCCTTGTGGCTGGGGCCAACTATGGACATGTCTACGCGGTGTTTGAGACGGTGAGTGCACAGGCCTCTCTCCTTCAGGCTGGTCCGACTGACTCTGCAGAGCCCAGTG
Organism: Echinops telfairi; assembly: GCF_000313985.2. Classification (NCBI taxonomy): domain Eukaryota; kingdom Metazoa; phylum Chordata; class Mammalia; order Afrosoricida; family Tenrecidae; genus Echinops; species Echinops telfairi. The sequence goes on from NW_022111376.1 coordinate 2,855,096, forward strand.
CCTGTGCCTTATCCACAAGGAAGCCCCACACACTTAGTCCTTACTTCCCAGTCTCCCAAGGAGCACTGGTGGCGTAGTAGTTACAAGTCAGGCTGTGATCCACAAGGTCCGCAGTTCAAAACCACTAAGCACGCCTCAGGAGAACAGACTTTCTATTCCCACAAAGAGTTAGAGCAGTGGTTCTCAACCTTCCTCATGCTGCGACCCTTTCATACAGTTCCTTATGTTGTGGTGACCCCCAAACCATAAAATTATTTTTGTTGCTACTTCATCACTTATTTTGCTACTGTGATGATTCGGGTGACCCCTGTGAAAGGGTTGCTTGACCCCCCCCCAAAGGACTTGCAACCCACAGGTTGAGAACCACTGAGTTAGTCTCAGCAAACCACAAGGGCAGTTCCACCCTGTCCTATAGGGTAGGCTGCTATCGATCAGCACGGACTCAATTGCGGTGAGTTTTCTTGGTTCCCTGTGACCCAGCCTGCCCAGCCCCGGGCTCCCACCAGTCAACTCTGGGTCTCTAACCCCTCCTGTCATGGGTCTTCCATATCAGTAGAACTGTGTAGTGTCCTTTGTGGTTGACTTCTGGCACTCAGCATGAAAGACAGGCAGTACCAGTCTGCTCCTGGCTCAGTGACCCTCGCTTTTGCATATCTATTTGTCAGTTTGACTATGAGGGCCGTCAATGTAAAACAACCCCTAGGCTCTGAAGTGAGGATTGCACACCCCGGTGTGCTATCATTAAGGCTATTGCTACTGACTTAAAATTGGTTAAAAGAATGACTTTTACATGGGATTCCCTCCCCTTAAGGAAAGGCCTCACTGACTCCCTGGATGGTCTGTGCCCGTTGGACCCCTGGGTGGCCCCCAGCCTGGAGTCATGAACCCTATGCCTTTCCCCTCTCCAGGCCACCCGGAACACGGGCAAGAGCATTGCGAACAAGAACATCGCCAACCCCACAGCCACCCTGCTGGCCAGTTGCATGATGCTGGACCACCTCAAGTGAGTGGCTGCCCTGCCTGGCCAGACACCCCCCTGCCCGGCCTCAAAGTCCCACCTCAAGTCTGCCTCCTCCCTCCTCTAGGCTCCACTCCTACGCCAGTGCCATCCGCAAAGCCGTCTTGGTGTCCATGGACAATGAGAATGTGAGGCTTCCTCCTCCTGCTGCCTCACCTGGCCCCAGCCCCATGGGGAGGGGGGTGTCCCACTCGGGATAGGCTTCTGGCCCAAGCATGAAGCACATCTTTGCCTGCAGGTGCACACCCCGGACATTGGGGGCCAGGGCACCACCTCCGAGGCTATCCAGCACATCATCCGCCACATCCGAGTGAACGGCGGCGCTGTGGAGGCCTAGCTGCCTGGGCCTGCTCTACCCACGCCCCCCTTATCTCCCCCCCCCCCACACACCGCTCCATTGGCCAACTACAGAATAAAGAATAAAGTGGCCTCTGCCCCCACGTGACTTGGGTGCATTTCTCCCATTCTTAGGACACCACAAGTGCCGGCCTCACTTTATTAAAAGAACCATGCTGTTGGCCTGGGGGTGGGGGTGGGGGTGGCGCCTAGCAGGGGTGGGAAAAGGATGCTGTCGTGGGGGCGTGGGAGATGCCCTGCTTCCCTAAAGGCACTGGAGTCAGAGTCGAGGGGGGCAGCTAGGGGTTGAGCCAGGGGTGCTGCAAGCAGTCGGCGGCGCTGGCCCGCTTCTCTGGGATGTACTCCATCATGGGCAACAGGAAGGCGCTGAACTGTGTGGCCTGCTCCAGGGGCCACTCGTATTTCTCCATGAGCACCTCATACAGCCCCCAGTGTTTGAGGTTGTGGATGTGCCGGAGCTCACCTGGGGGCAGGGCTTTATCAGGCTCTACCCCTGGGCTGGCTTGCCCTAAGGGACCCAGAGCCCCAAGACCCACCTCTGCGATTGAAGAACTCCCGGGAATAGCGGCCAGAGAGGGCAAACACGGGGGGGATGTCCCCCAGGAGCTCCACGATGTGGGCAATGTGGTCTGCAGGCACAGAACAGGTGGGCAGGCTGCCCCAGGGCCCTGCCCCAGGTCCTCCTCTACCCATGCCTGCCCTGCCTACCCTCATCCCTGCTGTAGTCTTCCCCAGAGTGGGGCTCGAACAAGTAGTCGCCAGTGGCCAGCTCAAAGGCCTGGAACAGGAAGGGGTGTGAGGGCCCTACAAGGCCCTGCCATAAGCCCCCAACTGGCCAACCCCTACCATGCATGCCGTGCTCCAGATGTCGGCTGGGGGGCCGTACTCAGCGCCGATCAAGACTTCCACAGCCCGGTATTGGCGTGTCTGGATGTCATCCGTGAAGTGCTTGTGCTGTGAGCAGAGGGGAGCTCTGAGCGGCCCGGGCATTATAAGCCCCAAGAGACTAAGCCTCGGTCCCTGCAGGTCCCTAGAGGACCATGGCGGGTGTACACTGCAGGCTCCAAGGGTAGGGCTGTATGCCCTCCTGCCAGGGTGCAGGGCCCACTCCTACCACCCAGCAGGCGTTGCCCAGATCGGCGATCTTGATCTTGATCTTGTCTGCATTCTGGGGCTCCAGGGGATTCACCAGGAGGCTTGAGGCACCGAATGGCACTGGGGAAGGGGAGGTGGGCTGAGCAGGCCCCCACTGGCGTAGCCTCCACCCCACCCCCAGGCCACATGCTGCTTACTGCTGGGTGACAGGAGGCCACCTGTCTCTCGCTGGTTGGATGAGCCCGAGAGGATGGAACAGGAGGTAGCGGAGAAGAGTGAGCCTGAGAAGCCCGATGTCTGTGAACTGGGGCTGAGACTGCGGCCCCCACCTGGGCCTGGTGAAGATGACGCAGGGGAGGGGCCTGTACCGGGGCCCCCAGGGTGGCAGCCGGAAGATGAGGTGGAGCCACTGCCCCCTTCTAAGCTCAAGTTGGCATCTGGCACACAAGAAGAGAGGTTGGTGAACCAGCTATCCCCTCCAGCTGACAATGCCCAAGGCCTGGCTATGCTGACATCCTCACCCTCTGCCTGGGCTGCAGCCTCCATGGCCTCCAGCCTCTGTAGGTCCCGCAGCCGCTCCTCCAGCAGCCTTCTCTGCTGCTGCCGCTTGCGTCGCAACTTCTTTCTCTTGTTCTTAGACAGCTTCCCAATCTACCGGCACAGCCAAGGTCGCCCCCAAAGTCCCTGGTACTGTGGCCCACACCCCCCCACAAGGGCAAAGGTCTGTGGGCCCTAGGGTCGCCCCCCTCAGAAGGAAGGTGACTGAGCAGCCCTCCACTGACACCCCAGCCCCTACCTGTGCCCATGGCTGAGCCTTGCCCCTGCCTGCCACCCAGATGGAATGAAGCAGAGGACAAGAGGGTGCCCCAACTTACCAAGGCCTCCTGGGGGGCAGTGCTGACTGGGGGCCAGGAGACCAACAGGTAGTGGGGGAGGGGTGGAGAAACAGACTCAGCAGGGCGGGCTGAGGCCCTAAGGGTCCAGCCTGGCCTCCCAAGCGCTTGGTACCTGTGGAGCGGGAGGGGGGCGGGCCTCCAGAGTGCTGCCACTCAGTGGCCTCTGCGGCCAGTCGCCGGATGTAGGCATCCCCCACACACAGTAGGATGTTCTCGGGCTTGATGTCCGTGTGGATGACTTTGCACTTGGTGTGCAGGTAATCCAGGCCGTGCAGCACCTGGGGGCAATGACACCTGAGCCCCAGCCGCCAACACCCGCCCACCTCCCCCACCCCCCGGGGCCCCTTGCCATTGCTCGCTGACCTGCCTCACGATGCTCTTCACGCAGGCCACTGGCAGGCCTTGGTAGTTGGATTTGATGATCCACTTGAGGAGCTGGTGGCCCAGGACCTCCAGCACCATGCACACATCTGGGCCTGCGAGTGAAGGGTAGAAGCACGCCCAACCCGCCCCCAGCTGTGGAGACTCGGGAGAGGCCTAGAGGATGAGCAGGCGGCTCATCCCCATTTTCCCAGGCACTTTGTGCGGCTGCCATCCTTTGGCATAATTATTTATAGCAGTCCCTGTCACTTAGAGGTGTGCCAGTTTGGATGGTCCATTCTGAGGCCATCCTACAGGTTCCAGGCCCTCAGGCACCCGCATGGGGCCACTTTGATAACCCACTGTGGAGAGACACCCCGTCACACAGACCCTGTGCTTCCACAAAGGATACGCACGCCGTTAACCCCAGAGATCCTGAAGTCATCAATAAGCTGGACGATGGTCTCTCTCTTGGGGTCACTGGGGTCACTGTCCCGCACCTAAAACAGAAGCCAAGGAGCCAAGATGGCTCCAGCCACCCTATCCCCCCTCCCAGGGGCCCCGGCCCGCCTGAAGTGGGCCACAGCCACCGTGCCCGCACATGGCCTGGCCGGCGGTGGCAGGGGGTGGTGCCTCACACATTTCAGGAGCTTGATCTCATCCACAGCTGTCTCCGTGTAATGGCCCGCGCTCTTCACCACTTTCAGGGCCACAAAACGTTTGCGCCTGCGACAAGACTGCATTGGTTGTGGCCCTAGGCAGCTTGCTGCCCCTGGGTTAGCCTGGAGTGGGGGGGCAGGGAGACTTTGGGCTACTCACTGGATGTCCCAGCAAAGCCAGACGGTTGAGAAATGGCCCCAGCCCAGCTTGCGGACCACGTGGTACCGCCCATTGAACAAATCGCCAATCTTCACCGGGTAGTAGCCACCTGGAGAGGGAGCCCCAGAGGGTGATGGGCCCACCTTGCCTCTCAACTGCCCCCACCCCCTCAGGGAGCCTGCTTGGGCCCAGGGCTGGGCCTCCCAATCTTGGGGCCCTGGCTTGCCCCTCGGGGCTGCCCTGGGCCACAGTGGCTGCCGGGGGCCAGCCTAGGCCTCACCCTTGCAGTAGTCCTTGGGGTCCTCCTGCTCTTCATCGTCGGAGCCCAGAAGCCCCTGCAGCAGCCGCGGCACCGGTGCTGCCAGTGCCAGCTCAGAGCCTGATGACTCGGGCCCACAGGAGGTCTGGGAGCTGGGGGCAGGTGACAGTGAGCTTGGAGAAGTACCACAGGCCCAAGGGGGCCGGACCAGGCCCTACCTGCTGCTGCTGCCGCCGCTGTCCCCACCACCAGCACCGGTGCTGGCGCTCATCCCGGCCAGACCTGCAGCTCTGGAGCCCTGGGGCGGTTGTTCCTGTGGGACCCGGCTGCGGCCCAAGCATTTATAGTCGCGGCCACTGATCTCACCCGCCTTTATAAATAGCCACCCAGCTGCTCAGCGGCGGTGGCGAGGTATGCGGCCGGCCACTCAGGGAGGGCACGGCGCGCCACCGGTGGCGCCCCAGAGCCGGGCCCCCAGGCCCAGCCCCACTTCAGGACCCCAAAGGCCACCCTGCCATGCCCTTCTGGCCCCATTTGAAGGGGTTTGGACTGGAGCCTGCTGGCAGCAATGAGGGGCGGGGCTTGGCGGGAGCAAGCTCAGCTGCAAAAGGCATCCGTGATGGGCCAAGGGGCCCCAGACAGGAAGCAGGAGAAGGAGAGACAGCTTGTTCTAGAAAGATGTGTGTCTATTTTATTTCCAGATGTAATTCTCCAGCAAGTGAATAAATACATTAGGCGGGAGTGGAGGGGGCTTGTTGGTGGGACTGGAAGGGCGGTACCCCACCCTCCTCAGGCACTGGCTGGATCCAGGGGTCCTAAGGCACTGCAGTGGTCCTCACAGATGGGTGACCTTGTTCTCCACCAGGGCAGCGACCTGCTGCAGGCGGCCGGCCAGCTGCATCTTTTGGCCCACCGGGTCCTCCTCCAGGGCGCTGATAACCTGCCCAAGGAGCCCGCTTAGCTCAGCTGGGCTGCTGCCGCCTCTAGGAGAGCCCTGCCCCTCCTGCTGCCCCTGGCCGGCCGACCACCTCACCTGGTCGTAGTACCTGTGGATGTGTGTGTACAGCTCGTGCAGGGCTGCCAGGCAGTGGGCTGTGGAGGTGTAGCTCTGGGGGCAGCACAGGGCAGGGGTGAGACCCCAGTCTGTGCCCACCATGCCCACCATGCTCCCCCGCCCCTGCCCTGGTCTGAGCCTCACCCCTGAGAGTTCTGTCAGGGTTGAGTTCATTTCCTGGTAGCTGGCTGGGGAACTCTGGCGAATGTCGGCATAGTATCTGGGGGTCAGGGTGGGGAATCGAGTTGGGGGCAGGTCAAGTCATTGTCTTCCTGGCCCCCAACCCCACCCTGTAACTAGGCGGCTGCCAGTGGGACACCTACTTCTCCACCATCTGCTTGTAGCGAGGGATCTCCCGGGCATAGAGCAGTTTGTTCACGGGGGAGTCCTGCTCCGGGACGGGGGGACACGTGTGAGCTACTCCCCAGGCCTGCAAGGCCCCCACCCTGCCCCCTGTGGCCCCATGACCCCAGGGCCCCCTCACCCGGCCCACTTTGTGCTCAGAGAGGGTGCAGGAGTCAATGAAAGTCTGAGCAACGACAGCAAGGCTGGCATCCACGTTGTCTGACACGCGCACATCAAAGATGACCTGGGGGTTCTTCAGTGTGTTCACCCAGAAACGCAGCAGCAGGCTGGGGACAGCAGCGACAGGGAGCTGACTGAGAGGCCAGGATGTGTGGACAGGCGCCGGAAACAGGGGAGGGGTGGCAAGGTACCTGTTGGTCTTCCAGATGTGCAGGGTCTCGGGGTCTTGGACGCTGTGTTGCTCGGCCAGCTCATCCAGGAAGTCAAACAGGTACCTGACAGCGATGGGCACGGGCCGGTTCACGCTCAGGATGGCCTGGAACGTGTCATCCACGAACTTCTGAAGCGTGCCCTGCAAAGGAGGCGAAGGGTTGGGGTTGCACTGGGCAAGACCCCGCAGGCTATGCTTGGCCCACCTGCCTCTGCGGCCTGACCTTCATAGAGAGCAGGCGGGTGAGGTAGATTTCCGGAATGGCCTTGGCCCGGGCCCGTTCCCGCTCCCGCAGGCTGCTGCGTCGAGGCTTGGTCCCCTCCCCGTCTTCCGTGGCCTTCACCAGGTGCCAAAGGCGGAGGCCGCCCTCGTCCCCGTCCTCCCTGTCCTCCAGCATGGGCATATCTGGAGACAACAGGCTGGCCTCACTCACCAGTGGGGGGACATGGCAAGTCTGGTGCCCTGCTCTTTGAGTACCTGTCCCATGGGGAGGGGGCACTCACTGTCTGCGGAGAGGTAGCTGGGAGCCAGGCTCGGGGTACCCGCACCTGTGTGGGGCCGAGGAATTAGCCCCACTGTTGCTCCATCCGGGACCTGGGGGATGGGACAGAGGCCTGGCCATCAAGACTTAGGCAGCCTGAGGAGGTCCCTCCCTGTCAGGCAGGCAGGGGACAGCCACCTTGTAGTGCTGCAGGGTGTTGAGTCTCTTCCACTGGTTCTGGGTCACCGAGGTTAGGTCCTCATCAGACAGGGTGAGGTGACCAGCCATGCCGGAGCGCCACTCTGAGGGGACACAGGGAAGTTGGTCTGTCCCCGCCTCTGCCCTGAGTCCTCCCTTCCTGGCCAGGTGGCCGGGCCTGCTCACCGAGGTCCAGGGAGTGCACGGAGGGCCTCTGGGAGAAGGGCGTGCCCTTGTAGACTTGGTCTAACACCTTCTCTTTGACCTGTGTGATGGTGTCGGCATCCAGGACCCGGGCTGGCAAGTGCTGCCCGGCACTGGCCCCCGGCCCCGCCAGCACCATAAGTGTCAGTGGCCGGAACTCCACGTCCTCTCGCAGCAAGCGGCTGTCGTTCAGGGTGCGCTTGGCCTTGCCTGTCACGGCATCCACAGGGCCCTTGTCCACCTGGTTCTGGATGGCCCGGAAGAGCATGTACAGAGGCTCACCAGCCACCTCCTGCAGCCATGAGTACGGGTGTGATTGTGCCTGGGGAGGCTTGGCTCCTGCTCCTTCCTAGCTCCTCATCCTTCAGTCACTGTGCCCTCCCAATGTCCCTCCATTCCTTCCCAAGCCCCCGCCCTGCAGCAGGCCCCTCACCCTCAGGAAGGCGTACAGACAAACGGACAGCCAGTTGGTGAGCAGCTTCTCCACCATGCTCTCCGTCCTGCAAGAGGTAGCAGGCCCCACTCAGAGGGCAGCGGGTCCACTCGGCCCGCCCTTGCCCTTGCCCTTGCCCTCGCCCTCGCCTGGGAGGCCCACCTGCGCAGCATGAGCTTAGGGTTCTTATCTACATAATGGGTGGCCAGGTCCCCAAGCAGGGTCCGCAGGATGTCCGTTAGGTACTCCAGCCTGCTGTGCAGGGCCAGGGACAGCAGGGAGGCCACGTGGCAGCGGTCACGCTGGGAGAAGCTGGGCTGCTCCTCCAGCGTGTGGATGAGCTGGGGGAGAGGCCAGCGCTCACTCTTGAAGGCCCTTGGAACCTCCACCACCACCACCACCACCCCTGCCACCCCTCACCGCCAACCCCCCCGGCCACCCCCTACCTCCACCTCCTGCCGAGACACACACACACACACACACACACACACACACACACACACACACACACTCTTGTCCATCCCCAAGCCCAGGCCCCTCACTGTCAGGAGGAAGAGCTTGCTGTTGAGGAGGTGTGACAGCTGCGTGAGGCCCTGGCGCACAGTGGCGCGGCGACCCTCTTCCTCAGGCCCCTCGGGCACAGGCTGCAGTGGGCAGCCTCCATGGCCAGGGAAGAAGGCGCGCTCGGCGTATGTGTGGTAGTCCAGGAAAGGGATCCCGCTGGCCTCCAGGTCACTGCTGAGGTCTGTCATCTCCGTCATCAGGTCTGTGGGCAGGCGGGGAGGGGCAGGGGAGAGTGAGGAGGAGAGGGCAGCGCCAGGCGGAGGGAGCAGGAGCCAGGCAACGGGAAGGAGGCAAAAGCACCTGTGAACTCCTTGCGACATTGGTCCCCCACGCCGACCTCCAGGCTCTCGAGCTGCACCAGCACCTTCTGGTAGTCCCGCAGCGCCTGCTTGCTCTTGTGCCTGGAGCCCAGGGCCACGTCAGCCCTGGGCCGGCTAGGATGGCCACTCCACCCCCTGGGAGAAGGCGGCCGCCTCACCTGTACATGAGGGTGAGCAGCAGGACGGCGGCTGTCAGCAGAGCAGCACCCAGGCCCAGGCCCACCTGAGCCTCCACGGGGAAGGCCGCCAGCGTGGGCTCCGCGTCGTACTGCACGGGACCCAGCACCAGCTGCACGTTGCCCATGTGCACCTGCGGGTGAGCGGTAGGCAGCTTGAGCCGGGGGAGGGGGGCCCTTGGGGGCTGGCTACCCTCGTCCACCCACCTGCCCGTTCGCCCACTGGGGCCTCACCACAAACTGGGGCAGACTGCTGCCGTTGCTTGGCTGTGGGGCCCGGGGCGGGGGCTGGCAGTAGAGGTGGGTGAGGGTGAGGGTCTGCACCAGACATTCGGCATCGCCGATGAGGGCACGCACCTCCTCCTTGCTGATGCCCAAGTTCAGGCCCTCACCCTGGGGATGGAGCATGAGTCTGGATCTGGCTGACTTCCCTGGCTGCCTGCCCGCCCACCCACCCGAGATCCAGCGACCCTCACTTCCACATCCAAGACGTTGCCTGGCTTGAGGCGGTAGGGACGGGTGGAGCCCTCGCGGCTGAGGGGGACCAGGCGGGGATTGGGATAGTAGAGGAAGTCCTGGCCCCCGCTGGCCCTGCTGAAGTCCACCTGCACATTGTCCAGGCTGAAGAAGACCCGGCGCAGGCGGGCACCGTCAGGCACGGCAGGGCTTGGGCACAAGAGGAGGCTGGGCGAGTTGACCGAGCAGACTGTGGAGCACTGGAGACAGAGGGGGATGTCGGCTTGGGTCCCAACTTGATTACCCACCCCGGCCCTGGGGTGGGGACTCACCTGCAGCAGGCCCCCTCCAAGTTGGATGCAAGCTTGGGGGTCTGCAGTGGTACCTCCACAGCTCTGCCTTAGGTCCAAGTCCTGGGATTGGGCCGGTGCGGCTTCCACTGGACCCTCGCTGTCCAGCCACACAGATAATAGAGGCCACTGCACCACATCCAGACCCAAGCCCCTGACTCGGATCAGCCGCCCGCCCCTGCAGAGAATAGCCGTCAAGGCGCAAACCTCCAGCTGAAGCTGGCCCCAGCCCCCACTTCTGGCGGCCCTGGGCACTGGGCTGCTCACCCCCGGAAGCTGACACTGGGCTCGGCCGCCAAGAGCTGGGGGTTGTCAGTGTAGATGAACGGGCTGGATGGCAGTGTGCGTTGGGCTTGACCAAAGACCACTCGCACGACTGCTTCTCCAGGGGCTGCCTGGGGCATGGTATGGCACCGGATGCTCTCTGGACACACCGGCTCCTGGCTGCCGGGGCGGGGAAAGGAGCGTGGGAAGGGACCAAGGCCTCCCCAGCAGCACCCGCCTTCCTCAGGAGCCCAAGTCCACCCAGCAGGTACTCACATGGGGCACGGCTGGCCCCCCACAAATGCACTGATGTTGTCTCCTGTTTGGAGGTGCTGCCCATGGATGGTGAGCTGGGTGCCCCCTGCCTGGGGACCCCAGCGGGGGCTCAGGCTCAGCAGGACAGGGTCCTGGGGAACAGAGTACATTCTGGGCCGGCACCGCCTCGCCTCTCAGGCCCCTGGGAACACTCAACCTTGAGAAAGCCTCTTTCTGGCCCCAGCAGGCACCCCCTGATGCTCATCTAGTCACCCCACTGCTCCCACACTGGCCTGCCCGGGCACTGACCTGGTACATGAAGTGCTGCTGGGAGACACCTGGTGGCCGGCTCCTGATGGCCACTTGGACTGGTCCCGTGGTGCCATTGGGGGCAGGGGACGTTACACACACAATCCTGAAAAGTGAAGGCCAGGAATCTTGCCACTGTCACGGTTTCTGGGGTGAACGCTGTGACCCCAGTTGCCCTCTGCCTGTCCCATCAGCTGCCCTGCCACTGACACTCTGCTTCTTAGGCCTGGCACCTCACCGGGCAGAGATCCTGTAGAGAGCTGGGTCAGGGCTGCAGGGTTGGCCAGCCACACTCACAGCGTCCTGCACATCAGCAAAGTCCTGGCCCAGGTTGGAGCCCAGTATGGTGAGGGCCATGCCCCCCTCAGGGGGGCCAGTGTGGGGCTCGATCTGTAGCCAGGAGGAAGGGAAGACCCTGAGCTCCCCTTGCTGCCCTGCTATCAGAGCTCGGGCCCAGGGGCAGGTGTGGCTGGGGCAGTGCGGGCAGCGGTCTCAGTTGGCGAGGGGTCCTCACCGAGAAAATGCTGGGCCTAGGGCAGTGTTGCTGGGCAGCCCCAGGTGGGCACAGGGGCCCATAGCGACAGGCTGGCTGGCTTTGGCCGCACCAAAGGCAGCCCAGGCTCCTGTTGGCTGCCTGGCAGTGGCTGCAGTCAGGGTGGCCCACGGCGCAGTCATACAGGGTCACTAGGGAAGGTCGGCAATGCTGAGGCCCTGCCCCTCGGCTGCGAGCCCGCCCCCCTGCCCGCCCCCAGCTCACTGTGAAGAGGGCTGGCATTGTCCAGGCGCTGGGCCTCGCCACGGGTGACGTAGATAGGCACCCGGAGCTCCCGCTGGGAGGTCGAGGGCTGGAACTGTGGGAGGAGGTGTGGGTCAGGCCCCAGGCCCACTTCTTCCCCAGAGCCCCTGAGAATGGGTGCAATTGTTTAGTGTCTGACACAGAACAGGCGCTGGCAAGGGTGTATCCGGCCCTTGTCCCAGGGCTTCAGGTTCATGGTGAGTTATGTATGTGTGGGTGGTGGTGGTGGGGGGTGGCAACTGGTTACCTGCTGGGCCTGGCAGTGGATGATGCCCTCATTCCCAACCTTTTCCTCCAGTGAGGCAGGCAGCCTCCGAAGCTCTCCCGGCAGTTCCAGCCAGCAGTGGAAAGTGGCAGGCAGGCCCTAGGGCAGGACCAGTCAGGAGCCTGGACACGGGCACACTCACTCGCCCGAGTCCCACTCCCTCCTCCACTCACTCGGAAATGCTGAAGGTTCCGCACATGGAGCGCCAAGCGGCTTTCCCAGCCCACTGGCACCAAGAGGGGCCCTGCCAGGCCCTCAACCTGGGGACAAGTCTCTGGGCCACGGTCCTGGATGTCCACCTGGGAAAATGAGAGCCCACAGCCCTTCAGACCTCAAGTGGCCTGCCATGGGAAAGGCAGCTGTGGCCCGGGACCCCACCCACCTCCTGGGCGCTGTACACAGTCCTCTCGCCATCGGGGCAGTGCTCCCAGAGCACACATTGGCTGCTCTCGGGGCACCAGTGGCAACGCCAGAGGCTGCCCACGCAAGCGCGGCACCTGAAGAGCAGAGAGATGGCTCAGGTGGGCGTGCTGGGGGCTGCTGTCTTTGCCCAGCAGGTGCCCAGCTCACGAACTCACGGGGCAGCAGCGTTCAAGGCCTGGACAGCACCGCAGTCATAGAAGGAGAAGTTGGTAGCAGCCATCACCACATCTTCAAACATCAAGGCCAGGAGCAGCGTGATGTGGTCTGCGGTAGCGCAGTGGGGCCTGGATGGGTCAGGGGCCTCCGACTGGCTTACACCAGCTCCCACTCACCCCGCCTGACCACAAGGCCCCTTACCTGTGCCGGGAGGGTTAGGGGGCACCTGGTCATGCGGAGGTGTGATACAGGTCACATGGGACCCTTCCACGTGAGCCAAGCTGTCGTAGTCTTCAAAGGCACAGTGAAAGTATTCATCTGGGGCCAGGGCAGGCAGCCAGGGGACAGAGAGAGTGACCTGGGACACATGGGAGGGGGTCACTGCTGGGGTGAAAGCACTGCCGCAGAAGCACCCCATCACAGAACAGAAGCCCAGCCTGCCAGTCCTACCTGGCCCTGCTCCCGGCGAGAGTGCTGGGCTGGGTGTAGACCTTGGATATGTGGGCAGCCGCCCCCCTCCTGGTAGCTCCACAGCCATTGGTTCGGCTGAGCCGCTCGCTCACACTGGCCCTTCCGGGTACACCTGGTGCCCAGGGGACCATTGGGTCACTGCGAGGTCTGGGCCCCTGAAGGCCCAGCTGGGCCACATTGAACAGCAGGGCATGAAGGGATGGGGTAGGTGTGCCCAACAGCGGGGAGCCAGGCTTCCTAGGCAACTGGGCTGCTGGAAAGGGGCGAGATTGTCAACAGTGACCCTGGGCCTCCCAGCCCACAGCACTGGGGTGGCACTCACCTGCCCTGGAGAACACACCAGCCACAAAGTGGGTCCTGAGACTGCAGGCAGCTGGTGCAGTCAGGGAACTGGGGGCAGGCTGCCACGGGTACCCGGGCCACCTACGTGGGCAGCAGGGTGAGAGGCTATGAGCCTGGCACTTGGGGCCATGTGCCCAGCCCCTGCCCCCAACAGTCCTCACCTGCTCGGCGGTCAGGACATAGAGGTAGCTGCCACTGGGGTCCACCAGCAGGTCAGGGCTGATGGTCGAGCCTGGGGACCCCACTTGCTGGGAGTAGTACAACTGGCCCTGGGTCCCCTTGAGAAAGACCTGGGAGCAGGGGACCAGGGCAGGGCTGGGCCACTGGCTACCACCCCGAGTCCAGGCCAGCTCTCCAGGTGGGGGGCATGTGGCCACTTCCCTTCCATGTTGGTAAAGGACCACCCCCCATGTGAGGTCCTCAGGCCCCAGGCTGGCCCACGGCATCTGGGAACCTCACCTTGTGCAACTGGCCCTGGGTGTCCCCCAGGAAAGCCATGGTGTGTCCGTCTGCCTCAAGGGCGGCCACCGCACTGATGGGCTGCGCGAGCAGTAGCAGGGGCTTGGCCTCCAGGGGTCGGCGGCCAGCGATGGGGCTGGGTGTGTGCTCCTCGCCACAGGGGTACGACTTGGGGGCGTCCTGGAGGAGGGAAGGCAGGAAGTTTGTGCAGAACAGGGAAATGGCAGGGTGCACACTGAGACAGGCACACTGAGGGGTGGGTACAACAGACAGGAGGCAGGGCTGGCCCATGAGGGGTAGAGAGGGGCGAGGGCAAAGCCACTCACAGGGGGCAAGGTGACACAACGTGACGCCACGCCGTACTCCACGGTGGCTTCCTCCAAGCCGCTGGGGCCTCGGCCGGCTGCTGTGTAGCAGACCCGCCGGGCATCCTCCATGTTGGCATCCAGCTGGGCCAAAGGAAAGGCACACAGGGCGGCCTGTGCACCCTGAGGCCCAGAAGCAAATGCCCCTAGCAGTGTGCCCGGGGCCAGGAAGGCAGCCTGCACCAGACCCTGGCCGCTGCAGGCCAAGGGCACCTCCACGTAGGAGTAGAGGTTGGCGTCACCCAGGCAGATGCGGGCCACGTAGGAGCGGTATTCTGCCTGCGCTCGGGCAGCACGTCGGCGGAAGACAAAGTAGGCGGCTTGGGAGTCAGCGAAGGCTCCCACGTAGCTGTTGTTGTAGTCAGAGAAGTCCCCCACCACCAGGCGGCCCAAGCCTTCGCTGGAGAAGGGCTGGGGCCCCATCAGCTGGCGCACAGTCAGCGGAGGGACCCCGCGGGACAGCTTGCCCGCCAGGCCCCTGGCCACCAGCAGGAGGTCTCCTCCCGGCCCGGGCACCACTAGGCCCACCGTGGCCACTCCGGGAATGTTGGCGGCCACAAATTGCCCATCTCCAGGGTCCTCGGGCTGGTACAATAGTTCTGCCACAGCCCCGAGGCGGCGCTTCTCACACACGCCCTGCCGCACCTGCCCACAGGCCACCAGCTCCCCAGCCTGGTTGCTCACCACCAGCAGCTGGTTGGCATTGTCCATGAGCCGGGCCTGCGGGCACTCTGCTGGCTCTCGGAAGGGCAAGCAGTCAGGGCTGTCGAGGACAGGGCCGGTGACAGCCACAGCCTCCAGCTGCAGCTCAGGGCTGAGCTGGTAGAGGCGGTTGACGGCGCCCACGTAGAGGGAGCCTGGTGCCAGCGCCAAGTGATTGAAAGTGGTGTTGGCTGCCGAGAACCGCTGGGCCAGGGTTAAGGACAGCGGCGGTGGTGACAGCAACAGCAGCAGGAGGCGGAGATAGAAGGTAGACCGAGGGACCATCGCAGAGGCCTGGGGGAGGAGCAGAAGTGAGGCCCGGTGGGAAGGAGTAGGTATGAAAGGGGTTAAGGCAGGCAAGTTGGAGGGACCTAGGGGGCAGACGCAGCCAGAGCAAACACTGGGGCTGAGGGGAAGACAGGGAGGGAGAGAGACAGGGAGGAGTGGGGGCAGGAGAGATAGGGACAGGGAGGCAGAGGGACAAAAAGGGAGGGAAACAGCAGAGGAACAGACGGGAACGAATAGTATTCAAGAGATGGAGAAAGGCAGGGCAGCAAGGAACATGAACAGAGGGACTCTGGGGGACAGACGGAGGGAGGCGGAGGCTGGGCCGGCCTGAGGCAGTGGTTGGTGGGTGGCAGACAGGGCGGGAGGCCAGGGGATTGGGACGAACCAGGTGAGGGGGAAGAGGGTGGGAAGCCCAGGAAGGCTTCATGGCAGTGCACCCTTGTGCGCACGCGCACACACACACACACACACACACACACACACACACACACACTTAGACACTCCCACCTGTATTGGGGTGGGGAGAGAAACTGGGGAAAACTGAGGCACTTGGACACTGGCCAAAGACGGCAAGGAGTTGGTAGGGGTGGCAGGGTCTTGCTCAGAGGGCCCGGATGGAGGTGGGGGTGGTCAGAGCAAGGAGGCATCAGAGGAAACAGGCAGGAGGGGAGAGGAGGGAGTGAGAGAAAGGACCCCCTCTCTATCACCCCCTTAAAGAGGTCAGCCTCTGAGGTGACTCCTCCGGGCCTGCTGGGTACCTGGGGATGGACCAAGGGCACACAGAGCACAGGAAGGCCTGGGTGACCTCCAGGCGCAGGTCAAAGGGCCCAAGGCCAGGGTGAGAGGCTGAGCTTCAGTACGCTGGTGCAGAACACCCCCCCCCCAAAAAAAAAAAAACCCTTTATCTCTGGACCACAGACAGGAAGGCCTGGGAGACTCCAAAGCCATAGCCCTTCCTGCAGCCTGGCTTATCTCCCCCCCTCCCCCGCCTGTGCCATGCTGCTGCCCTGAGGGCCACGGTCACAGGCACTTACTGCCGTGCTGCACTGCAGCCGCGGGGTCTTCTGGGCCGCACAAGCCCACAGAAGGTCCATCTGGTCACTTCAGCTGCCCTGGGGCAGTGGTGCTGGGCACAAGTGAGCTGTGGGGGGCATTGTCCTGAGGGCGGGGGCACGAGAAACAGAGGCTCAGCCCCATTCCTGCTGGCCTGGGGGAGGAGAGCGGCTGGGGGCCGAGGGCCTGGCGGCCAGGCTCGGCCACAGCTGGCAGCTTTTTCAATAGTGGCCATGGCCAATACAGCCCTGCCTCCACCCCAACAATGTCCCCTCTGTCCCGACTCCCAGGCCCAGGGCCCGTTATCTGGTGCACTGACTACCCACCCTGCAGGGTGCTCTGGGTTGGGGGCTCCCTTGCTACTCCCCACCCCAGGGAGTCACTGGCTGGGATGTGGGGACAAAGGGATGAGAGTGTCCTTCAGCCAGAGAAACGAGACCCTGTCTTCCCACAGCACGTGCGTCCCTCCCTTGCTCCTCAGTTAGGAAGCCAGACTGCCCCCCATTCCTTTGCAGGGGTCAGGATGGGCCACAGAGCCTCCTCAGGAGGCCAGAGGCGCCAAGCCCTAGAAATGCCAGCCTCGGCCTTGGTAGCCTTGGTGCCCGGCTGAAGTGTCAGTTCCGGCTTCAATGGGTGTCTTTGTCCAGAGTGGGGGTAGGGGAGACGCTGACAAAGGCAGTGACCCACAGAGAAGATCTCATCCCCCAGCCCCCACTGCTCAGGATCACACTGGCCAGAGAGCAAGCCCCCAGGCTGGCCCTCCCCAGGGGCTGGCAAAAATCGTGCCAGGTACGGCATGGTGGCAGTGGCAGACAGGACAGGATGTATCAGAGAGGGGTCTGAAGCAGAGAGCTCAGTGAGTGGGTGGTGGGCAGGGAGAGAGGCCACCAGGGAGCCAACCTGACACCACCCCCCACCACCCCACCCCCGCAATGCGCTCTGTGGGCAAGTATTATTGTTCCCTTCAACTCCTAGGCCACCATCAGCTCACCAAGCACAGCAGCCTTAGGCTCTTGGCAAGGTGGCCGCATTGGGGCTTGCTGCTGCCTGGCCGGGCCGGTTTGGTGGCTGTGGGGGCAGGAACTCAGAGTGGCTGCCTCCCTACTCTGTATCCCGGCCCAGGCCGGTACTGATCGCCTAGCTCCTGTGTGGGCCCTGAAGTCCCTGGTCCCCAGCACTCAGCTCCAGGGCCACCCCCTTGGGCACAGAGGCCCCGGGCATCAGGAGGTGCCCTCGCAGGGCTTGGGACGGTCACCCAGGGCCTTTGCCTGAGCTGCCCAATGTTCCCCGCGCCCTCCTGGCAGCATTCTGGCCGAGGTTCCGCCCGCAGCACCCTTCCCCCGGCGACCCCTGCCCCCACGCGGCCGGCCTCCTGCCTACCTGGGCGGGCGGGCAGGTTAGGAGCAGCTTGTGGCGCTGGAGTCGGCCCGTGAGCCCCAGCCTCCCTCCCCACAATGCACGCGCCCAGCCCGACTCATCCTGGGGCTCCCTGGGCCGCCGGCCCCTCCCCGTCCGCCCCATTGCCCGAAGGTGGAGGGCAGGGCGCTACTGCCCTCTGCCGGCCTTGGCGGGCACAGCGGAGGGAGGCCGCGGGCACCTGGCCTGGGCAGGTGAGAGGGGCGGGACCCTGGACCCTCCCAGAACCTTCCCTGAAGGTTCTTGATGGCCACCTCCAACTGTACCAAGAATCTCCTGGGACAGAGGTGGGATGGGAACCTAGACCCACGCAGTGGCACCCCTCAGTGCACCAATGACAGAGAGACGGAAGGGCGGAGCTTGGGGGCTGGTCCTCGAGGGCAGGGCAGGGTCTGGCTCAGCAGCCCTCCTGCGCAGTGTCCCTGTTTCTGGGCCTGGGCTGGGGCTCGCTAGTGGTCGCCACGGTTTCCCTTCGAGGGGAGCATAGGGCTGTCCCCCGAGTGGTGAAGGGCTGGGGGAGAGATGGGTGGAAAGACGGCAAACATAGTATCGACAGTGTCACTCAGTGTGGTCCACAGCCTCTGCTGCCACTGTGCTCTGAGGAGGCAGGGGTGAGGCACACAATCCATTCTAGTGCTCCCTCCCCCTCCCGAGATCTCTTGCTCCTCCCCATCATCCACCCCACACCCGTGTCTTCGCGGGTTATTCTCGTGATGCGCCACTCCCATGCTCCACAGCTGGCAGTCCCACAGAAAACCATACAAAGCAAAATCAGGCAAAGGTGGGAAAGATAAAAACATAATATCACACAGACAAAGATACAGTAGACCCCAACACCATTCAAAAAGCCAGAGAAGAAATTTCTGTCATGGAACCAGTAAGAAAGACTTACATCCAGATGTCTGAGGTCTTACAAGGCCTGTATTCAAACAAGCAGCCATCTAAGTGAGGTGTCAACTAAACCCACACGCAAGAAGCACACCAGCCTGTGTGATCCAAAGATGACAATAACAAAATCCAAATATGGTGAAGGGAAAAGTATCAGAGCACACATTGTGAACACCCAATTTGTAGAAGGCTATGGAGGACAGTGGAAACCCAAAATCCATCTGTTGAATATCTAGTCAGATTAAGTCTCTGGCAGATCCCCTCTGGCCACAGGCAAGGGACTTGCAATGGCTTTACTATGAGATGATGGTGGATCGAACCACAGTATAACGTGATACTTGGGCAGTTGACCTCCCTTTAGATCCAACCTGAATTTGCTCTAGGCTTAAATATTTCTCACTTGTTCCATGACAGAAAGTCTCTCTCTGGCTTTTTAAATATTGCTGGTGGTATTTTTTGCCTTTCTCTTTCTATTATTCTTTTTAAAAATTTTCTATT
Organism: Echinops telfairi; assembly: GCF_000313985.2. Taxonomy (NCBI): domain Eukaryota; kingdom Metazoa; phylum Chordata; class Mammalia; order Afrosoricida; family Tenrecidae; genus Echinops; species Echinops telfairi. The sequence continues at coordinate 2,873,822 of NW_022111376.1, forward strand.
ATTCTAATTCTTTTCTTCTATTTCATTTTGTTCTTGTGTTACGTTTCCCAGTTTATGAAGCACAGAAGGAATGGATGCACAGAGACAATAACTAATGCAACTGGAGGGTGGGGAGAGGGGAATTGGGGAGCAAACAATGCGGGAGGGGGAGGGAGCATTAGAACTGAGGGTGATGATGTAGATGCAACTCTTTAATAAAGTGACTTAGCAGTGGAAGTGTATGAGATATGGATTTTATATAATGAAAATGACTTTTAAAAAAGAAGAAATCAAACACGACCAATGGTTCCCATGGGTGAAGGAGGAAGGGTTGTTGCTTTCGGGGCATTGAGTTCATGTGAATGGTGGTGGAATAATTTGGAGAAGGATATCAATAATGGCTGCACACACGAAGAGTATAATCAATGGCACTGAATTATACCCGTAGAAGTTGTTCAATTGGAGAATGCCTTGTTCTGTATATTTTTGCCACAATTTAAAAAAAACAATAATTGAGACTCAAAGCCCATCGGTAGGCAACTGGACACCCCCTTACTGAAGGGGTGTGGGGAGATGAGCTAGTCAGGGTGCAGGGTAGCAAGGATGAAACATATAACTTTCCTCTAGTTCTTAAATGCCCCCCCCCCACCAACCTCATGATCCTAATTCTACCTTACAAATCTGGCTAGACCAGAAGATGTACATTGTTACAGATAGCTACTAGAAACACAGAGAATCCAGGACAGATGATCCCTTCAGGACCAGTGGTGAGAGTGGCGATACAGGGAGGGTGGAGGGAATGTGGGGTGGAAAGGGGGAACTGATTACAAGGATCTACGTATAGCCTTCTCCCTGGGGGACAGGCAGCAGAGAAGTGGGTGGGTGGAGACGTCAGACAGTGTAACAAATGACAAAATAATAATAATTTATGAATTATGAAGGGTTCATGAGGGAGAGGGGAGTGGGGAAGGAGGGGGAAAAATGAGGAGCCAATATTAAGGGCACAAGTAGAAGGATGATGGCAACAAATGTACAAATGTGCTTGACACAATGGACATATGTATGGATTGTGATAAGAGTTGTACAAGCCCCCAACAAAATGATTTAAAAAAACAAAAAAAGCCAAAGAAAACAATAATTACTCTAACAATGAGTGCAAGGAAGAAGAAAATGTTCTAAAATTGATTATAGTAATGATTGTACCACCTTCTTGATAGGATTGAAGTATTGAATTGTATGATATGTGAATGAAGTACAATGCTGTTGGTGAAAGGATTGAATCTTCTTTAAACAATTAGTTCATTTTGAACGACTTCACCTACATACAATTCACATCTCATACATTTCAATACTTCAATCACATTCATGGGAGTTGCAATCAATTCCAGGACATTTCTTCATCTTTGTCCTCTTCATCCGTGGCCTCCCAGCTTCCCCTGTCACGTCCCTTTGAATCTAGGGACCTGGTTGTTGTCTCTGTATCCAAAACTTACTGCCATCAAGTCACTGCTGACTCATAGAGACCCCTTGTGGGTGTGCAAGACCATAAATGCTTACGGGAGTAGAAGGTCCAGTCTTTCTCCTCAGAAGCTGCTGGTGGTTTTGAACCGCCAACCATGCAGATCGCAACATGTTGGCTTTATAGGTTGACCTCATTTCATATACAGCAAAGTATCAAGATAGAAGACAAACAGCCCCAAACAAGGACACAATGAAACAGAGATCAACCTTAATCAACAGAGCTAAGCAGAAAGTATTACAAACTGGAGTACAGTAATTCTATATTGACCCTCATTACAATTGCAAAAGTCGTCTGTCTGCTAACAGGTTCTTCCCATCTCGGTCCACAATCTGAAGGAATTCATCATCTGAGGCCTCATCCGTGTGGAGCACCCTACAGATGGGTCTGGGGCTTTCACTGCTATCCATCCCCTGTGGCAAACCGAGTGCTCAGAATGTAAGCTTTAATAACATCTCTTCAGTGATCCCTTCATGGAGGTAGATAGTGAGCAGGGCCATGTCATATGAACGAAGTATTCTTAGATTGGGGCTACAAATAAGTGGGAGCTCAAAACCCATTAGTGTGCCTATGATTTTTATATGTCCCTGGTTCACTTTGAAGATATTAATCATTGTTATATGGTTGAACGACATTATAAATGAACCTCATGGAGCATATGGTAGTTCTATTGATATATGTAACCCTTAATTTAACTGCAGGTTTAGAACTTAAAACACTGGTGAAAAAGAAAGCACATATGTATATGACTTTTTTTTTAGAACAGAATAGCTGGATTATCTATTTTTTTTTCTTTAAAAAAAATCATTTTATTTGGGGCTCATACAACTGTTATCCCAATCCATACACACATCAATTGTGTAAAGCGCATTTGTACATCGTTTCTCAAAACATTTTCTCTCCATTTAAACCCCCGACATTAGGTCCTCATTTTTTGGATTATCTATTTGTACAGATTAGGTGACTGGACATTATTCACACTTACAGTGAGGGTTGGAGATAGGGCAAAACTTTCATTAATGCTCTCTCAGAAAGATAAAGAATATATGAAAAGAGTACATATATGGTAGACTTCCATTGCCACTTACTGGGCACCCGTAGGGCAAAAATTCTGAACGTCAATTCAATGACCTCCACATCTGTATCCTTGTGATAGTTGTCACCTGCTTCTTCTCACATAGGGAAGTACTGCAGTTACTTTAATCTGCGCCCGGCATGTTTCAGACTAAGTCCAGTTCGCTTAGTGGGAGTTCCAAATAAAATTGTGATAGGATAGTATTCTCTACAAAAAGGAAATGCAATCAATACAACTATTGATGCAGTGATGCAGGCATCGAGGAATTCTACAGTCTTCAATCTAGAATTGATCAGGTAATCCAGATGCATCGATAATGATAGGTGATTGGAATGTATAAAGATTGGAAACAAAGAGGAAGCAACAGTGCATGAAAAGTATGATGACTGAATCAAAGCTGTAGATCCTGTGATAGAGTTTTGCCAGACCAATGACTCATTCATAGCAAATACCTTTTTTCTTTTTTTTAATCTGAGGAAAGATATACTTCTTTATTCTCTTTATCTTATTATTTTTTAATATTTTTATTGGGGGCTCTTACATCTCTTATCACAATCCGTACAATCGTCTAGTGTGTCAAGCACATTGGCACCTATGCCACCATCATCATTTTCAAAGCATTCTCTTCCCACCTGAGCCCCTGATATCAGCTCCCCATGCAAACACCTTTTTCAACAATGCAAACAGGGCCTGCTACGCGTGAGCTTCTCCAGAGGGAATACATAGAAGTCAAATTGACTACATCTGTGGGAAGAGACCATGGAAAGCTCAATATTAGCAGCTTAAACCAGGCCAAGGGTCGACTGTGGTACAGACAGACCATTAATAGCTCTTAGATAAGTTCAGGTTGAAGCCGAAAAAAATTAAAATAAGTCCACAAGAACCAAAATACGACCTTGAGTCTATCCCACCTGAATTTAGAGAACATCTCACAAAAGGGTTTGACGCACAGAAGCCGTGAATGAAGGTGAGGGGACATCCGGGACATCATTCATGGGGAGAGCAAAAGGCCGTGAAAAAGACAAGAAAGAAAGGAAAGATTCAAGTGTTGAAGATAATGCCTGAGGATGGGCCCAGTAGTGGGATTCAAATGATTTTTAACAACTGGTTCGCTGCCCTAGTGACCATTTTAAGTATATAAAAAAGGATATACTGAAAAGAAGGTTAGTATTTCATACAGTTAGTACTTAAATAAGAACAATAAAAGATACATAACACTAGATTGTTATAAGAGTTTTAAGATATTAATAAAATATTAAATAATACCTGGCAAAAAACAATATAACTGCTATTCAAGATCTTTCCATCTTGCCTCTTGATTGACATCCTCACTTGTAATTTTCTTTGCTTTTATCCAAACATAATCGGTTGTGTGATTTGTCCTTAACCATCTTCTTACCAGAGGAGAAGGATCCCATTCCTTTAGAGCAGCGGTTCTCTACCTGTGGGTCAGGACCCCTTTGGGGTGGAATGACCGTTTCACAGGGGTCGCCCGGTTCACAACAGTAGCAAAATGACAGTGATGAAGCAGCAACTAAAATAATTTTATGGTTTGGGGGATCACCACCACATGAAGAATTGTATGAAAGGGTCACGGCATTAGGAAGGTTGAGAACCACTGCTTTAGAGGTAGGCCCAATAAACAATAGTCATTGTGTTTGATAGGTTCAAAAAAGTCCACTTCTCTTAACATACTGCATTCATCTTTGAAAAACCCCTTTCCACTGCTGCTGAACGTACAGCAATTGTTCGGACAATAGTTGTAGTTCTGTGAACACCTTCAGGAATTGCATCATTCACTCACATCTCCTGGGAACTTGGGGCACAGCACAAAGATGAAGCGGATGACAGCTTGTTATTTTGGTTGGCACTTCTTCTCTTTACATTTTATGTCTCCTGACTAAAGAAACAAACACAAGGGAATAAACATGTAGTATTTCATCAAAAGTATAACAAGTTTTATGCACTGAATAAATAAATATTACAAGCATGGTTCCATCTAATTTTTTTATACCTATGTACAGGATGAACATTACTGTGGGCACTTAAAGTATGCTGTCAAAAAAGAGTGAGGAATGTAAATTTGTGACTTCTACATTGGATGGCTGCCCACCTTAGAGAAGACCCTGATTGCAAGTGTCATTTTAACAACCAGTTTGCCAAACTCAACCAACCTTCAGTATAGATTCTGCCAAACCGGTGTGAACCGGCTAAACCCCAGCAATGATGGGCTCTCTGGTGTGAAGACACTTGAACTGTGACTGAGGAGGAGCTGGTTTCTCAAAGTACAATCGACCGCGGTGAGGTGAATGAAGTCTGTGGGATTGGAACCTTCGGGATCTTAATATGCTGATGGGGGAAAACTCAAGCTGAGAAGAAACAGCTGCAAACATCTAATAATTGGAATCTGGAATGTGCGAAGTATGAATCTAGGAAAATTTGAAGTCATCAAAAATGAAACTGAAAAAATAAAAAAGAAATTGAATTCATAATGATCAAGACCCTCCACTTTAGTGAGCTGAAATAGATTGATATTGACCATCTTGAATCAGAAAATCGTTTGGTTTGCTATGCCTGAAATGACACATTCTAGAGGAATGGTATTGCATTCAGTGTCAAAAATAAGAATTCAAGGTCAATCTTGAAGTCCAGTTGTGTGATCGGATTTTATCTATCCGCCTTCAAGGAAATCTCATCAATACAACTAGAATTCAAATGTATGCACTAACCACTAAAGCTAGGGATGAAGAAATTGAAGAATTCTACGAATGTCTTCAGTCTGAAATCGATCAAACATGTAATCAAGCCTCATAATTATTGGCACTTGGAATGCAAAAGTTGGCAACAAAGAGGATGGAACAGTAGATGGCAACTATGGCGTTGGTGAGAGAAACGAAACTGGAGATCCCATAAGAGAATTTTGCTAGGACCAATGGCTTGTTCATAACAATACCTTTTTTCAACAACACAGACAGGGACTTACACACATGGATTTCTCCAGAAGGAATACACAAAAACCACCCTGACTACATCTGTGGGAAGAGACCCTGGAGAAGCTCAATATCAGCAGCTAAAACCAGGCCAGGGGCCGAGTGGAACAGACCATCAAGTGCTTATACGTAAGTTCAGGTTGAAGCTGAAGAAAATTAAAACAAGTCCACGAGAACCAAAACACAACTTGGAGTCTCTCCCACCTGCATTTTGAGAACAGCTCAAAAACAAATTTGCTGCATTGAACACTAATGACAGGAGACCGGATGAGCTGTGGGAGGACAGCAAGACCATCCTCCATGAAGAAAGCGAAAGATCATTAAAAAGACATTGCTAGAAAGAAAGAACCAAAGTGGATGTCAGAAGAGATTGTGAAGCTTACTCTTAATCATAGAGTAGCAGAAGCAAATGGAAGAAATGATGAAGCCAAAGAGCTGAAAAGAAAATTTTTTGTTTGTTTTTTTTAAACCTTTTATTAGGGGCTCATACAACTGTTATCCCAATCCATACACACATCAATTGTGTAAAGCGCATTTGTACATCATTCTCAAAACATTTTCTCTCCACTTAAACCCCCGACATTAGGTCCTCATTTTCCCCTCCCTCCCCGCTCCCCTGTCCCTCATGAGCCCTTGATAGTTTATAAATTGGTGTTTTGTCATATCTTGCCCTGTCCGACGTCTCCCTTCACCCACTTTTCAGTTGTCTGTCCCCCAGGGAGGAGGTCACATATAGTTCCTTGTAATCGGTTCCCTAATGGAAAATTTTAAAGGGCAGCTCTAGAAGACAAAGTCAAATATTATAATGAAATGTGCAGAGACCTAGACTTAGAAAAATAATGTTCAAAGGAACATTAAAAGCATATCTTAAACAGAAACAACTAAAGAAAAATTCAAGCCTCGAGTTACAATAGTGAAAGCGTCTATGGGAAAAATATTGAACGATGCAGGAAGTATCAAAAGAAGATGGAAAGAATACACAAAGTCACTGTACCAAAATGAACTAGTCGACATTCCACCAATTTAGGAGGTGACATATGAGCAAGAATCAATGGTGAAGGAAGAGGTTCAAGCTGCATTGAAAGCATTAGCCAAAAGCAAATCTCCAGCAATTGAAACGTTTCAACTAGCTGATGAAGCACTGGAAGCACTTCCTCTTCTATGCCAGTTAATTTGGACGATAGTTACTGAGCTAACTGACTGTAAGAGATCCATATTTGTACCCATTCCAAAAAACCCGACAAAACCAAAAAACCAAAAATCAAGATGACCCAACAAAATGCTGAAATTCTAGAACAATATCCTTGATATCACATGAAAGTAGAATTTTGCTGAAGATCACCCAACAAAGGTTGCAGTGACAAGGGGCTGCCAAAGGTTCAGGCTGGATTCAGAAGAGGATGTGGAACGTAGGATATCATTGCTGATGTCAGATGGATCTTGGCTGAAAGCAGAGACTACTGAAGTTCTCCAGGAATTTGTCTTGCTTGTATCCACAATCAATACTCATGAAAGCAGAAGCAGTGGATCAAAAAACAGTGCATTAGGGAAATTTGGTACACAAGACCTTTTAAGAGTATTGAAAAGCAAGGATGTTATTTTGAGGCCTAATGTGTGCCTGACACAAGCCATGGTATTTTCCATTGCCTCCTATGCATGTAAAGTTGGACACTGAATAAGTAAGACAGAAGAAGAATTGATGCGTTTGAATGGTGGTGATGATGAGTAATACTGAAAGTACCATGGACAAATCGATCTGTCTTGGATGAAGTATGACCAGAGTGCTCCTTAGAGGCGAGACTTCATCTTATAGACTTGGGACATGTTGTCAGGAGAGACTAGTTCCTGGAAAAGGACATTTTGCAAGGTAAAGTAGAGGGGCAGCAAAAGAAAGGAAGGCCTTCAATGATATGGATTAACACAGTGATTGCAACAATGGGCTCAAACATAAGAACAATTGTGAACATGGTGCAGGACCAGGCAGTGTTCACTTCTTTTCTGGATAGGGTCACTATGGGTCAAAACTGACTCGATGGCACATAATAACACAATAATAAAAATCATGAATAATAACAGTTATAAAATGATAATAATGTCTCCAAAAGGGGCCAGAGACATATATAAACCATAGATATATATGAATGCCTTTTGAGCTTGCACTGAACTGTAAAACCTAATCTAAGAACAATTAGTTCTTATGACATGGCCCTACTCAATACTCACCCTCATCAAGAGATCACTGAAGATAGTGCTTTGTATCAACAAAGTGTAGTGAAGGAAATTATATGGTACCTTGTCATCTAAAATAATGCCCTCTGGGGTCTTAAAGGCTATAAGCAGTCATTCAATTGAGGCCTCAAGTAAGTGCACATGGTAGAAGCACACCAGCCTGTTTGATCCAAGGATTGTAAATAGTAAAATCCAAATCCAAAAGAGAGAATGGTATTAGAGCTTAAATTATAAACACTTGGTTTACAGAAGGCTATGGATGACAGTGGAAGCCCAAAATCCATCTACAGGGTCTGCACAGGGTTTTAAGCCTGTGATGAATCCCCTCTGATGGTAGTCTAGGCATGTGAATAGCTTTGCTATCAGTTAGAGGCCATTGTAAAGTTGATTATGGCAGATGTTCGGTTAAAATGTAACACCTTATCATTTGATCTGCCTTTTGACCCATTTCAAAGTTGTTACTGATTTTAATATTTTCGACTGAGTTTTTTTCTCTGTTATATTTTAAATGTTTTCCCCCTTGTTTTTGTTTTGTATGATTTTCTGTTCATGAAATCCAGGATAGATAAATCCATAGAGACAGTGACTAGACTACTAATTACCTAGGGACATGGCAGGGGAGGAAATGGGGAAATGGAGAGCTAACAACGAGTACAAGAAAGAAGAAAATGCTCTGAAATTGATTGGGGTGATGATTGGACAATTTTTCATAATATAATTGAACTATTAAATTGTATAAAACATAAATTATGTGCCAATAAAACTATTCTTTAACTGACAGAGGCAGAAGAAGACATTAGGATGTTTGCAAGAGTTAAAGGTAACAGAGGCAAATATTGTTATATGCACAACCAATGATCTATGAGTAGGTGCTTGGATCAATACACAGGCTGAACAAATGTGGGAGGGAGAGTGTGAGCATACTCATGAACGTATGTAGATTTGACAGAGAATATTAAGAAATCCTTCACTGTTGGGGAGGAGATGAGCCAGTCAGGGTGCGACGTAACAATGATGAGAAATACAACTTTCCTCTAGTTCCTAAATGGTTCCTCCCCGCTCCCACTACCATGACTCGAATTCGATCTTGCAAGTCTGGCTAGAACAGAGGAGGTACACTGGTACAGATAGGAACTGAAAATGCAG
>NW_022111376.1:2884748-2897190 GCF_000313985.2 Echinops telfairi
TAGCTCTTTCCTCTATTTCCTTTGACTTTCCTCTTGTCCTACTATCATGCTCAGCCTTCATTTGGGTTTCAGTGATTCCTCTGGGTTATATCGCCCTTCATCAATCCCTAGCTCTTCAACATTTTGAAGAGATCTTGTGCAGATTTCCTCAGTGCAATGGATCATCTGATTTCTTTTTTTTTTTTTTCATCTGATTTCTTAACGACCGCTGCCATGAGCATTGTGGATTCAAGCAAGATGAAATCCTTGACAACTTCAATCTTTATCCATTTGTGATGTTACCTATTATTGGCCCAGTTGTGAGAATTTTGGTTTTCTTTACATTTCTTTAAGTAAAGCCTGAATTGACTCGATGGCAGTGAGTCAGGAGTGTGGGTTTTCCCTTGAGTTATAGTCCCTGCTGAAGGCTGCAGTCTTTGATTGGCATCCATACCACCCATACTGGATGCCATCGATTCTGACGCACAGTGCCCCGAGGGGACAGATAGAACAATCTCTGTAGGGTTCTGAGATGGTAACTCTTCACTCGAGTAGAATGCTTCCTTCCTCCCAGAGCAATCTACAAACTCCATGCAGCTCACCTGAAAATACCAACACTCTTCTCACCAGAAATGGGAAAATAAATCCTCAAATTTATATGGAATGATAAAGAACCCCCAAGGAGCTAAAGCAATCCTACAGAAGAAACAAGCAGGAAGGATCACATGTGCTGATTTCCAAACATCCTGTAAAGTATGAGGGCCTGGGCTTTGGGAGACACTGTCTGACACAAAACAAAAAGTAGGAAAGTCTAAACCAAAACAGATGAACAGGACCTCACAAAAATAAAATGTGTCTATTCATAAAAATTTTACAAAAGGAACAGACAGTCTACGGAATGGGAAAAAAATTGTGGAAACGATATATATTCAATTAAGGTATAATATCCACAACCGAATAAAACACAGAAGAACCCCAATCCAAAAGATAGTAGGATGTAATAAAACGTAGAACAAGTTGAAAGTGGGTTAAAAGGAAAACTAAATGGTAAGATGTTAAAATGTACCCTACCTCATGTACACTGGTACGGACAGGAACTGGAAACACAGGGAATCCAGGACCGATGAACCCTTCAGGACCAGTGCTGAGAGTGGCGATACTGGGAGGGTGGAGGAAAGGTGGGGTTGAAAGGGGGAACCGATTATAAGGATCTGCATATAACCTCCTCCCTGGGGGATGGACAACAGAAAAGTGGGTGAGGGGAGATGTCAGACAGCGTAAGACATGACAAAATAATAATAATTTATGAATTGTGAAGGGTTCATGAGGGAGGGGGAAGCAGGGAGGGAGGGAAAAATGAGGAGCTGATATCAAGGGCTCAAGTAGAAAGCAAATGTTTTGAGAATGATGAGGGCAACAAATGTGCTTGACACAATGGATGGATGTGTGGATTGTGATGAGTTGTACAAGCCCCCAATAAAATGATTTTTAAAGAAATGTACCCTACCTCTATCTGCAGTAATCCACAATCTGATGCCTTCTGTCTGTGGAAAAGACTCTTCATGTCCTTGGACAATGGACGTAGGAGATTCATTGTAGATTTGCTCCAAATAGGGGGCTCTGGAAGCTCTGGTAGTCTCCTCCTCTGATCTTGGAATTTATTGTTAATTCTTTCATCATACTAGTTGGTGTGCCTCTTCCGTGTGGTCTTAGGTGACACCTCACTTGTTGGCTGCTTACTTGAAGAGAAGCCATTAAGACCCCCAGGAGCTATTCTTTCTGATGGCCAGGCACTCTCTGATTTCTTTGCCATGCTTACTGTAGCACTCATATCTCAGTGATTCTTTCCTGAAGGCAAGTATGGAGTAGGGCCACATCATTCGAACTCATTGTTCTTAGATTAGGGTTTATGATTAAGGACGAGCTCAAAATCCACTCATATATCTCTGATCCACTTTAGAGACAGAATGATTATTGCATTAAGAAATATTATAAATAATCCCCATGGGGCATATGGAAATTCTATTAATAGTATCATTAATCTAGCCTATGGTATAGGATTTAAGATAGATATACTGTTGGGAAAAAGAAAGTATACCTGTATAAGACAGCTTTTCTTAGGCTAAAATGCATGCATTATTGGCTTGTACATATAGAAAGCTAAGTGACTACACACTACTCAAACAATGACGGTTGGAAACAGAGCAAAGCTTTCAGCAACTCTCGTTCGCTAAGGCAGGACTACGCCTGCTGGACTAAGACGTGTCATACAAAAGCAAAGAGAGGGTGAAAATAGAAAATACATGACAGTCTTAGGTTGCAATTACTAAGTACCCTCCAAGCAAGACATTTAAGTCAAAGCCAATGACTTCCAAATCCACAACTTTGGTATAACAACAGTCATCTGCTTCTTCTCACATGAGTAAGGTGACCAGATTTTAACACTGGTAAAGCGGGACACCATTGACTGGGGAGGGGTGGGGTGGGGTTCTTGATTAAAGATTTGGTCTATATGGAGCAACAAAAATTTTCATAGAACGCAAAAATAGTATTGTAATATATATTTTTAACTTTCAACATAAGTGCCATTTACAAATATAAGACATTAAAAATTATGTATAGTATTATTTTACTCTTTGGCATATTTCTCATTTGAGTGAATTTTTTTTAGTAGATGGCTGTTGTTGTTTAAAAGGTCATGAAAATTTTCACGAGAATTTGTTAAATTATATCTCACACATAAAATGTCTTTCAAAGTCTCAACACTTAATTGTGAATTTTCTGATGTCCACACTTTATTTACCGTAGAAAAAAATGCGTTCAGTCGCAGCATTAGTTCCTGGTAAGGACCGAGCATATTCCACAATTTTTAGTGCATCATTGTATGGAACACGGTTCGTTTCAAAATGATGAAATATTTCTAACCATTTGTTCTCTATTGTGATTTTTGCTGATGCCCAATGTTTAACCTTTTCCTTATCAATATATTTTTTAATAATGATGCCTCATTAAAAAGATGTTTTGGAAATATTACTATAGAGGAGATTTTGAGTAATATGATTGAATGATTTTTGCACATCATTCCAGTACTGTCTGCTAAATTCAAGAAAATTTATGTATTTATGAAATAAATTACTGACCTAAATTATCTGAATAGCTGATTTGTCACATCACTTGTTTAACTAGCTCTAGCATGCAGTATGCTGTGTATCATGTGAGAGACAGTTACAAAATGTTTTCGTCATGGCCAATGCCAAAAAACGCCATTGTTCATTAAGTCCAAGCAATGGTGGTCGAATTCTAACAACTGATCAACAATGCGAACTTTGATAAGCAGTTCTCGCTAATCAGTTCTCAACAATTATTTGTTATTATTAAAGTTTAACATTTTTTAAATGAACAAAAATGATATAAAACTCATATCCTGGTGAAATAGCCACATGGCAGCCGAAAACCGTATATTCCCTTCCCGTTCTCCCGCCGCTCCCTAGCTTGTCGTGCATTCTTTCCAAAAATCAGGACTTTTTAAAAAACACCACTGAACGCGGGACAAATTGTTAAAAATCGGGACTGTCCCGCCAAAAGCAGGACGTCTGGTCACCTTACATATGAGGGCGTCTGAGGTTGTAAAGTAGACCATCTCATTTGTACTCATGGTGAGTTTGAGCAGCTAATATTTTAATGAGCAGGCCGATGCTTAACCCACTGTGCCACCAGGGCTCCTTCATTAGACATTCAAACCCAAACCAAACCCACTACCATCAAGTCAATTTTGACTCATAGTTACGGTGGCAGTATATAATCTGTCAATTTGAGCAAAGGGGTGGAGTCTAGCCCGTCAATCAAGTCATAGCCAGTCATGCTTCTGTGTAGGCATGGCCTTTTCCTGAGGATTCTGGAACTCCTGTCTTCCTCCCTGGAGGCGGGATACACACTCTCCCTAAGAGACATTCCTGTTGACAAGGCAGATGGAGCTACACTGATGTAGTCAGAACCCTGGAGCAGGAGGAACCTCGTGGAGACCCTGGCCAGCGCTGAGATGCTTGCACTGCCACTGGATCCACAAGAATTGCCATCTACTGGCCTGTGATCGTCCTGCATTTGGCATCATTGCATGTGTTTCATGAGTCTGAACAGGACTTTATAGATTGGTGTAGGACATATGGGCTAATATCACTTATGAACTTGATCTGGACTGGGCTAGGATATTTTCTCAATATACAATTGCTCTTGTATATAAAGCTCTTTCTTTTCTTTTGATAAAGCTCTATCTTATACATGTATGCACGTCTATGAATTTGTTTCTCTATTCCACCAAGACTAACACAATGACACAAAATAGAGTTTCTGAGAGGAAATCTTTCCGGAAGCAGATGGCCTCATCTTTTTCCCATGGAGTGTCGGGTGGGTTTGAACCACTGACCTTTTTTTGATAATCAGCTGAAACAGTCAATCAATATGGTTCTCTCAGCCATGCTTCATTTGATGTATTGTCAATTCTAGCCTCTATGCCAGGTTAGAATACCATTTTAGAGCGAGTCCTCTGTTGTGTTAATGGATAGTATTAAGGTGGGATATAGTCTGAGTCTCCATCTTACTAGAGGGTGTAAAGTTTTGTTTCCTTGAGGCTATGATCTTCTGAAAGACAAAAACCATATCTCCATGTAAGAAGGAGCTATTTCAGAAGAAGTCCCAGGACCTTAGGGTAGCAGATGGACCTGGGGCCTCCACTCCAGCACTCCCTCAATGTAAGAATACTTTGTTCTATTAAACTGGCATTCTATGAGGCTCACCTTCCCGACACAATTGCTGAAGACAAAGTGGGTGCATAAGCAAATTGGTGAAGAAAGCTGATGGTGCCCGGCTATCAAAAGATATAGCATCTGGGGTCTTAAAGGCTTGCAGGTAAACAAGCGGCCAACTAGCTCAGAAGCAACAAAGCCCACATGGAAGAAGCACATCAGCCTGTGTGATCATGAGGTGTCGAAGGGATCAGGTATCATCAGAACAAAAAATCCCATCATTGTAAATGAGGGGGAGTGCCGGATGGAGACCCAAAGCCCATCTGTAGGCAATTGGATATCCCCTTACGGAAAGGTCAAAGGTCGTGGGGAAGAGACAGCCAGTCAGGGTGCTGTGTAGCGACAATGAAACACAACTTTCCTCTAGTTCCTAAATGCTTCCTCCCCCACCTCCCCACTATCATGATCCCAATTCTACCTTACAAATCTGGCTAGACCAGAGGATGTACACTGGTATAGATAGGAACTGGAAACACAGGGAATCCAGGGTGGATGATCCCTTCAGGACCAGTGCTGAGAGTGGCAATACTGGGAGGGTAGAGGGAGGATGGTGTGGTAAAGGGGAACTGATTACAGGGATCTACATATGACCTCTTCTCTGGGGGACGGGCAACAGAAAAGTGGGTGAAGGGAGACGTCGGACAGTGTAAGATATGACAAAACAATAACTTATAAATTATCAAGGGCTCATGAGGGAGGGGCGAGCGGGGAGGGAGGGGGAAAAAGGAGCTGATGCCAGGGGCTTAAGTGGAGAGCAAATGTTTTGAGAATGAGGGCAATTAATGTACAAATGTGCTTTACACAATTGAGGTATGTATGGATCGTGATGAGTTATATGAGCCCCTAATAGAATGATTTTTTTAAAAATTATACATGCAAATAAAAGTGACTTGTCCAATTTTAAAAAGAAGACGTCCCAGGACCATCCAGAAAGACGCGTTTGAGGTCTGTGCTTGCAGTGGGGGAGGGTGGGACCACAGGCACCAGAGGGTGTGGCACTGAGGCCAGGGACAAGGAATCCAGGGGTCAGAACAGAAGAGCTGGGCTGAAGCGACCAGGGGGCTGTGAGGCAGAGCAGCAGGCTGCCTTCCTGGGTCTTGGAGGCAGGGGTCAAGGGGCCACGTGGCTGAGGACCAGAGATTGGTTGTGTTAACTTGAGGCACTGCTGCGGATCAATGACTATCTTTCGTGTTGATCCTAGCTTGTGGTAACCTATGAACTTCCCTAGTAAGCCCCCACAATTGTGAGCATTGTTGGTGAGTTGTTGACAACGGGCTGTCGACCCCAGCATCGTATTGTGTGAGGAACTGGAAAAGAAGGATGGAGGGTAGAGGCATGCCTGACCTCTGCCTCGTGGCCAGAGGGAAGCCAGAGGAGGGCAGACAGCCCCTGAGCTGTTTTGGCAAGAGTCCAACTCCTAAGCCCCAGTGCCACCAGGGCTCCGTCATTAGCCATTCAAAACAACCAACCTGGCCGGCATCGAGTCCGATTCTGAATCATAGGGACCTTATAGGACAGACTAAAACTGCTCCTTAGGGTTTCTGAGGCTGTAACTCTTTAAAGGAGCTGACTGCCTCATCTTTCTCTCATGGAGTGGCTAGTGGATTCAAACTGCTCATCTTGAGATTAGCAGCCTAACTTGTAACCCACTATGACACCATAGGGCTCATTTCCCTTAGCCATTACTCACTGCCACCGCGTTCACCTAGAGAGTGTTTTGGAGGCAGTAATCTTTACAGGAGCAGACAGACACATCTTTGTCCCTTGGAGTGGCTGCTGGGTTAGAACCACTGACCCTGTGGTCAGCTGTCCAGTGGTTACCTGCTAGCGCCACTGCATACTCCTTAGCCATTCCATTCCAAACAAACAAACAAACAAACTCACTGCCATCAAGTTGACTCCCACTCATCGTGACCCTATAGGACAGAGTAGAACTGCCCCTGTGGGGTTCTGAGACTTGTGATCTTTTTTGGTTTTTAATCATTTTTGGGGGGGCTGGTACAACTCTTATCACAACCCATGCATCCATCCATTGTGTCGAGAACATTTGTACATTTGTTGTACATTTCTCAAAACATTTGCTTTCTGAGACTTTCGGTCTTTATGGGGGTAGCCAGTCACGTCTTTCTCTGGAGGAGCAGCTGGTGAGTTTGAACTGTTGCCTTTGCTATTAGCAGCTCCATGTGTAATCCACTTTCCCAGGAGGGCTCCTCCCATTAGCCATTATGGAGATGAAAATCAAAACCGCAGTGAGATACCATCTTATTCCCAGCAGAATAACGATGACAAAACTGCTAGCTGCTGGCGAGGACTGTGAATTGGCAGAGCTGTTATGGGGGAAAGGGAGCCCTGGTGGTGTAGTGGTTTCACACGGGGGCTGTGAGCCACAAGGTTGGCAGTTTGAAACCATCAGCCACTCCTTGGGAGAAAGACTGGGCTTTCTCCTATAGAGTTGCCATCTCAGAAACCCCCAGGGGCAGTTCGACCCTGTCCTGTGGGGTCACTGTGAGTCAGTGGACTCGAGGACAGAGAGAAGTACCATCTGATGCAACAATTCCAGTCGGAGGCCTAGACCTGAAAGCCCTGGAAGCAGCCACCGGCGCAGACAGACCCAGGTAGACCAAGGGTCATTGCTGCGCTCCGCGTCAGAGAGCATGGTGCTAAGTACAAGGGAAAGAGGGTCTTTGTTGTTGCTTTGAATACAGTGATTGGAAGTTGGTGGTGGTGGGATGATTTGGGAAAAGACTGTGAAGATGATTGCACCCTGTGAAGCGTACCAGGAACGCCTGACGGACGGGACGGTTGTCTGCTGGGCTGTGTGCACTCCTATAGTTCTGTCATTGGAGGAGCACATTCAACCCCATGAATTGTCTAAAGAATGCTGAAGGTGAAGTGCTGTCAGCTGGAGACCAGGACAGTCCCACCACCTGGGAAGCCTCCAAGTTGCCTCAGTCTCCCAGGTGGCGGAACGTTGGGTTGTGTTCTGGGGAAAAAAGGAAGCACTGACCAGCTCCACCTTTGTTAGCTGTGCTGAAAACCGTAACCTTCTTTTTGAAACGACTGCTTTCCTTTCCCGTTTTCCAGTTCTTCTGTGCATGTTTGCACCTCGTGTGAGATTTCCTTCCACATCAGCTTCCAGACAATTTAAAAAAATCCTTTCGCTGCTCTCATAGTTATTATTTCCAGAGCTCTTTTTAACTCTCTGAAATCACGTGGCTTTGGGCCTGATCTTATAAAGGCACTGTCTTGTAAGACGTGGCTGCCAGTGTTCTGTTTCTCCGGTTTCCTCTCAGATGGGTCGTTTCTTAAGAGTGGGGCCCTGGGGGCTGATGGGAGGATCTGCCACTGGGTCCTTGACTAGTGAGCTGCTGCCCCGTCACAAGAGGAAGGGGTCCGGCTAAAGATCTATGCAATGGCTCGTTTTAGGGTGGACTTGACTGGGCCATGGAGCCCTGTTAACTCTAAGGGAAGTGTGAGTGGCTAAACAGCAAAGCCAGAGGCTTGCCAGGGAGCATCCTGCCTCCAGTCTGTAGCCCAACTCAAATTCCAAACTGCCTGCTATTGAGTCGATTCTCATAGCAGTCCTAGAAGACAGGGCCGAATGGTCCCTGTGGGTTTTCAGACTGGAACTCTTTATGGTCGGATAGTCAGCGGGCTGGAATTCCTCTCTCCCTCCTCTGTCTGACCTATGGATTGGAGCACAAGACTGCTGGGATCTCCAGCCTAGTCACCTGACCTATGGATTTGGGACTTGCAACTTCTCAAAGGGAATCTGCTTAATCGACCGACCTTCTTATCCAAGAGAATCCTGGCACACACCTCTGCTTCCATGTGTGCCTCCTAAGCTGAGCCTGATGCTTTCAGGCTCCCACGGCTCCCTGCCTCCCTCTCCAGACTGGGAAGTGGTGGCTTTGCATGTGCTCCCCTTTCACTCTTGGGAGACATCTTTTAATTTTATTTCCAAGAACCAACTTTGGGCCAGTCTTCATCCTTTTTATTAAGTCCGCTTTCTTTATTATTATTTCCCTCTTTCTATGTCCTTTGTGTGCATTCTATTCAGGTTTTGAAACGTCCTGAGTTCATCTGTTTCTGCACAAGTCTGCCCTGAGTGCTTGCCCGTATTTTTCATCTGTAGTGTTCATTTAGATCCACTCTGGGTGTTTTAAAAGTTTCATTATAAATCTTGAACAAGTGAGTTATTGGCCAATGTATTTTAAAAGTTCCAAATCTATCAGGGGTGGGGGGGCTTCTTTTAGTTTTATGATCAATTCCTTATTGCACTTTGCTGTCATTTGAGAGTATGCTGTATATGATA
Organism: Echinops telfairi; assembly: GCF_000313985.2. Lineage (NCBI taxonomy): Eukaryota > Metazoa > Chordata > Mammalia > Afrosoricida > Tenrecidae > Echinops > Echinops telfairi. The sequence continues at coordinate 2,893,845 of NW_022111376.1, forward strand.
TCGATCCTTTTTCATATTTGCCGAGACCTGTTTTGTGACATTGAAGGGAATGGGTTTCAGTAACTGTTCAGCACTGATTGCTCTCCACTAGCTGTCTTCTGGCCAGCACTCCTTCCATCTGTTGCAGCATAGGGCATGGAGGCAGCCCTCGGAACCATCTTGCTACTGAAGCTTCGGCAAGAGGCATATTGACTTCGAGGGCTCAGGGGTGATATTCTTGCTTTCCATGCAAGAGTTGGAGGTTTGATTCCTGCCCAAGCCACCTTAGACAGGGTCACCATCTGTCAGTGAAGGCTGGAGTGTTGCTATGATGCTGAACAGGTTTCAGCAAAGCTTCTGGATTAAGACTAGGAAGAAAGGCTTGGCACTCTCTTTCCAAAACTCAGCCCATGAAAACTATAGAGCACAACAATTGGACCAGAACAAGCATTCTGTGACTAGTGCAGGACCGGGCGGTGTTTTAATCTGGGGTACATGAGACGGGGACCAAGTCAATAGCAGCTAACACCACGGCCACTCTCTATCAGCCCCTGGGAGGCCGGGTGTTGACTGCCCTCGGGTTACCACCGCCTTGGGTCACCAGTGAATAGTGAGTGCTGGCTCTGCCTCAGTGATGGCCTCGATTGCCTGGAGGGGGGTTCATCAGCACCGTGCCCTTGGCACAAGCAGCTAGCTCCCTAGGTTACAACCTAGATGCCCCTCCCTCCTTCCCTCCCTCCCTCCCATACCCCACAGACAGAGGCAGGGAGCTTTTTCATGGCTGCTTTTTACTGAGGGGACTGAGGGAGGCTCCTGGCCCGGGGGTTCAGGGGCCAGTAAAGGCACACGGTGGAAGTGGGGTCCCCTTCTTCTGGTGAGGGCCGGCTTGGCACAACAATGCCTCTGGCAGACCCCTCTTTGGCACTGAGCTGGGAACACTGGGACCCTTACTCACGGCAGCTGGAACCACAGGAGGCAGCTGGCAGTGTAGGCTGGCAGAGCGGTGATGCCCAGGGCTGTAGGTTTGGCACCGGGTGGATTCCTGCCCGGTCTTGCCTTCCCCACTGGCAGGAAGCTCACATAGGCAGTTAGGACATATACAAACCGACACTCAAATAAATTAGGTTTTGGAATAAGAAAAGGCTCGGGACCGAGCGGGGCCCTGCTCCAATCCCGTCGTGTTTGGCAGCCAATGCTGGGTCCTCCGAGGGCATGATTTGGCCAGGCTTCTGCTGGGTTGATGGGGCACAGGATCTTCGAGGGACAAAAGGGCAGATGGAGCGAGGACTTAGGTCTCAGGCTTGCACATACCCTGCCTGTTCCCTGGGCCCCAAAGAAAACTAAGGGACCAACTCCAATAACAGGCCACAGTTACTGACTTGTGGTGCCACGGGGCAGAGAACAGCTCTGCTCCGTAGGGTTTTCAACGGCTGACTTTTCGTTTTGGAAGTCAAATGCCAGGCCTTTCTTCCAAGGCACCTTTTGGTCAGCAGTGGAACCCAGTCACTGAGCACACGCCCCAGGGACATGGGCTCGGGGAGGGGTGCACAAGGAGGGGGAGGCGTGCAGGGATGGGCAGCGGGGGGTGGGGGGCTGCTGTTTCCTTCATATGATCCAATAGCTCAGGGGAGGGGATGGGGCCGAGGGTCCAGAGTTGGGGTGCTGATTCAGGTGGTGATGCCTGGGAGGAGCCCAGGTCCTGGGGGGCTAGAGGCCGGGGGTGACCCAGAGGTGGCTGCCTCGCCTAAGATTTGGCAGAGCTCCTGCAAGCGCTGCTGCATCTTGGGGATCCCCGCTAGCTGCTGCTCGAGCCGTTGCTTCTCTTCGGTCAGGCTCAGGCGAGCCGCAGAGTCCAGCTTCTCAAACTTCCAGCCGCCCTCTCCGTCGAACTGCAGCAAGTGCGTGTGGTACTTCCTGGACGGGAGATGGGCTAAGGCTGCCTGGCCAGCCAGCGGAAGGCAGTTGGGGCGGGGGTGGGGTACAGTGGGTCGAGGACACCTACCACAGGGAGGGGCGGTGGGTGATGGAGAGGAGGGCGATGCCCGCGTCCTTGGCAGCCTGGAAGATCTTGCCCTCCACATCGATGCTGACGGCGCTGGTACACTCATCCAGGAGGGCGTACTTAGGCCTGGGGGTGGAGGGAGCCCATTGGCAGCCTGTGGGCCACCCCATGGGACCCCCCAGCCCCGTTGCCTTCCGCCCACCTACTTGTGGTAGAACATGCGTGCCATGCCAATCCTCTGCTTCTCGCCACCGGACAGCACGTCCTTCCAGTCACACACGGCCTCCCAACCTTGGGAGAGGGCCAAGCGTGTTGGTATGGGGGGGAGCAGATCTCCCTGGGCTACCCAGTGTTTGCCTCCAGGCCAGGCCGGCACAGGCTGGGGAATGGACTGGCCTGTCAGGGCCGTGGGGCTGAGATGAGAGGGTCCTGCAGCTGACCTGTTCATGCAGTGGGACTATGCAACTAAATCCTGGCCAGTGGGGTGTAAGTAGGTTCCTTTTTTCTCCTGCTGTCTGCTGTGGATCTGTCACCCAGAGGTGACCTAGGGAAGGGAGGCCCCCCCCACCAGCTGTGCCTGCCTCTCTCAGGGGCATCATCTGTGAGGGTCTTCAACCAACCATGTGGGGTCTGTGGCTCACCACACTTCTGTCCCAGCAAGTCCCAGGGCTTTTAGAGGCTCCTATCACTCGCGTGGCCCGAGCCTCCCTACCTCCCTCCCGCTGGAGGATGTGGTGCAGGTGAACGATGTCCAGGATGGCCTCCAGGTGCTGCTCTGAGTAGCCCTTCCTGAGCATGTCGGCCACCGAGTCCGGGTAGATGATCTGGTCTCGCAGTGAGCCCACCGACATGTAGGGCCTGAAGGGCATAGGGGTCACAGGGCTGTACTGGCATTGGCCAGGCAGACATGGAAGTGCAGACGCACCATGGGCACCAACACCCACATGTGCACACACGTACACACACCGCATGGGCATGCACACACATGATGGCCGGGGAGGGGGGCAGAAGGTGGTCGCTGCTTACCTCTGTGGGATGTAGAACATGCGCTGGGGTGGGGGCTTGTAGAGCACACCCCCATAAGTCGGCCACAGCCCGCCGAGGATGCGGAACAGTGAGCTTTTGCCGCAGCCGTTGGGGCCCGTGATGAGCAGGTGCATGCCCTCCTCCACCTGCAAGGGGGACACAGTCCTGGGCCCACCCTCCCTGGTGGGGGTTCCAGGGGGTATGCTCCAGGGGCCTGAATGGCATACCCTTAGAAAGTCAGAGTCACCCTCCCCAGGGACTGACATCAAAGAGAAAACGAATGACCCTGGCTCCACCCACATTCTTTTGTGCTTCCCCTCTGCCTGAAGTGGGGCCCCA
>NW_022111376.1:2897367-2903566 GCF_000313985.2 Echinops telfairi
GAGCTGGGCAAGGTGGCCTTAATTAAGCTCTTTATCAGAACAAGGTCCGAGCCAGGCTTGTCTTGCCCCTAGGCCTTGGCCCACTTGCCATGTCAAGCTGGGGACAGCGGCTTCAGGAAGCCTGCCTGGCTGCCAGCCCTCCCGCCATGCCCGCCTACCCTGATGTTGAGGCTGGCTACCACCACCTCTCCGGTGGGAGTGATGATGGGGATGTTCTCGCAGATAATGCCCTGCTCCACGTCCACCACCTGGCCTGGAGTAAGGACACCAAGAGGGGCTTTGTGGGCCCCTGAGCCACTCTGCAGCCCCCGGCTCCCACCAGACTACTTGTGCTCAGACATAGCCTGGGCTCTCTGGGCTGGCACTATGCAGCTGTGTGGCTCCCTGCAGCAACCTCATTCCCTTGTCTGGCAAAGAGAAATGCAGCCCAGGGCACCTGAGGACAGCCAACGCCCTACCTCTGTCCCAAACCCTCCCTGCAGTCCCACTCCCTGTAGGGGAGGCCTCGGTGAGCTGCCAGCCAGCCCGCCCCTCCTGAGTGTGAGCCCTTACCTAGGATCTTCAGGGGTCCCTCCACACGAACACCGGGCCGCATCACAGCTCCAGGCCGCACGGAGGAATCCTCCAGCTCCCCAGGCCTCTTGAAACGACAGTGCTGGACGTCATCAAAGACCTGGAACATCTCATGGACCCGGGCTGTGTAGCCAGCCAGCTCTGTCACCTGTGAGGAGGCCACCGGGTTCATCCCAGCCCATGAAAAGGAGAGGGGCATGGCAGGCGAGCAGAGCCAGGGCTACCTCCTTGTAGGATGACATGATGCGCTCGATAGCGTCAGCAGCAGCGGTGAGGAGATTGCGGGCAATGGTGAAGGCTTCGGTGCGCTCACTCACCAGCTCCTCCTCTCTATTCTCCATGGCCGCCTTCTTTACTGCCTCTGCTTCTGTTGAGGTCAAAAAAGGGGTGGTGACAACGGAAAGTCCAAAGAGAGCCACTATGGGGAAGGAACAGTCTTTCTAACATGGTGCTGTGATAAATGGATGGACCCCTACCTCACGCCTTACACAGAAATGAACACAAAATGGACCATAAGCCTTAATGTAAGCACACCACGACTGTACAAGTCTTAGAAGAAAACGCAGGTGTAAATTTTTATGACTCTGTCTGCACCTAATTCACAACAAAAAATTCATCTAAGACAAAAGGGCGGGGGCGGACAACAGAACAACAGAAAAGTGGGTGAAGGGAGACATCAGACAGTGTAAGATATGACAAAATAACTACTTATAAATTATCAAGGGTTCATGAGGGAGGGGGGGGAGGGAGGGTGGAAAAATGAGGAGCTGATGCCAGGGGCTTAAGTGGAGAGCAAATGTTCTGAGAATGATGAGGGCAATGAATGTACAAATGTGCTTTACACAATTGATGTATGTATGGATTGTGATAAGAGTTGTATGAGCCCCTAATAAAATGATTTTTTTTAAAAAGAAAAGACATTTGGAGAAGGATAATGGTTGCACACACGAAGAGTATAATCAATGGCACTGAGTTATACCTGTAGAAGTTGTTGAATTGGAGAATGTTTTGTTCTGCATATTTTTGCCACAGTTAAAAAAATTACATGACCCCTCAGGACCAATATTGAGAGTAGCCGTACCAGGAGAGTAAGGGGAAGGTGGGAGGAAGATAGGGGGAACCGATCACAAGGATCTACATATAACCCCCTCCCTGGGGGAGGGACAACAGGAAAGTGGGTAAAGGGAGACATCGGTCAGTGCAAGACATGAAAAAAAATTATCAAGAGTTCATGAGGGAGGGAGCGTGGGGAGGGAGGGGGAAATGAGAAGCTGAGGCCAAGAGCTTAAGTGGAGAGCAAATGTTTTGAGAATGATGAGAGCAATGAATGTACAAATGTGCTTTACACAATTGATGTGTGTATGGATTGTGATAAGAGTTGTATGAGCCCCCAATAAAATGATTTTTTAAATAAAATAACTTTTTAAAAATTACACGAATAACAATGAGTACAAGGAAGAATAAAATGTTCTAGAATGACTGTCGTGATGACTGTACAATTCTTCTTGATATGACTGAATTATTGAATTGTATGGCGTGTGGATGAAGTAACAAAACGGTTTTTAAAAAAGATAAAAGATTGAAACGAAAAGAAACAAAACCAAAAAAACCAACTTTATGCCCTTGGATTTGACAATGGCTTCTTTCATTGGACACCAAATTTACAAGCAAGATAAACTAGACTTCATAAAAATTGGAAATGTTTGTTTCAAAGGACACTATCTAATGTAAAAAGATAGTCCACAGAACTGGGAGACAATGTTTGCCACTCAGACATCTGAAATATAAGAAGTGTTGCAACTCAATAATAGAATGACAAGCCATTTAAAACATACGTAGAGGAACTGAAATGTGTCTCTCCAAAGAAGATTTACAAATGGCAAGTAAGCACATGAAAATATGATCGCATCAACCATCAGTCATTAAAGAAAATGCAAATCCAAACCACTGTGAGATGCCACTTCCCAACCACTAGGATGGCTATTAAATTCAAAACCAAACAAAACAGATAATAAGTATTGGCTGAGGTGGTGGAGAAACGAAAGGAACCCTCCCCAAACTGCTTTGGCGGGGGTGGGGGTGGTCAAGTGGGTGGCTGTGGCTGGAGGGCAGTCTGGCAGGGCCTCTATCTGGTACATACAGAGTTCCAGTCTGCACCCCCCATCCAAGAGGACTGCAAACAAGTATGCAAACACAGACGCGTACCTGGATGCTCAAGGCAGCAGTTTCCACAATGACCCAAAGGTGGCACCCACCCAGTGGCCACCAGTAGATGAATGAACAAGGCAATGAGGTGTGGACACCCGGTGGAACATTACCCCACGATCTAGCACAATGGAGTTCTGAGATGAACCTCGCGAGACTTATGCTGAATGAAAACACCCAGACACAGAAGGCCCCCTAGGCCGTGAGTCCACTGATCTGAACTGTGCAGAACAGGCAAAGCCATGGACACAGAACGCAGGTGAGTGGTGGTCCTCACAACTGGACCAGTGGGTCACATCATGATAAATGGAGAACAGATTGGCATTGTCAAGGATTTCATCTTGCTTGGATCCACAATCAAAGCTCTTTAGGATATTGAAAAGAAAGCATGTTGCTTTGAAGCCTGAGGTGCACCTGACCCATGGCATTTTCAATGGCCTCACATGCATGTGAAAGTTGGACACTGAATCAGAAATGAATATGAATTGTGGGTGCTGGAGGAGAATTTTGAAAGGATCATGGACTGCTAAAAGCACAAACCAATCTGCTTTGATTGAAGTATAGAGAGAGTGCTTCTTTGATGCAAGACTTTGTCTTACATGATGGGGCCACATTATCAAGAAAGACCAGTCCCATCCATGTCACCATGGTTGACTCTATTTTGAGAAAGCAGCTCCTCCTTAGTCACATTTCAAGTCCTTTCCGGCCCAAAGGGCCCGTCCTCAGGCACTGCCTCGGACAATGTTCTACTTCCATCCATTAGGCCTTCAGCATCCAATACTGTTTCCATGCTCTGTGTAAGGTTTGCAGCGGCTAAGTCCTTCTTCACAGTCTGTTCTGAGTCCGGAAGCTCTGGTGAAACCTGCTCACCTTGGGTGAGCCTGCTGGCATTAGAAATATCAGTGACATAGCTCCCAATATCACAGCAACACTCAAGCCACACAGTACCACAAAATGACAGGCAAGTGGTCATGAGGGAAATAATATACACATCATGGGGGTTCCAGAAGTGGATGAAGGACAGAAAGAACATTTGACCAACTAATGGCAGAAAATTTGCCCAATCTAACGAAGGACATGAATTTACAAAATCCCAAAGCAGGGTGGGCCCCAAAAGAGCTACACCAAGACACAGCATAGTGAGGTAATAAAAATCAAAGCTAAAAAGAAACTTCTGAAAGCTTTGTGCGTGTGTGTGTGTGAGAGAGAAAGAGAGAGAGACAGTCGCATAGAAAAGATACCCCAATAGGGGTAAAGGCTAATTTTCCTCAAAAAAAAAAAACTGGAGGCCACAAGGCAATGAAATAGTAGATTCAGAAAAAAATAAAGAAAAGAAATAGATTCAAAGTGCTGAAATAAAAAAATAAAAAAATAAGTAAAACAACAAAGGTACAATAAAGCAACTTCAGCGCACATGGACCTAGTGTCCAGGATGGAACACATTTTAGGTCATGAAGCAAGTGTAATAAATGTAAAAAGACTAAAATAAAAAAAAAATTAAAATAAAAAGACTAAAATAGTATTTTCATTGACCACGATGGAGTGAAGGTAGAAATTCATAACAGAAACATGCCACCCCGCAACTCCTTGAAAATATACAAACATGGAAATTAAACAAAACACTATTAAAGACCAATGGATAGAGGAAGCAATCAAAACAGAAATCACAAATCCTTCTGAGTCCAAAGAAAACGAAAGCAAACGCAACAAAACATGGGATGCAGTGAAGACAGTACTCAGAGCAACAAAGGCCTACATTTCAAAAGAAGGAAAAAGAAGAGAGGTCTTAAGTTAACAGTCAAGCTCAACAAATCCAGGAACTAGAAAGAAAAGAATGAATTCTCTCAGAAGAAAGCAAAGAGAAGAACAAAAAGAAATAAAGATGGAAAAACAATAGAGAGCATCAATAAATCCACCAGTTGAATCTGGTCACATTGACAAAGCTTTAGGTAGACAGATAAAGAAAATATACAAATTGTAAAAAAAAAAAATAGGGATATTACAACTGACCCCAAAGAAATGACAAGACACTCTACTACCAATCACCACCACTAGTCTGTCAGTTTGTCGCACTGTGGTGGCTTGTGTGTTGCTGTGGTACTGGAAGCTGTCACTGATATTTCAAATGCCAGCTGGGTCACCCAAAGTGAGCAGGTTTCAGCAGAGCTTCCAGACGAAGAACAGACAAGGAAAAAGGACTGAGCTCCCCACTTTGGAAGAAGGAGCCACTGAAAACCTTTTGCATAGCTTTGAAGTACTGTCAGATACTGAAGGTCTAATGAATGGAAGCAAAACATTGCCAAACACAGTGCTGGAGGCGGAGGCGGATGGGCCCCTCGGGTCAGAGGGCTCTGAAGATGTGACTGAGGAGGAGCTGCTGTCTCAGTGGGAAGTCGACCAGGGTGAGGTGAATGGAGTCAAGCCTGTGGGAGTAGAGCCTTCAGGATCTTCATTTACTGATGGGGCACAACTCACGGTAAGGAGAAACGCCTGCAAAAATATACTAATAATCGGAACTTGGAATGTATGAAGTATGATTCTAGGAAAATTGGAAGTCATCACAAATGAAATAGAACTCATTAACATCAATATCTTAAGCGTTACAGGGCTGAAATGGACTGGTATTAGCTATTTTGAATAAGAGAACTGGTTTACTATTCTAGTAATGACAATCAAGAGGAACAACATTGCATTCAGAGTCAAAAAGGACATTTCAAGATCTATTTTGAAGTACAATGCTATCTGTGATAGGATTATATCTATCCACCTTCAAGGAAATCCAATCAATAAAACTATTATTCAAATGTATGCACCAACCACTAAAGCTAATGATTGAAGAAACTGAAGAATTCTACAAATGTTTTGGAACGTTGGTCGACTGGAAGAGATCCATATTTGTACCCATTCCAAAGAAAGGTGACCCAACATTCTATTCAAGTTATAGAACAATAGAATCGATATCCAACAAATAAAATTTTGCTGAATATCATCAAACAACAGTTGCAAGAGCATATTGCCAGAGGTTGAGGCCAAGTTCAGAGGAGGATACGTAACAAGGGATATCATTGCTGATATCAAATGGATCCTGGCTAAAACCAGAGAACACTAGAAAGATATTAACTTGTATTTTTATTGACTATGCCAAGGCATTCAACTGTGTGGATCATAAAAAAGTGTGAGATAGCCCTGAGAAGAATGGGAATTCCGGGGCCGGCCCCAATCCAAACTACTACGTGGACACCTGCCCTTACCCCCCTGAAGAATTTATTTCAGAGGACGGCATTGAATCTGCAGCTCCGGGAGAGGGACATGTCTGATGGGAGCACACGGAGCAGATGAAGGGGGAGGAAGAGAGAGTGGAGCGCATCCTGGCCCACCAGGCCTTGAGGACGATGTTCCCAATTAGAGCAGCCAGTCCACA
>NW_022111376.1:2905730-2911832 GCF_000313985.2 Echinops telfairi
GGAGAGCAGGGAGGGAGCGGGGAAAATGAGGACCTGATGCTAGGGGCTTAAGTGGAGAGCAAGTGTTTAGAGAATGATGAGGGCAATGAATGTACAAATGTGCTTTACACAATTGATGTATGTATGGATAGTGATAAGAGTTGTATGAGCCCCTAATAAAATGATTAAAAAACAAAAAGACACTCCAAGTAAAACAAACAACAGGATAATATTTCTTATGAATATGGAAGCAACATTCTCAGGAAAATACTGGCCAACAGAATCTCAAAGCATATTAGAAAGCATTATACACTTTGACCAAGTAGGATTTATTCCAGGAATGCAGGAATGGTTCAACATTAGAAAATCACTTAAGGTAATACACCACGTTAGTAGAACAAATGAAAAGACCCACATGATCATCTCTATTGATGTAGAAAACAATTTGATAAAATCCAACACCCTTTCATGATGAAAAATTTAAAGAAGATTGGAATAGAAGGGAAATCCCTCAATATGATTCAGGACAGATATAAAAAACATTCTTTTCAATGGAGAAAGACTGACAGCTTTCCCCTTGGAACCTATTTTCACTACTTCTATTCAATATTGTATTAGAAGTCCTAGCCAGAGCATTAAAACAAGAAAAAGAAACAAAAGTACACAGATTGGAAAAGAAGTAAAATCATCTCTATTGGCAAATGCTATGATCCTTTATATCACTCTCAGTCACTGCCATCGAGTCAATTCTGACTCATGGCAACTTTCTATATAGATCCTATATAGAGAAAATCCTTAAAAATGAATCTGTGAAACACCTCATAATCTGTATGATCCAGGAGGGCAGTATACTGGGTGAAATTAGCCAATAAAAAAGGCCAGATATTATATAAGACAACAATTCTAAAAAGTCAAGAAAGGGTTTTTACACCAAAAGAAGTATTCCTTCTTGGTTATCACAGATGGGAGGGGCAGGGAGCACAAAGCACCAACTAGAGGATTGATCCGTAATAACTTGGGGGTGAAGGGGAAGGTAAAATACAGTAAGAGGGAAGCCTGAAAAAAAGCATAGAGTCGGGGAAGACGGAGTGCACCGGATGTGAATACTGTAATATGTGTAAGCCCGCAATAGCAGTGGTCTATGACTAGGGACATGGCTAGATAATACCCAGAAAAGGTAAGAAACAGACCACGGCCAGACATCTGTGCTCCAATGTTCATCGTGGTGCAGTTCAAAGAGTTGGAAACAAACCAAATTTCCATCAACCAACGAATGGATTAAAAAACTCTGGCACATACACAACATGGAATACTACGCATCCCTAAAAAGCAGTGATGAATGCATGAAGCACACTGTTGCATGGGAAGAGTTGGAGGAAATGATGCTAAGCAAAGTTAGCCAAGCACAAAAGGACAAGTACAACATGAGTCCACTGAGACAAGCTTAAAAAGCACAAGGGACATAGGGGAAAAGCCACTAAATGCATCAATTCATGGGCTAAGGTCCAGACACTCTGGCAGGGGTCAGACCCAACCCAGAGATGCCTATGGCAGTCAACTAAAAAGGAGAGGGAAAGGGGAAGCGGGGAGAGGACATGAATATTGGGGGGGGCAGTGGACAGGGCACTAACCCACCCACGGGGAGGTTATTGTTTATGTCTCCACAGGAAAGGGAGAGAGGGACCAGACCTCAACCTGGTATGCCAAGCCTCGAGAGCAGCAACTTACCGGCATGAAGCAGCAAACTAAGAGAGGTCTGCAGGGCTGGCCCCAATAATCCCAGCTACATCAACCCCCCTCCCCAGAAGACTGCACTACAGAGGGCAGCACTAAAGATACAGTCCAGGGAAAGTGGTGGGTCCTCCCAGACCACATGGGAACAAATTAAGTAGGGGAGAGAGGGAGGGAGGAAGAGAGGGAGAGAAGGAGAAAGGGAGAGAGAACGAACTGCATCCTGGCCTACCAAGCCTTGAGGACCACACTCCTGCAGTCAAGGAACAGAGAGGACCATAGGGCCGGCCCTACCATGAAACACAACGTCCCCTTATTGACCCACAGTGCTGTCAGGGGACAGCACTGGAGACACAGTATAGGAATTGCACCCAGTCTGATGCCACACACACACACACACACACACACACACACACACACCAAGGTGAAACATGTAGGGAGCGCAACAGAGCAACAAGGGGAGCAAGGCAACGAAGTCCCCGAGGAATCTCGAAAGTAGACTCAGAAGGCAGGGCCTGGCACCTCATCAGACTCGATCAGGAAATATACATAAGGGTGAGCAGACAGACCTGGAACTATTTAGAGACACCCCCTTTTTTTCTTTCTTTCTTCTCCCCCCCTCCCATGTCTATCTATATAAGAAAGGCAAGATAAACAATCAGGAAGAGAAAGCAAGGAGACCAATGGTTCCAGGGGGACAGGGGAGAGGGAGAGGTGGGGGAAAGGGAGGGGGGGAGCCAACAAACCCAGGGACAAGGGAACAAGACATCTAAAATCGATGGTGAGGAGGGTATAGAAAGCCCTGGTGGGATTCAATCTAGGGCAATGTAGCTGAGAGGAATTATGGAAAGTCAAATGAAAGTCGAACACAATAGTGAATAGTGGGACAGGAGGAAAGTGAAAGGAAATAAAGGAAAGAACTAGGAGGCAAAGGACATTGATAGAGGAATAGATTTAGGCATGTATATATGTAAATATACTTATATATAATGATAGAGACATAGACCTATATACATATATTTATAGGTTAAGTATTAAGGTAGCAGATGGACTTTGGACCTGTACTCAAGTACTCCCTTAATGCAAGCACACTTTGTGGCATTCTGTGACTGCTCACCTTCCTGACATGATTGCTGAAAACAAAATGGATGCATAAACAAATCTAGTGAAGAAAGCTGATGGTGCCTGGCTGTCAAAAGATATAGCATCTGGGATCTTAAAGGCTTGAAGATAAACAAGCAGTCATCTAGCAGGGAAGCAACCAAGTCCACATGGAAGAAGCACACTAGCCTGTGTGATCATTAGGTGTCGATGGGATCAGGTATCAGAAGACCCAAAACAAACAGTCATATCAATGTGAACGAGGTGGGTTGGAGTAGAGGCCCAAAGCCCATGTGTAGACAATTGGATATCCCCTTAAAGGAAGGTCACAAGGAAAGGATGAGCCAGCCAGAGTACAGTATAGCATCAATGAAATGCACAACATTCCTCTAGTTCAGTTGTTCTCAACCTTCCTAATGCCGCGACCCTTTAATACTGTTCTTCATGTTGTGGTGACCCCCAAGCATAAAATTATTTTCGTTGCTACTTCATAACTGTCATTTTGTTACTGTTATGAATTGTGATGTAATGCAATGTTGGGAGCCATTCCAATCATGCTGTCTAGCAAAGCTCCAGCCTGGTGGAAGGAGCATCTGCAGAGCAGAGCTTCCCAGGGAGGGTTTCCAACATCCCTCAAATATCTACTGTTGTCAAATCCATTCTTGGGAATTTTGTGCATTGTCATGTTTACCACACCTGGAGCAGATGCGAGGGTGGTCTTGAGAAGTACGAATGAAACCAGATCTAAAACTTGCTTCAGTATGATGGGGCTTTCCTTAACTGAGGCATTGGAGAGGCTTAGACAGTGAGACATCTTTGGGAATTCTGAGAAGGATATGTGGGAATTGAGTGAGGAAGAAACCCAAAAGTTGAGGTCAGAGGAGAAAATGAAACCCACCAAAAACCCTGGATTCCATCCAGATTAGGTAGTGGGGGACTCTTTTGGCCTCCCTAATATAGAGGACCTTATGGACTGCCTCCCCCAACTAACACCCCTTTACCTTGGACAGGAGAGAGAATGGTTAACATGAGTAGAAAACACGTAAAAGGGGAAACAGTAAGTCTTTGGCAAAGAATCAGATGGTTTGGCCCCATGGTGCCTCAGGAGTACAAAAATAAAAGAGACATAGGTAGACTATGGAACAGTTACCATAAAAGAGCTTATAAAGGGAAAAATTTGAAAAACATTTAACTCTGCTTGTAGATATCAGGCTTTGAAGTAGCACATGAGGTAGTTTCATTGTGTTAAGTTACTCAACGAGAAAAGGAACATTGTGAGCAAAAATAGGGCAGGGAGTAGGATATGAGTCTAACCAAATTTTCTGAACACCTCAATCAAGAATAATATGTGAATCATAGGACAAACAGTACAGGGAGAAAGAACCAGGAAGAGGACAGAAAGTGACAGAAAAAGTACAGACCTCATAATGGTCTTTTATCAGGTTTTAGTGGAAACAATAAGGGTGACTTTGGAGTTAATCATAAAGCATTGTTTTTATGTAGTGGTCTGCAAATCTTTATGGTACCAATAAAGCTGTTTGGAAGAACTCAGCAGAGATTGCTTCCACCAGAACATCTCTCGTGTCTGTCTCATCTGTGTTCACTGACTCCACACCTCTTTCAGGTGTCCAGTTCAACCCTCCTGGAGCTGGACTCCGGAAACGCAAGATGTATTTTCATTGTTACAAATTGAACATAATTAAAGCATAGTGATTAATCACAAAACAATATGTAATTCTATGTTGTGAAATATTTATGTTTTTTGATGGTCTTAGGCGACCCCTGTGAAAGGGGTTGAGACCCACTGCTCTAGTTCTTTAATGCGCCCTCCCCCGCGGCCTACTATCATGACACCAGTTCTACCTTACAAACCTGGCTAGACCGGAACGTGTACACTTGTCGGGGACCATGAGCCCCAACAGCCAAGATCTCCTAAACAGGCTTTACTCTCAGCCTCAGGCCTCAGGCCTCAGGCCGGGGTGGAGACTTTCCGTTTCCTTTTGAGAGCTTACAGAAAAGTCCAAATGGCCTTAACCTTTTCCCTTATTTGTATTGGCTAACAAGCACCCTGTTAGCACATGTGCTGTTTCACCTAATTAGCATAGGTGATGTCATTCCCGCGGACCTGATCTGATACTGCTGACCGCTGGCGCTAGGTGCGCTTTTGTAGCTTTCTGATTGGGCGTTATCTTTAGCAGCCTGATTTGCATGTCCCGCGGGCACCTCCTTCCTTTTTGCCTTTATAGGCTGCGGCTTGTTGTTGAATAAAGAGAACCGCTCAGCCTCCTGTCTGTCTCCATTCTTACCGTCCCGCTCCCTCTATCCAGGACCCACGTTGCTGTTCGCGCTGGACGGGACATACACTGGTACAGATAAAAGCTATTGACACAGGACATCTTGACACACAGAATCCAGGACAGATAAAACCCTCAGGACCAATAATGGGAGCAGCGATACCATGAGGGTAGGGGTAAGGTAGTGGGAGAAAAGGAAAACTGAATACAAGGATTGATGGCTGATGTACATCCCCCCAAAGGGGGACAAACAACAGAAACGTGGGTGAAGGGAGACAGTGGATGGTGTAAGATATGACAAAATAATAATGACTTGTAAATTATCAAGGGGTCATGAGGGAGGGGGGAACGAGGAGGGAGGGGGGAAATGAGGAACTGATGCCAAGGGCACAAGTAGAAAGCAAATGTTTTGAGAATGATGATGGCAAAAAATGCACTAATGTGCTTGACACAATGAATGTACGTATGGATTGTGATAAGCATTGCACGAGCCCCCAATAAAATGATTAAAAATAAAAATAAAGCTTGCTTAGCATGAAAAAAAAAAGAAAACAATTTATATTTTATCATGAGTTCATGAGGGTGGGCAAAGGGAAAAAAGAGGAGCTGATAACATGGGCTCAAGTAGAAAGAAAATGTTTAGAAAAACGATGGTAACATGTAAAAATGTGCTTGATACAATGGATGTATTGATAGTTATAAGAGCTATAAGAGCCCTCAATAAAATGATTTATTAAAAAAAACCCAACACTGGTGTCACTGTGAGGGAACAGGTCAAAGCCGTGGTTTGTGCATTTCCACAGTAATGTGTTATTTTTTTTAATCGTTTTATTAGGGGCTCATACGACCCTTATCACGATCCATACACACATCAATTGTGTGCAGCACATTTGTACATCAATTGCCCTCGTCATTCTCAAAACATTTGCTCTCCAATTAAGCCCCTGGCATCAGGTCCTCATTTTTTCTCCTCCCTCCCCTTTCCCCTCCCTCATGA
>NW_022111376.1:2913649-2914666 GCF_000313985.2 Echinops telfairi
TCAAGGGAAATAGAGGAAAGAGCTGGGAGGCAAAGGGCATTTATAGAGGTCTAGATAAAGACATGTACAAAGACTGGGGTCTTAAAAGCCTGAGAACAGCCATTTATGATACAGCCATTGGTCTCTCGCAGTCTGAAGGAAAGATGAGTAAGGAAAATTGAAGGAAGTCACATGGAAACTGTTAGTCTAATGAATGGAAGGACCCTGCGAACATCGGTCTCCACATCCCTGAGACCAAAAGAACTAGGTGGTGGCCGGCTCCCACTCCCAGCTGGTGACATTCAGTGGCCACCACACACCGAAACTACTCAGCAGCCTGAGCCCTCAGAGATGCAAACCCAGGGCCCCAGTGGGATACTGCGTCCCTTCAACTAGGATGACGAAGGGAGCCCTGGTGGCACAGCAGTTAAAGTGATCCACTGCCAACCCAAAAGGTGGCTGGCTGTTTGCAAGATGAAGCTGTGACATCCTGGGAAAGCCTATGGTGCAATGCTAGTCTGTCCTACAGGACCGCTGTGAGCATGAACGGACTCAATGGCAGCGGGTTTGCTGTCCTTGCTTAGGATGGCTAAGATCTAAAACAAAACAAAAAACAGCGAAATGGAAAAATCTTGGTAAAGATCTGGGGAAACAGAAATGCTGATTCTTGGCTAGTAGGCTGCACACTGGTAGAGCTGGGAGTTTCCTCTGAAAACTAAATGTAGGACTACCATGTGACCCAGTTGAGTTGACTCAGAGACTTGTATGCCAATGTCCACAATTCATAACAGCCTAACTGTGGATACCACCTACCTGGGCAGTAACAGAGGACCAGATAAACAAGGCAAGGAACATCCAGCTAGCCAGCAGAGGCCTGAAGTCCTGGTACCTGCTACGGTATGGATGTTACACTGAATGAAAGAAGCCAATCACAAAAGGACCAATTTTGCATGACCTCACTTATATGAGAAGATAAAAAAAGGCAAATGTTTCAAAGCCCCAGGTTTTTAGTGGCTACTTGGGGTAGGTGGGTAGGAG
>NW_022111376.1:2914766-2923505 GCF_000313985.2 Echinops telfairi
GGGGGTGGAGATATCGCAGTGATTAAGGTTAGGGCTGCATAGCTAATGGGTGTAATTGCTGTCAATGAGGTGCCTGTGGGGGTAGCCAGCACCCCACAACTAATCATGGGTTTGGTAGGCGCAATTGTACAGTTAATATATATATAAATTATAGTAAAGTCAGAGAGAAATAGGAAAGATGGGAGAGAGAGAGAGTAAATAAAGAAGTCAGACACATTTCATAGTAGCATACTCACCTCAGCTCCTCTTGGTGGTACAGGTAGAGGTGGGAGACAGGATGGCAGGAGAGAGCTCTCTTGAGGTTTTATTTCTCACCAAAGCTTATATATCTTTGGGGGCATGCAAGCCCTCTGATTACAGATAACAATCTACGTCATATGAAGGGGTTGTGACAGAGGCAATACAGGCAATAGGAGGGGGATGACCTAGGGGTTTACACACAATAGTAAAGGGAGGGAATAGGGGTACATATGTGGCAAGATGGGTGGACCCTAGATTCAGTATAGTAGCCTAAGCTTAGTCATCCCTGAGTGGTCCCAGGCTTGCCTTTGGGCACTCCTTCAAGGGAACAACATCAGAAGGGAGTGGGCCCTACTTGGGGTGAGTCAGACTATACAGTCTGGTTGCTCTAGAGGGCTGATATCCTTAAGGAGAATAACCTCTGACCTACTTTCGTTGACCTCCTAGCGTACAGTCACTTACCATGTGTAGCAAGCACTGTCTTGGGTTTGGCATATATTTGGGGGAGATTACTTGGGAGAAATCTTTCTGTATCCCACAGGTGCCCACCTATAAAAAGGTGGAGTGACAAAAGTTGTGTGATAATATATTGACAACAATGACCAGAAAATGGCAAAAAGAGTAGTTGCTGTGACTGCTTATATCCAGCTATACTCCTTGTGGGATTTGGCTCCTTGGCTTGGAGGCTTAGGGTAATGGTTTCCTGGAGCATCCTAGTTAACTGGCCTAGGAATGGTGTTTATGCTTCTGTTCTACCTCCTGGTTCATTGTTGAGTCCTGGGGCCTTCCACGTTGCCAGCTAAGGTCCCTATCTGCCTGGAGTGACAGAGGAAGAAGGAGGGTCAGGAACAGGAGGAATATGTGGCATTACCTCCTTTGTCAGGAGGCCAGGAAAAGTAGATGGTACCCTGCTACATTACCAGATTGTTAATCAAAGACCATAGAAGAATTCTGATCAAAATGGAGGACATACAGAACAGATTTTCAAAATCTCATGGACTCTAGATTTTCTGGAACCATGGAAGCCCTGAGATCATCTTTATAGCTTAAATAAAAAATATTTCTTGAAGTCCTTTCAAAATCAGCTTCACTACTACGCAAGTCAGCCTTGAGGGCTAATGCTCTTTTACCAACTATTTCTATGGGATAAAATTGACAACATCGGCTTGAACGATTGGGTAGGAACCCCAGGGGCCCTGAGTTTCTATTGGAACTGAGTAGGGGGCGGGGAGGAAAGTCAGCAAATGCAGATGAGACAGTTGCACAAGTTAGAGCGTCATCAACATCACTGGTTTACGGGGAGCAACTGTTGAACTGCTGAGTCGGCGTGTGTTTTGCTGGGTAAATTCTCAACAACAACTAAATAAATACAATTTAGGAGGGGGTGGGGGGGTGGGGGGTGAATCATTGGCCATTTGGCTGTGTCTGCAGGCATGGTCAGTGACTGCCCTCTCCCCTGTTCCCTTTATCTGGCAGCCCCTCCTGGATCATATCTGCCCAGTCCCTCTCCCCACCCCCCTTACTTCTCTGCTGTGGACAAAAGGGTCCTCAGCTGAGAGCAGAGACTTGGAGACAGAGATTTGGCAAGGCCACTGGGTTGGAGCTCTGCCCCCTTCCCTAGCCCTAGGTGCCAACCAGCACAGGCCACAGGCATTCTGAAACAGTGCCTGAAAAAGCACTGAGTTCAGGATAACAAATCTGCTAGAACTCTCCCCCACACTGGCAAGTATTTTCCTGCCAGCCCATGGCACCAATGCTGTCACCAGACATGGGGCCCACAGCAGGGCACAAAGGGTCCTAGGCATGCAGACAGGTGGGAAACCACTCAGAGATACAGAGGACTTGGGCTGTGGACAGTGGGCAGAGAGTTGTAGGGAGGCACAGAATAAGCAAAGGCCCTGAGGCAGAAGCCTCCCTGGGGTTGCAGGGTGGGACAAGGAGAGAGGTGGGGGTTGTCGCCTTTGTGAAGGGTAACTGACTAGAAAGGGGGCAGGGCTGAGGCACCCGAGGGTCCAGGACACCTCAAGCCACACCCAAGTCAAGGCCACTCCTCTTTATGAGCAGCACCTCCTCCCATGCCATCCTGCCCCCTGGGCACTTACACAGGCAGGCACAGATGGCTGACCTGAGTGGCACATAGTTCACGGTGGAGACTTCACCAGGCAGAAAATCAGAGATTGTGGTTTCTGGAAGCCACCCAGCCCATACTTGTGCAGGTGACTGCCAGGACGCACCACCACACTCACTCCAATGGCCCTCTAGCCCATGTTTCTTAGTAGAGTCCTGCCTGAAGGGAAGTGAGGGACAGGATGAGAAGTTGCCAGAAAGAATGGATGATTTGAACTCCAGATGTAGGGAGGGGATAAGGATGCTTCATCAGCTTCGGCCTGGGCTTTCCTGCCAATGTATAATTAAAAGTCTCTCCCCTTATGGATCTGAGTCCAGGAACCTCCCCCAGCTGCAAAGCTAATATGAAAATGGCCTCAGAATGCTAATTACCCCTTGGGTGCTTGGTTAGGACAAACGCTGAAATCCACTGGTGAATGACACACAGGATTCTCACAGAAGTAAAAGACACAAGGAAACAGCTCTCCAGGAGTGAGGGCAGCAGAAAAGAAAGGGTGATTTCAGCCTTCCAAGACCTCTAGCTTGGGGGTGGGAGAAAATGTGATTAACAGGACGCAAAGTTGTATAAATGACGCCAATAGGTGAGAGAACACAACAGGCAGCTTTGCGATGGAATCAGAGAAGTAGTGTCCAAGAAATTCAAGTCAGTTCCAGCTCAGGGCCATTCTAGAGGACAGAAGAAAACTGTGCCTTTGGGTTGCCAAGCCTGCCAATCTTGAGGGTTGCAGACAGCCTCCGTTTTCTCCCATGTAACACCTGGGGGTTCGAACCACCCAGCTTTGGGGGAGCAGCTGAGCACTACTGTCTCCCCCCACCCCCCAGCGCCTTTCACTGGAATTTTAAAAATTCAAAATGGACACAGTGGAAGAGAAAATCAGTGACTTAGTGAGCAGAAATCTCCTAGAATTCAACCCAGAGACTATCAGATGGAAGGCAGTCCAGGGAGATTAAAGAGACAAATAACAAGATGAAAGGTTCAGCATGTGGCTCCCAGGAGGTTCAAAAATGTGGGGGGCAGTCAGATGCTTAGACCTCCTCCCTAGAGTCAGACTGCCATCTCCCCACACCACAGGGGCCGGCCTGCTCCCCACTGCTGGAGACAAAGGATTATGTCTCCCTAAAGCTTGCAACCATTAGCTTGGTTCCTGTAGGTGGAGTTCACACCATACTGATAATGGTTCATATGGAGATCCAGAAAACAGGTCAAAGTTAAGCTGCCATCCTAAATCTAGGATCCGCCCATCTTGTCACATGTATACCCCCAATCCCTCCTCTTCCTATGTCCATATATCACCCCCTCCTATTATTGTATTACCTATAGCACAACCCCTTCCTGTGACGTATGTCTTCACCTGTAATTAGGGTGCTGGCATGTCCCCAGAGAATATAAAAGCCTTGGTTAGCATTAAATATTCTCTCTCTTTCTCCACGTGGACCACCAAGCGGGGCTGAGGTGAGCAATGCTACCATGTAATGTGTCTGACTGCACTATTGTATCTCTCATGCTCTCGATGACTTTAATATAATACTTATACATCTCAACCGTACAATTGTGCTTACTGAACCCGTGAGTAGTGGTGGGGGGCTGGCCCCCCATCCTCATACTACACAGAAAGAGAAAATAAAAGAATGGAAGAGAAGCCACATTTGAAAAGATAACAGTGGAGAGTTTTCTAGAAAAACAGGACTACCCCAAGAGTGTTATTCAAAGAAGAATCAGAAACCCACATCTAAAGACAGTATAATATAACAGCATGATGCCCGAAGAGAAGACTTCAGAGAGAAAACGCAGACGACAATGGAAGGACCAATAAACCATCATTTCTCCCCAGCACAGAAGCGAGGGGCCAGCCGTCAAAGGGCTGATAACCTTTGACGAGAAAGCCTCTGACAAACTTAGCTTCTACATCCTCTTTTTCTTAATTAACATATATGTCATATCATCCCACAATTCAATCATGTCAAGCAGAATTGTACAATTGCTACCACAATCAGTTTCCAACCATTCCTTTTCTACCTGAACTCCTTGACATGTCTCCCCTTTGTTTTTGAAGGCTTCCAAAGAGCCAGCAAATTGAGTGCTCCCCACCCCACCCCGACACAGATAGTGCTTTAAAAATACAAAAGGAAAAAAAAATAAAAATAAGAATACAAAAGGAAACACAATTGTGCACGTTCACTTTGTGTCTCTGTGGCACACATTGGACCTTCTCACACTATTTCCAATTCTTTTCATACTGCGAGGGAGAGAGGTGAGGCTGTCAGCACCCATCAAGAAGGACAGCCTCAGAAACGCACAGGGCCAGTTCTACTCTGTCTTACAGGGTAGCTATAACTCAGAATTAACTCTTTAACATTATACACTCTGCATGTGAAAGCTGCGCAATGAATCAGGAAAACCACGGAAGAATGGATGCATTTGAATGATGGTGTTGGTCAAAGAACATTGATGATATGATGAACTTCTAGAAGTACAGCCAGAATGCTCCTCAGAGCCAAGGATGGGAGACTTCGCCTCACAGACTTTGGACATGTTATTAGGAGAGACTGGTCCCTGGACAAGACCATCATGCTTGGTAAAGTAGAGGAGCAGCTAAAACGAGGAGATGGATCGACACAGTGGTTGCAACCATGGGCTCAGGCATAGGAACAATTGTGAGGGTGACACAGGACCGGGCACTTTCGTTCTGTTGTATGGGTCAGAACTGACTTGATGGCACCTAACAACACTACTGGACACCTAATAGGCTACCAAACGCAAACCCAGTGCCATTAAGTCAATGCCGATGCACAGCAACCCTATACATGGTTCTCAAAACTGTAAGTCTTTATAGACGCAGACAGCTTCATCTTTCTCTCCAGGAGTGGCTGTAGGCTCGCAGCCCTGATCTGCAGTTAGCAGTCCAACATGTACCCGACAGCACCTTCAGAGTTCCTTGTACTAGCGTCCTGCCAATACCACTGGGGTGGGCTGGGGACAGACTCCCAGTTTCTGAGGTCTGCCTGCCTATGGAAGAAGGTAAGTGAATATGAAGGGAGTATGGAGGTGCCTAAGGAATGGCACCAACTGGGTAAAGCAACATGCCCAAAGCCCGAGATCCAGCCTGCCCCGGGCCTGGCTGCACTGGAGCAAACTGGTTCTCTGTGGGCAGGGCTCTGGGGAGGAGGAAGCTGTTGATTAACCTAAGCCTCTCTGAAGACAAAAGACTAAACATAGAATGTATGCTTTGGTGACCAGCCGAGAAGGGCAGGGTAGGACTCAAGATGTGGCAGAGGGCTAAAACAAGAGGCAGGCCAGCTGCCCGGCCACTCGGCACTCTGGCCAGGTCTCTTTCCTCTGCAAACTCAGCCAGAAGGCACCGTAGTTAATGCTGCTGTGAGCCCTCCCTCCTCCCCTGCCCCAGCAGGATACATGGGGTCCCCGGGCTCTCACCTGACTCTGAGTAACCAGTGGCGGTGATGATGGGGACGGCCACCATGAGCAGGCCTGAAGCGCTCCAGACATACTTCATCAGGAATTGCTCCAGCATGACATACCACAGGCGTTCCAGCAAGATGAGGTTGATATGGGAGGCCAGGTCCTTATAGGAGAGCTGCAGCAGGGTCAGCTCGACCTGCCGGGCCACCAGAGATCAGAGTGAGTAGGGCTGGTGACAATGGTGTGGACCCACCCCACCAGCCGACGGGCCCCACCAGGCTGAGTTTACAGGGGGTAGAAGGCTCGTCCAGCAGGAGCACAGTGGAGTGACGAAGGGGAGAAATTACAGGTCCATGATTTGCCACAAAACTTCGGCTTATTAGGAAAAGCTGCACTTATCTTCAAGCAGATGAGAGGGCGTGCCTGTCGATGGAGCTGGGGAGCCTGGGCCTGTGTCCACGGGGACACCAGCCAGCAGAGGTAAACTGCACCTCGTGCCTGCACAGCCAGTGTGCGCTCGGCCCACCTGGGCACGCAGACCCCAGGGGGGACCTGTTGGGGACATAGGTCCTGGGCCAGAAGACATCCTCGGGTCACCAATCCAGTTACTCCAGCCCAACCCCACCCAAGGCCCAGGGCTGCATCTTCCATTCCTGAGCCCAGCCCCACAACAGACTGGAGCTGTGAGCTGGCAGGAGCCCCAGCCAGGGCTGACAATGTAGCCGCGGGGAACGTGCTAACCTCACCCAAGGCCACAGCTTTGGCGGCCTGCCAAGGCACTGCCAGCCCCAGTTTGGGAGCAAGAGGGTCACAGCCCAACACCGGGCTGATCAGCAGCCATTTCCTTGGCCCGGATGCCCCTCTGCCGACCAGGAGGTGAGGGGCAAGCCATTCATGTCCCCATGTCTGGGACTAACTCGCTCCAGGGCCCTGAGTGCAAAACCATTGAGATAAGATCGGGGCTCTGAGAGTGCACACAGGGGGACAGAGGCCATTGCGCCCCTCCCCCCAGGACCGAAACCAGAGTCTCCAGAAGGCAGCTGCAACCCCAGCACAGGGAAGGGGAGGAGCGAGGCGAGATAAAGAGCGGCTGGCCGCGAGTAACCTCACCTCGCCCCTCAGGCTGCTGCCCAGGGGAACTGCGCCCCGGGCCAGGCGGAAGGGCGGCACGCCAGAGGCAGCCTGGCAGGAAGTGCGTCCCTTGGTGGCGGGGGCCCTGGCGGCGGGCTCCTGGGGGCAGCTGTGACCCTCAGCGCTGCGCCTGCCACCAGGACACTACTCATTAACCTCCGCGTGGGCTGAGTCATGCCCATAATGCCTGCCGCTGGACGCGGCCCCGGCTGGCCTTCAAAGGACCGAGGGCCCGGCCAGGAGGCCTGGCAGCCCACTTGTCCCACCGCTGGCCAGCTGCTGCTGCTGCAGGGGCGGCCTGGTGGGAGCTGGATTGATCCTGCTAGGCTGGCGGCCCAAGGCTGCCAGGAGGAAGCAGAAGTGGCTAGGCTCAGACAGGCGGCTGGCCGGGGCAGCCCCACAGGCCTTCCTGCTTCTCTATTTCCGTGGCTCATCGGGACCAGGCCGGGTCCCAGCCCCTTTCCCTACCCCGGGCCTCTGGCCATCCGCACCTCATGGCCCCCATAGAAGGCGATCTCCTCCGAGTTGGCCACTACACGGGAGTGCATGTAGCGCAGTTCCCCCTTCCGTCGCGCTTCCTCGGCCACCAGCTCCCCGAACTT
The DNA here is from genome assembly GCF_000313985.2 of Echinops telfairi. Classification (NCBI taxonomy): domain Eukaryota; kingdom Metazoa; phylum Chordata; class Mammalia; order Afrosoricida; family Tenrecidae; genus Echinops; species Echinops telfairi. The sequence continues at coordinate 2,922,285 of NW_022111376.1, forward strand.
GGGCGAGAAGGCCCGCAGCACGTTGGCCGTGAGGAATACCACGAGGCCAGCGATGGCCAAGGGCCAGGCTGTGCCGGCCCCACGTGAGCGTGCAGCGCGGAGCAGGGTGTAGGCGGTCACGGCCACGTCCAGCAGCGGCTTGGTCAGGTTGGAGTAGAGGTGGGCCACCGAAGCGGCGAAGGCCACCACATCCTCCGTCAGGGACTGGTCGGGGTTGCGCAGCCGCCCGTCCATGTTGCTGACTCGGTAGTAGGTCTGCTGAGAGAAGTAGAGGCTGTAGGCATGGGCCACCAGTCGGCTGCGGAAGGCCAAGGCCAGCTGGCCCTCCAGGTAGCGGATGGCACTGTTGATGAAGGTGGCCGGGAGGGCGATGAGGAGCCATTGCAAAAGCTGCCAACCGAAGGCGTGTGGGTCCTTGCGGACGATGCAGCGGGCCAGGCGGCCGTCCAGTTGGGCCACATAGACGGACAGGAAAGTCCGGCTGACCAACGTGGCCGAGTGCAGCGCCAGCAGCCCAGTCTCCCGGCACAACAGCCTGGGGAAGATGAGGCGCAGGAGCCACAGGAGCCGCTGCAGGAACGCCCGGTTCACGCTGGCCTTGGCTGCAGTCGTGAGGGCCTCCGGTTGGGGGTCTCCTGCCGGCCCTGGGGGGGCCCTGGCTAGAGCCAGGCACTGCCGCGCCAGTGGGTAGAGTTTGTGGGCGCCATAGGCGGCGAGGGCCAGGACCACGGCTGTGCGCTTCAGCGTGGTGGCCCTCGAGGGCTTGGGAGTGGAGAGCACCGGCATGTCACCTGGCTGGCCCCTGCCGGTCGGGGGACTAGTGCCTGAAGCAGCAGTCGAGGCAGGTGGCTGGAAGGCCTTGCAGTGGTCACTCGGCCTGCTGCTTCAGGCAACTGGGGTGTGGCTAGAGTCCCTGCTGGGTGGTGCTGGGTGGGCTCAGGGCCCCCCAGGGTCGCGAGGCCTCTGTTGGGAGCTGAGCAGAGGACTTGGGCTCCCCTCCACGCAAGACCCCTAGCCCCTGCGTCAGGGAGGGCGCCTCTTTCCCGTCACCTCTTCCTACCCCAGTGGAGCCCCCTCCTGGGGTCCCAGGCGCGTCCGTCCGCTCCACAGCCTGGCTGAAGCGACAGTGACTCCGCCACCGGCCCATAATCCCCACCCACCGCCCCTCCCTCCCTCCCCAGGGGCGAGTCGGGGAAGGGGCGGAGGCAGAGGCGGGGCGGG
>NW_022111376.1:2924262-2946581 GCF_000313985.2 Echinops telfairi
GGAAGACCGGCACTTCTTGAACTTTCTCCGGATGGGGCCCTTGAGGTGCTCTGGGGCGCCCGGCCTCGCCCCTTAGCCCCGACTCGCGCCCTCTAGGAGTCGCTCTTGTGGGCTCCTTTGCGGGGCTGGCCGAGTTAGCTTGGCCGCGGGCCGGGCGCTCACGCCTGCTTGTGTCTGTGTGTGTGCCTGCAGGAGACAGCGACAGCTAGGCCGCGCAACCACGATGAGTCTGCAGTGGACCGCCGTAGCCACCTTCCTGTACGCCGAGGTCTTCGTCGTGCTGCTGCTCTGCATCCCCTTCATCCCCCCGAAAAGGTCGGGTTGCACAGTGGGTAGGCCCTGGGGGTTGGCCTTGAAGTTGGGCCCGTCAGAAACAGATCGAACTCGACCAGGGTGGGGGGTGACCAAGCTGTACCGGGTCTTGCTAAAGCACCACTGGGCTGCTCTGCTGCTTTTTCACCTCTGGCTGAGTTTCTTCCGTGCACACCCTGCATCCTGCCCTTTAGCGTGCCCCCAAGGAAAGATACCCACACACACACACACACACACACACACACACACCCAGCTCAGGCTCTGGGCCTCCCTCCCCTGCAATCCTTGGACTGCAGTCTGCAGGGACAGCTATGTGGGCGTCGGCAGGCTTTCAGCACCCAGTCATGCTGCTGCAGATTTGGTGACTTCTGGCCTCACTAGTGTTGCTTCACGAACGTTACTCAGTCTGTGAAGGGTGAAGCCAGGTTCTCTTCCCATGTGGTAGGGGCTAGGGAAAGTGCACTCAGAAAGCATTTCTCATCATGCCTGATAAGAGAACATGTGATCTGTGCTGACACCCCTCCCCCCCAAGGCCCTTTCTTCTCCTTCCTTGTGCTTGTAGTGGGGAGCCTGGGCAGTTGGAGGTGTACCAGAGGCTCACCTGTATTGGGCAGTAGACATTCTGGGAAACTGGAAGATAGACTACCTCCTGAAGGAGACAGGAAGGAGTCCTGGTATAGTAGTTACATGTTGCTCTGTGATCTCAAAGGCCAGCAGTTCTAAACCACCAGCCCTCTCCAAGGGAGGAAGACAGGGTTTTCTACTCCCATAAACAGAGTCTTAGGAACTCACAGGACAGTTCTTCCCTGCTCTATAAGGTTGCTGTGTGTCGGCATCGACTCGATGGCAGTTGAGAGGATCTTGGAGAGAGGGGGTGAGCTGGAAGGCACTTAGGGTGACAGACAAGCCCAGTGCCACGTTGGATCCTGAGTCCCACAGAGTATTTGAAAAATAGCCACAGTTAGAAACTTTGGCTCTGATCTGGAGAGGGTTGCTCAGTTTCTATATCTGGTCGATGTTTTTGAAAGGTTCTTACCTTTCAGAGGGCCGTACTGAAGTATTAATGGGTAAAAGTGGTGGGTTGGATTCATTTCACAAGAATCCTAGGGGAGTGGGCGTATAGATGAAGGGCGATTGATTAGTCGTGTTGAAAAACACCTTAAGAAAATAGGAGCGTGTGACAAGAGATTTTGAATACCTTGAAAAGAAATATGGGAAAGGTAATTGCCTTCCTTAGAAACTATCTTTGTTTAGGAATGTTGTTTCCCAATAATTTTGACACATGGACAGTCATTTTTAAAAATTTTGTTTTACATGTATTTTGTTGCTTCTCTTGACCAAGCCTGCTGCTATTTGGTTAACTCTATGATTGACTCCCCCAGGACTGAGTAGAGCCATAGGGAGTGGCTGGTAGGTTCGAATGGCTTCCTTTGGGGTAACCTGCTTCGGCAGCAGGGTCTTAACACCAGAGAAATTCTCCTGCAGCTGCTCCTCGGCTCCACTGGTGCCCTCCCCCTTTTCGTGCCCAATTCAGCCTCAGGCCATTTTGTCTCCTGCACAGGTGGCAGAAGATCTTCAAGTCACGCCTGGTGGAGTTGGTAGTGACGTACGGCAACACCTTCTTTGTGGTTCTCATTGTCATTCTCGTACTTCTGCTTGTGGGTGAGTGAGCTGGGGCTGAGACCCTGACCCTTGCCCATGACCCTTGCCCTGTGTCATGGGGGAGTTCCCTGCAGTAGACCTGTTGTGTGTCACTCTTTGTGTCTAGGTGACTATCACAGTTTGCAGGGCCCCTTTAGCAGTGGGTGGAGCTTAGACCCAGCCCCCTTCTTCTTAGGATGGCCCCCCTCACAGGCCCATGAACATGGTCAGATAACTGATCACCTGTCACTTCCACAGTAACACTCTGCTCTCCCTCCATGCCTGACCTTGGCTCTGGTGGATGGGGGGATGGGAAACCCTGTCACTTGTCTTCAGTAAGAGGAGGGGAGAGACCCCAGGCCTCTCAGCTTAGACAAGTCTTTCGGGGTCCTTCTGGCTCTCCGGTTCTATAACCTCTGTGCTGAGTATACCCCTAGATGCTTGGAAGATGAGCTGGTTCAGGGATGGGAGGGGTTGGCAGGTGACCATTTGAAGATGAGGGGTTCGAGAGAGGCTGGCTGCAGGTCTACTGGCAGGCTTGCCTTGCTGTGGGGTCGGTGAGGCAGGCCCTTGCTTGAGAACAACGCAGCTCTGGAGGGGCTGGGCTGCCAGCCACGAACAGGTCCGAGGGCTTGCCTCCCCAGGATCTGCAGCTGAGCCTGGCCAAGGGAGTGTGCACAACCCCACTCGCCAACAGCAGCCTTTGGTACTGCCTTCTGCTGTCTCGGCCTGTCCAATCTGTTCAGGCAGGGCTGCCTCAGAACTGGCCAGGTGGGGCCGACCAGCACCCAGGCACAGAGGATGAGTGCCAGCTGCCTGTATGCCTCCCAGAGTGCTGGAAGAGGATCCGTGGGCTTGCTCTCTTCCCAGTTGAGGTTCTCTCTGAGCCAGGAATGGGTGAGGTTTATGCATAGCATACTGGGGCTGAGTGCCACGAGAAACCAAGCAGCACAGCTCTTGGATTGACTGGGATTTAGCTCTTGGGGTGAGGGCCAGAATTGGGTAGAGGACGATTCACTCATTTTTCCCTATCCTGTTTAGGAGATCCTGTGAGGACCTTTGAAGCTGCCAACAATTACGAGGGTGGGGGGGCGAGGTTGTCACTGGTTCTCTGCCCTGGGGTTCGGGATACTGTTGGGGAGCAGCATGCACCAGTCGGGTATTAGTTGACCCTGGTTTTCACCTAGCCATGGCTGGCTGGGGCCTTTGGTGGGACGGGCCTGGGGCGGAACTGGCAGAGCCCCCTGACCTCTAGCAGAGCCCTGAGATGGGGGTAGGGGTGCCCTGTTGTACTACGTCCCTGGGTCTCCACTGATGTCCCCTGGTCCACTTGTACCATCAGCCCAAAAAGTCCTTAAAGCATGTTGCTGTCAAGTTGATTCCAACTTGTAGTGCTTTTGGACAGAGTGGAACTGCCTCACTGATTTTCCTCCCACACCAAACACTAGGCTTTTGATTCCCATTCCCAGGTGGTCCTCCGGGGGACCAGCTTCCTGAATGCACGTGACAGAATAAAACTTTATTTAATCCTGTTTTTCTGATTAGAGAAATAATGTACCCTTATTTTCTTGAATTCTGAAACTTAGAACCTTGGATCAGCTGCTGTGGAGTCAGTTCCCAGTTTCTGGTGCCCTGTGGGCACCGGGATTTTCTGGGCTGTGCTCCATGATGATTTTTTTCAGTGACCGCATTTCTGGAAGTAGACCCCCAGGCCTGCCTTCTTATGCACCTGTGGGCAAACCCAAGCCTCCACCTTGCAGTCAGCAGCTAGCTATTCACTGGTTACCCCGCTGAGGGTCCCCACACTTTGTTGTGAGTGGCCACAGGCATTTTCTATGCTGCCTTCTGAAGTTGCCACACAATGCTTTGTGCCGTGTCGTCTGCGTGGCCAGTGTCTTGGACACCTTTTTCTCCTCATTTGAATTCCTGTCAGATTCTTTGAGCTAGTGGCACCATCACCAATGCCCCCTTCTATTGATCCTCTGCCGACAATGTACATTGTACAGCTGCTGATCACATGACACAGGCTAACCCACATCCCCCATGGAGATCAGCTAAAAACCAAGCAGCCCAGCCATTCCAGCAGTCACACAGCCTCTTTTCCTCCACTCCCCAGCAGTAGCAGGGGGTAGTAGGGGTGGCATGATGCCATTTCCACAGTCAGGACTACCACCTGGAGCCATACACTCGATGGACTCTCGGGAGCCTAGGCTCCCTTGGTAGAACAGCTCTGTGCCCAGCACTATGAGCAGCCTGGGAAGCTCTCTGCTCTCGAACTTGGGGTAGAAGGTTGGGCCCCCTCTATAGCAGGTAAACTCCTGGGGAACAGCCCTGTGGCACCTCTCCTCCTACGTCTCTGGTGTGCTTGTCCTGAGAATGGATATGATTTCCTTTTGTGATCACGAGACAAGATCTTCAGCATGGTTGGCATGTTCCTGGGCTGGGGGTTGGGGAGCTCCTCAGCAGCCATTCCCAGGGCCGGGGATCTGGTTTCTCTTGAGCTGGAACTGGAGGCAAGCTCCTCTCTCACTGCACAGATGCTGGCCGGGAGATCTGGAAGTATGACGACGTAACGGAGAAGGTGAACCTCCAGAACAACCCTGGCGCCATGGAGCATTTCCACATGAAGCTGTTCCGTGCTCAGAGGAACCTCTACATCGCTGGCTTCGCCTTGCTGCTCTCCTTGTGAGTGCTGCCTGTGGCTCGTCCTGAGGCTTAGGGGCCTTCAGATAGGGGCACTCTCCCAGTTAGAGGAGCTTCACCATTTCCCAGTGAGCAGCGTGCTAAGAAGGTGGGGATGAGCTGAGACTCAGGACCTGGGATGCAATTGTGTGGTCACTTGCTCTGTTTGTCCAACAATTTCTTCCTCTAGAGTGGTCCCGATTCTGTAAGTTTGGTGGTGAGCATCTTTTAGTTCTCAGTGTTAACTGCCTCTTACGTAAGTCCTGACGTTGAACATCTGTGAGGGATGCCGTTGTTACACGTCATGCAAGGGATCAGATGTGTAAAAACTGCAGGTGCAAGTGAAGTTTATCATCACTCGGAGTCATTGTAAGTCAGGCTGACTGGTAGAGGTTCATGTCTGGGGGCCTGACCTGAGCGAGCCCAGCCAAACCGTTGGCTGTTGGTGGTTGGTGAGGCCGGGGGCCAGGGCCAGCCTGTGGTCCTGTTGGCTGCCTCTTGTTCCACAGCAGGGTTCAGACCTTCGGGACTTGTGTGTTCTCCAGCTGTTAACTGGCTGGCTGATCAGTAGCCAGACAGCCAAGGTCAAAGATTTGCAAAAAAATCTGAGAAGAGGCTTTCTCGGGCTCAGTGGTAAAAGATGTTCAACGTTGTCAGACTAGATTCCTTACTTGGTAGTGTGCCCAGAGAGGAAAACTTTCAGTGCTTCCAGGACATGCCCACTCTTGACCCTGGATGCAGCCTTCCTGTCCGAGGGTCAGGTTTTCTGGCTTAGTTGCTCTGGTGTACCTGGGTTCTCAGGGCAGGTGGGAACATTGCTGGAGGAGGCAAGGCCCTAGAGAAGCACTCAAAAGCATGTCAGCTGAAAGCTTCTAGAAGCGGGCAAATGATGAGCCTGGAGACATTCGTATATCAAGGTTTCAGGAAGTTCCCCAAACAGGTCCATGGAAAGGGCTGGCTGCCAGCTGGCGGGGGTGGGGGTGGGGACGACACTGCACCAGGCTTCTCTTTCTTGGAGGCTGGCTCACGTTTTCATCTCGTCTTTCATCTCTTAGTGGAGAGGGACCCAGGATCCAACCTGAGCCTGTAGGTGGGTCCTGCCTCTGCTTATCGGCACTCAGTCATTGTCAGTTGGGGCTGACTAATGGCATTTTGTGTCTGGGGTCCTCACCATAACGTCTGTGTTGCAGAGTGGTACCACAAAGTCACGAAATAGAGGCTGGTTAGGTAACACTGATCACTGTGGCCTAGTCAAGGTAACACGTGGCAGTGGAGTGGGCAGAGGGGTGCATAGGAAACCAGGAGGGAAGGAGAGCATAATGACCCTCTCGGCCGGTGTTGGGGACTAAAACCTGCCTGCCAGTGCTCTCTGTCAAGGAAGGTGGGAGGAGCGGCAAGCAACCCATGGTGGGAAGACTGCCCCAGGGAGAGTAGGAGAGAGGCTGAAAGTCATCACAAGTGGGAGCTAGCCAGGCAGAGTTTGGCATTGATCACAGCCATGTTCTAGAACAGTGGTTCTCAACCTGTGGGTCCTTCTACCCCCTCAGGGTCGCCCGATTCATCACAGCAGAAAAATGAGAGTAATGAAGTAGCAATGAAAATAATTTTATGGTTGGGGGGGGTTACCAAAACATGAGGAACTGTATTAAAGGGTCATGGCATGAGGAAGGTTGAGAACCACTGTTCTAGAAGGAGTTGCTTGGAAGTGAGCAGTATCCTTGGCAATTGCTATGTGATGCCACTTTAATCTCTACGCTCTAAGACCAGTGGATTCAGGTCCATGAGAGAGCTGGGCCGAAGTTTTTCAGCAAAGTGTTTGCCCATTTGGGTGGTTTTCTTGTGGATGAGAGGCTAAATGTTGGGCAGGTGTGGCCCCAAGTCACATGAGAGACTGCGTTCAGAGGCACAACACAGCTCAAGCTTGTGTCAAGGGGCTGCCGGAGGCTGACCAACCCTTGGCAGCTCAGTGCTGCCATCTGGGAGCTGAGTGGGCCTCTCCATGAGGGTGTGGAGACCTGGGTAGGACCACTGAGCCAGTGGCAGTGTATAGGAACCTTGGGAGAGATTGCCCATGTGCCTGCAAACTGCTGCTTTTGGCTGAGAGCACATTGCCGCTCTGGTGCTGCCGCACCCCTCCCCTCCACTAGCTGAGGCTCCTCCCTTCTCCGTCTAGCAGGGTGCCTCCTAGCCGGTCCATGTGTCACCCTGGGGCCTGTTCCCAGTGTACAGCACTCATGGAAGCTGAGTGCGTGGGCGACCTGGCAGTGTGGATTTTAAATGGACGTGCAGCAGAGCCACCACGGTGGGCCTATAGTACTGGGGGCTGCTGACCGGAGTCGAGTCCTGCTCCACTGTCACCACCATGGGGTAGAATGGCCAGCAGTTATCTCCCTGTCCTCTCAGGTGGCTTGAAATACAGGTACCCCTCATTTCTAGTGACGCCATTCCTACAACGACACAGGCACTTATTCTGGCCAATGCACTGCCCTCTCAGTGCTGATCCTGCCATCTGTGCTATCCATGTCTGCTAGCCTGCCTTCCATTTGACACGCCTGGTACCCTGACGGCATTCCTTTATAAATGCGTAAAACGAGAAGTGGTTGCATTTATGTGCGTGTGTGCATGAAATTGTTGAGGCAGCAATGATTCCTCACCTCCCTGTCCACATGTGAGAACACAGTAGGGCCAGGACCCTGTATGCACACCAGGGCCCTGTCCCAGAAAGAGACAAGGATTCGGGGGGGGCAGTTATTCTAGAACAGGGAGCCTAGGAGATGCACAAATTGCTGTGCCCCCCAGGACCTAGGTCTCCTTTGCCCTTGTTGGTGGGGCTGTTCCAGGCACAGTGGCTGAGTCCCCTCCCCAGGAGCTTCTTTTCTTTTCCTCAGCATAGTCTTAGCCACGGAAGCTTCTCTTCCCAGCTCAGCACCAGACACCCACAACCCATCTGGGAAATGAGGAAACACTTTAAAAATATACTTGCCTTCTTAACGACAAGAGGAAGGCCCAGAGCGCTCTGCCACAAGGCAGCCATCCACCTGGCCTGGAGTACCAGAGGAGCGTTTCTGTACTTGGGTGACCTTGATACACCCCATAGGTCATCTTAGTGACTTTCCCAGTGACTCCAGCTGTTTGCCAAGAGCAAGTGCCATGCATCTGGGGCTTCTACTTGTGCTGCACTGCCCCTTCGGTGGTGATTTTTTTTCCTTTTAATCATTGACATTAGATGGGTGGAGTCCTGGACCCCCAACCCTTCACTGTGGCCTGGGGGCTAGCCCGTACTGTAGAAGTTGCAATTCACAAGGCCCCTGGAGTCTTCCTGCCTAGGCAGAGTTCATCCAGGCCTGGGCACTTGGCCCTGTCTGTGTCCTGTTCCTTGCGCTTGTCTGGGGGGTTCTCCAGGAACTGAGCTGTTCTTACCCTTCTAGCCCCTCCTTTGGCCTGTATGTTCTGGAGAAGTGTAGAGACCTGCCGGTGCAAGTCAGAGAGCTTGAGTCCCCAGCTGTGGCTTCAAGCTATTCTCCCTCAGCCCAACTCTTAACTGCATGCGTGAGTACTTTGCTCCACCGTGAGCTCTAGTTGAAACCAGTAAGGATCATAGAACCCTCTGTCCATAGAACACCAGCATTTTCTAGCACTCAATTTCTTGGCTCGGCCCAAATAAACAGTCTCTAGCAAGAACTTTCAGACCCTGAGTCACTAACCAGACCTGCCGTGTGGGGCCTTTACAAATGGAGGAGAGAAGCCAAAAGACACTGAGAAGCCAGGCTTCTCAGGAGCCAAGCCTAGGCTCATGCCTACTTCCTGTCCCTGTAGTCAAGTCCCAGATGGCTTGAGTTGATAGAAACTGTTTGGACAGGGTGGCTTGCTGCAAGGCTTTCCCTCCTCAGTGCTACTGATCTGGCTTTGGATAGAAGGGGCCCTGGTGGCGCTGTGGGTTGGGCATTAGACCGCTAACCATGAGGTCAGCACTTCAAACCCACAGCTCCTCTGCAGAAGAAAGCTGAGGCTATCTGCTCTCAGGTCCCTGTGAGTTGACGTGGGCTTGGTACCTTCTTGTGTAGTAACCCTAGTTCCTCTGTCCTGACCTCTGGGAGGACGTAGCCGCCCCTGCTGATGGTGCAAGCTGTGCGAAAGTTACCTTCTCTTCATTCCCTTCCGGAAAACTGGGATGCCCCCTTGGAAGATGATGGTGACCTCAGGCACATGCTCAGCTGCTAAGCCACCACCCATCTGTTCCCAAGAGTACTGATCCCCAGAAGTTCCACCCACTGCCCCCAAGGTGCTGCCAAGTGCCAGCTACCCCCTAGGGCAGAGTGGAATTGCTCCCTCAGTTGCAGAGACTCTGACATTTCGGGAGCAGGTTTGTCACGAGTTTGAACAGCCAGCCACATTTTTGTTTTTAGCAGCCTAGTGCTTCACCCATGGCGCCACCAGCTTCCTCCTCTGGGTCTGGCACGTCTTTGTCTTTTCCAGGCATTGAGAGGCCTCAGTAGACCTGTGGTAGCTCTTGTCCCGCTTTCTGGTTTCATGACTGGCTGGGAGCCTCCTAGGTGTGTGTTCATGTCAGGAATTGGTTCAGTGAGAGGCCTTGGGGGGCAGCCAGCTGTCGTATTTGCAGGCTGACTGCCTCTGCCTGTACCCATCTGGCTGGGCCAGGTGCAATATGTGTGTTTAATAGCATTTCTTTGCCCACAGTGGGATGGAGCAGGGACCAGGTCAACGGTCACAGGTATGTGAGGTGCTGGCAGCTTTGCTGGGGTTGTGGCTCACCACAGAGCTCAGGAGACATTCTGAAACGTCTTCTTCAAACCTCAAGGGACCTGAGATGCAGGAGGAGCTGCTGGGGGGTGGGGAGCACAGTCTTTCAAGGAAAGGAGGGGTGAGCTAGGAGCAAGGTACCATCTTGTCAGACCATGTCTGTGAACTGATTCATTCCAGACCCTGTTCTTCTCCCCCCCCCCCAGCTATACTGACTCATAGTCTACATGTCACAAGATAGATCCCGGGTGCTGCTTTACATAAGAACCGGTTCACAGTCCTGAATCATACCCTCACATGTGCATGCGTATGTGTGGGTGTGGTGATTGTTCATTTCGTAAGGCTTTAGTCACACAGATAATGTTTAATTGTGCCACCCTTGGACCCAGGCTGATAGCCCCTCTGCCACCTGTCTGCCTGTGGGATTTGAGGGAACTGTTGTCTCAGCTGTGGTTCTAAAGCAGGGCGCCCAGAGCCTGGGACTTCTTGTCACTGCCTGCTTACCCCGCTCCCATCCCTGGGTGCCTACTCAGAGTAGAGACTGAAATGGTTCTGATCGGTTGGAGGAAGCACCCCTACCCCCAAAGACCAGTCTCCATGGCTGTGAAGAGCTTCCCTGAGCTGGGAAGAGTCACCTGACATCCCCAGGAATCCTCGAAAATCTGGCTTTCACTCCAGCCATTGTTCGGGGCTGCCAGTACCAGGTGTCCTATGTACACAGGAAGCCATGTTTCAGGGTTGCAGTTGGAGTAACGTCCTGTCAGAAAGTATTGCCCATGTAGCCGAGGGTGGGCCAGCTGACCCATTCAGCCTTGAGGAAGCCCGCGCGCGCGGGGCAGAGGAAGTGGTTGTCAGACCCCAGAACTCTTCCTCGCTCCCTATGATCAAGCCCTCGGCGCACTTCCGTCTGTGAGAAGCAGAGACCCTAGGGCTCCCTTTGCCCAAAGGGCAGAGGGCTGGGTGTTCTCTCTGGGTTGCAGTCTGGTAGGGTCTCATTGCTGGGTGGTCAGTGTTAAGCAGCCCTGGCCCCAGACACTGCCTCCTGTGCCCTCCCCTGTAGCTGCCTTCCTTGTCCTCAGGAGCATGCATGGTTTGGGATGGCTTCTATGTTATTGGTCCTGGGCTTGCTCACAGGAAGTTCTTGCAGAGGCAAGAACCAGGGCCTCTCCTAGTTGTTGTAAGCCGAGAGCCTCAACAGGTGGCACTGTGGCTCTGAGGCGCAGGCCCACAGGCCTCCCCTGCCCCTCTCCCTCCCCACACCTTAACCCCAGGGAGCAGCCTGGTTAGTGTTCACCCCCCAGAATATCTGAGGAGGAACTGGCAGGCCCCTCCCACCCACTCTGCCCACTTCCTGCTGCGCTGAGGGAAAGGGCTGAGGAAAGGACTGTGCAAGGGTAGCTGGCCCTACTGTGCTGGGCCCTCCAGTCTCCGGCCTTTCTAGAAACATGCCACGCTGCAGAAAAAAGATGCTGGAGAGCTCTCCATAACAGGAGGCTGAGGGGGGAATCAGGAGGGGAGGAAAGAACCCTTTTGGACAAGTCTTTGGGTCTAAATGTCTAGGCTAAAATGACATCAGAGGGAAGTCCATGTGAGGACAGAAGCAGACAGAGCAGAGGTAGAGAGGCCTGGCAGTGACTGATTTATTGGCATCAGGAGAGGAGAGGTGGCGAGAAGGTAGCTGTCTACTCTCAAGATCCAGTACTTACCAGCTGTGGCCACCCTAGGCGTCCTGGGGAGTGTACAGGTGCCCGTGTGGGGAGAGACTCCGCGCAGATAGCTTTCTGCCACCCGTTGAGGTGGGGTGAGGGGCAATGGAGAGGAGGCAGTGAATGTTGGGGTCATGGCTTTTCCACAGACCTAACTATAACCCTCCTTCAGCCTGGGGGTGCTCCAGAGGGGGTAGGTTGGGCTTTCTCAAGGACACGGCAGTGGGTGGGTATCTATTGGGTGGGGTGTGTAGGCTCTGTCCTTTAGGGCCCTTGTTCCCTATAGCTGACCTCCCTGTCATGGGGAAGTGTCATCCATGGTCCTGCCAGCCCTAGCCAGCTGGGTCCTTGTGGCGTCCACTAGGTGGCACCCCACAGCTGGTGCCCAGCTCTGCTGGTGCCCAGGCCAGGGTAGTGGGCCAGTGCCACAGCTTTGGCGTGCAGCCCCTAGACCCTTGCTGGGCCTGTGGGCTTGTCACACTTGACTTGCCCAGTGACTTCCGGCCATGATGGTGTGAGTCAGGCTGGCTCCTTCCCTGGTTCTGGGGCAGCTGGTCCTTCCCTCCACCTCCAGGGGGGAAGCCCAGTGGGGGTCAGGCCTGGTGGGCAGACTGAGCTAGGCGGGAAACCTGAGCCTTAGGCCACAAGGTTCCCAGACACTAATTTTAGCAAGCACATGTCACTGGAAACTGCCCTCTTCTGCCAGGAGTCAAGTGCCTGGCTAGGCCCATGCTGCTGGGGTCTGGGGCCTCACCCCACCTCAGTGATGGAGCAGCTTTGCCAGGACCCTGGGACTGAGGGCTGGGCCAGTAGGCGGTGTGGGCCTAGTGCTGTCCTTGGCCTTTCTCAGGGAGCCTGAGTGGCAAGTGTGGGGGAGCAGACCCTGTAGGAGGGCCTGGGTCGCTGTGAGGGATCATCACCTGGCCTCCTCTGAGCCTGGATGAAGGGGATGGCTCTCTTCTTTCCTGTGCACCCCATGAGCTGGTTCTGGTTGACTTGAGACTCCTCTCAGGCCTGCCATCTTTCTCTAGCCTCTGGCTCCTTGACTGAGCCAGGCTGCTCTCAAGGAATGAAGGGAGTGCATCCTGCCTCTTCCTGTCAGCTGCCATCACGGAGGATGGAGCGGGCCAGTCCCTCTGCTGGGGGGCCAGCCTCTGCTCCCAGCTGCCACCTGGCTGCCTCTGCTGGACATCAGGTGGCCTTGACTGTGTGAAATGTGGCTGGCTGCCTGGCGCAGTGTGTGCAGGAAGGGGCCGGGCAGAGCAGCCCTGTTCCTCCTGGGGAATGTGAAGGTATCGCCCAGCCTTAGCTTTGAATGTGGCTTATTCCCTGTGGCCCACGTCTCAGCTCCTCTGAGAGGTGGCTCTGGGGTGGCTGGGACATCCGGTTGCTGGCTGAGAAATGCTGGCACCTGGTATGAAGGAGTTGAGAGGCCCCACTTTGGGTGACTGCCAGCTTGAGTCCCTGCCAGAGACCCCTTCCCAGGGCCCAGAGAGGAGTGGATGCCAACCAGCCCCTGTCTTTGTCCTCTGCAGCCTGCTTCGACGCCTGGTGACTCTCATCTCCCAGCAGGCCACCCTGCTGGCCTCCAATGAAGCCTTTAAAAAGCAGGCAGAGAGCGCCAGTGAGGCGGCCAAGAAGTACATGGAGGAGAACGAGCAGCTGAAAAAGGTGCGGCTGCTGGCCTGCCCCAGTCCCGCCGTGGTTGGTGGACTGGGGACCCAGGCTAGAGGGAGAGCAGCAAGCAAGCTCGGGGGGGATGGTGTCTGGGCCAGTGGTGACTCAGGCACTTGCTCCTGAGGTCAGGATGGAGTGGAGCCTGCTGAGGAATGCTGAGTGCAGGGAGACGGCTGAGGCAGATAGGACATGCCACTTTGAACGCCATCAGGTGGTCCAGCTAGCCCTGCCCTTCCTTTCCCCTGGGCAGGCAGCCGGGCCCTGGCCTTTGATGGGTGGCTTAGAAGAAGCAGTGGGCCAGTTCTGTGCTGACATTTGGGGAGGGGGGGGGTAGGGAAGGGAAGGTCTGGAACCAGGCCTTCCCTCTTGAGTAACCGTGGCCCTTGGCTCTTCTCCTAGGAAGCTGGTGTTGACGGAGGCAAGTTGCGCCTTGGGGAAGCTGAGGTGAAGGTGGAGGAAGAGAATAAGAGCCTAAAGGCTGAGCTGAAGAAGCTGAGGGAGGAGCTGGCCAACAGCAAGCAAAGTGAGCAGCTCTCCCCCTCAGCTGGCACTGCCCCCTTGTGCCCAAGGATTTGTCTTCACGTTTCTGTCTTCGTCCTCTCCCCCTTCCACCCCAGGCAGTGTGGAGTGGGAAGCGGCCTGAGTGGAGCTGGGTGGGACCACAAATCTCATAGCCCATTGCTTTAGGCCTGGGCCAGCTACATACGGGGTGGGGGGTCAGGGAGCAGGTGGTCCATGGGGCAGGAGGAGCTCGTGGCTGAGCATTTTGTTTTTTAAATGGAAACCAGCTTGGGAATGGGGGAGACTCCTCAGCGTGCCCTGAGGAGAGCCACCTGCTTTCCTCTAAGACTGAGGGTCTGGCTTAATGCCATCCCGCTTATTTAGGTGGGGTGGGGGGCTTTACTCAGGGTGGGTACAGAGGTAGGCCCCTGCTCTCTAACCTGCCCTGTGTCCTCCTCTCACCTGTTTGCCTGGGGTGCAGAGCTGGAGAAGGCGGAGAATGAGGCCCTGGCCATGCGGAAGCAGTCAGAGGGCCTGACCAAGGAGTATGACCGCCTGCTGGAGGAACATGCCAGACTGCAGGTCAGGGGGCACCCGGACACCCATCTTCCCTGGCAGAAGGGCAGCGTTTTGAGGAGCTGAGATGGTGGCCGAGTGAGAGTTAGGCCTTGTGGTCCTCTCGGGAAGAGATGATGGGGGGGGGGGCAGCCCACCTGCCCGCCCCACACTGTCATGTCCCTCCCCTCACTCCATCTGAGCATGAGGGGCAGCTTCCTTGGGAGCCACCAAAGATGTGAAGCTGGGGAAATGACACTCAGATGGGTGGGACTCAGATGCTCCTCCTGGGGGTTGTTGGGGAGGTGCCTTTCCATGGGTTAAACTAGCCAGAAGACCCCCTGACTGAACAAGGGGAGCAAGTTCCCATGGGGTCAGGGGTAGGGGGTATGGTCTCACCCTGGCACCTTGGCTGGAGGTGGAAGTTCACCTTGCCAACCTATTGCTCTCTGTTCCCTTCAGATGGCAGTTGATGGGCCCAGTGACAAGAAGGAGGAGTGAGGACAGGCGCTCCTCAGCGGCCCCCAGCCTGCACGCATGCACTCACCTCACCTTGTCCCATCACCTCTCCCCTAGCCTCTGTCCCTCCAGCACCGGACAGGGGCCTGCTTTCCACCCATGTCTGGGTGGCTTGGGCAGGGGCTGCTCTAGCTGTTGAGGCCCCTCCTGTGCGCTCTGTGGGTGGGGCAATAAAGGCTGCTGTATGACTGCTTCTGACCACCCCCCTTGCTGAGGCCCAAAACTGTCCTGTCTCTGGAACTCTGCACCTGCCTACTGAGGCCTGGGTCCTGGCAGCCCAGGGTGTGGCAGCCTGCCGGTCTTCAGGGGGTTTGGCAGCTGGAACTGGGGACCAGTCAGCCAGGTGAGCTGGCAGGGGTT
Source organism: Echinops telfairi (assembly GCF_000313985.2). Lineage (NCBI taxonomy): Eukaryota > Metazoa > Chordata > Mammalia > Afrosoricida > Tenrecidae > Echinops > Echinops telfairi. The sequence goes on from NW_022111376.1 coordinate 2,938,977, forward strand.
TGGGTGGCAGGTGCCAGCACCAAGTTTCTGTTCTTCACATTTGGGACAGAGAGAACTCGGCAGAGTGCCACCAGTCACTCCTGGCCTCACCCCCTCTTAAAGGTTACAGGATGACCTCTGATTAATGTGAATCCAAGAGACAGCTTGCCCTTGGCCATGACCGTAACCATGACCTGTTCCAGCCCCCATTAGGGTGAGTCGCCTCTTCAGCCACTCCTGGAGCTATGCCAGGTTGCATCAGGGACCCAAGCTGAGGATGGAATGGCCCCCGGGGCTTGGCCTTGATCGAGGGGTGTCCACCAGCCTTTCCCTCGGCCTCCTGGCCGCTCCCTTGCTGCCTGCCTGTTGCTATGCAGAAGCCTCCAGGAAGCAGCCACGCCACTGAGGCCACCCTGAGCCTCTAAAGGCGAAAGTCCAATCCTGCCTGCCTCGTCAACAGCAGGCCCACCGCCCCCCCCCCTGAGTGCCCGTCTGCACCAGGCCTTAGGGTGTGTGCGTGTGTGCCTCAGGCGAGGCTGGGAGCGTCCTGCTCACCTGCTGGGCTGCCTGCTTCCTGTGGGCCCTGGCTTTCTCTTGCCACTCCCCCAGTCTTGTCAAGGGTGGGGACCTCAGCCCTGCTGAGCAAGGGACAATTGGAGGATGGGCTAGAGGTAGGGCTCTGGGGCAGCAGTTAAGATGGAGGGGTGGGGGAGAGGCCAAGGTACAGGGTGAGAAGGAAATAAGCAATCTTGGAGATATGACCTTGATGGATGGGCGCAAGGGCCTCTGCAGCCAAAGCCACATTCCACACTGGATCTGCCCATTTCCCACAGCTCCACATCCCACCACCCCCACTTGCTTGAGGGCATCCAAAATGCACTGCCAAGCCCAGCTAGCCTCCACAGGCCACCTCACCTGACCTTGGAAGCATCCAGCCCATGGAAGGTTCCTTCCTGACAGCCCCTCCCCATCCACACCGCTCTTGGCTCACATCTCCAACTGCCAGCAGACACCTCCACTTAAATGACTCCTACACAACTTGGCCAGATGCGGTTCCCCATTGTCCCCTAACTACCATCTTTTAACAGAGCCCTCACCCCACTGATTGCACCCCTGGGCCCAGAACCACCTTCTCTGCTGGGTGTGGCTGTTGCCACCTCCCTGGCCTCTGACCTGAAGTTTTGCCAACCAGCACCTCACCTTCAGACCTTTACAGTGAATCATCTCTTGGGAAATGTCAACTCTCAGCACCACTCTGATTTCTGTGCACCACCCCCCTCTTTTGGTTGGTTTCATCCCATCTGTCCAACTATGTCAGCTCCATGGAGAAAGGCTTTCCACTCTCCTTCCCGTGCCCACCCTGCCAGGTAACAGGCCCCACTGGGGGCAGGTCCCCTGCACCACACCATTCTCTCCCCCAGGGAAGCTGAGGCAGAAGCAAGAGCCACTTTGGAAAATGACATGTCTTTATTGCTATGTTTGCAGTGGCTTTTTAGCACAGTAATGTCCCCGTGCAGGGACACCCCCACCCTCTACCTATGTCAAGGTGCAGGGTGGAGGATCCTTGCCTGGGTCCACTCAGCTGCCTGGCCTCGCCATGATGCAGACGTGGGGTTAAAGCTGCAACGTGGAAGACTTCAGATGTGGAAAGTGCACAGCCTTAAGCTTGGAGGCGGGAGGCATTACCTTGGATCCCTGCTATCCTGGCCCACTCAGGAGCAGAGTGGGGCATGGGCAGGCCTGAACAGCCCAGGGGAACAGTCCTGAGCCTCTTAGGACAGAACCCTTTACTTGCTCACCTGACTGTGGGACCAGGAAGGGAGATCACATCACCACCAAAGGCCCTGCCCTACCACTCCGCACCCATCTGGGACCACGATCGCACAGGCGACTATTCGCCTGACAGCTGGAAGCTTCAGTTTTGCCTATGAAAATTAGAGCTAGAAATTCACACTCCTTGGCAGGGGTAAAGGAGGCTGTTGGGCACAGGGGAAGGGTGTGAGGAGGCCCCATGGGCCTGTTTCTCTTTAGAAATATACAAGCAGATATCTCACTCGTGTTTATAAAATGTGCAAAATACAAGCCTTGTTTGCTCACTGGCACCTGGTATTCACTTTTGCTGAGACATGTTCCAGACACACAGGACTCACGCACACAACTGCTAGCCACCAAAACCAGAAGGCTCCATAGCAGGCTGGTGCTCTAAGCTAGAGGAGGGGGTGGGGTGGGGATGGGGGTCTGACCAGCCCAGTTGCAATTACAGCCTCCATCACTCTCTTCCCCCTCCCAACCCCTGCCTTTTTCCCTCTCCTCTGGGGCCCCCAGGTGGCTTTTGCTGGTTCTGGACGATGGGGTCCCCAGAGCAGAGAACTGCAGGGCAGAACCTGGAGGCAGGGGCCCCAGGCCAGTGAGCAGGGCCTTCAGAGTACCCAGAGGGAGGGAAGGGCCTGGGAAGCAGCATGTGTGCCAGCTGGACTGCTGACAAGAATGGGTGGGGGAGAGGAATCTATTTTTGGTGGGTTGTGATATTTTTGGCGTTTTATTAAAAATGGAAAAATTATTTTAGCACTCACTGTGCTTTCCCCTCCCCCCACCCCAGGCAGACCCCCAAACTGTCAAGGAGAGGCAGGCACCCCCACCCCTCCATGGAGGGCTAGGGTGGGGGCTAAAGCAGGGGCTGCTATGGCTACAAGAAGGGGGCTGGTGATGAAAGCTGGCCAGCCTGGCTGGAGAGGAGGGCCGCTGTCACATGGTGCTCTCCACCACCACCACCACCACCTTGCTGCTCTCCGACCCTGGGGTCAGGGTGGTCAGGCCCCTGACGTCCGAGTCCTGAGCTCTGTACTCCAGGTGGTGGGGCCCCCATACGGGCTGGATCAGGTGCTGCCAGCGCTGTGGGACAGAAGAGCACCGGTGACCTCTCCTCCAGGACCCCCACTCCATCCTCTGGGGACGACCCCCCAACTCCCCTGGCAGCCCCAGGCAGACTGTTCCCTCGGGCAGGGTGTTGGGCACTGACCTCAGCTATGGTTCCCTTGGCTCTGAGGAGGCAGACCAGGAGGTGGAGGGGCACACAAAGCATGGAGGAGAACGCGAAGCCCCAGCCCACGGCCTCGCCCCACCACGGGTACACATAGGTGTTGTTGTACACCAGCGGCTTGTAGTACACCACGTTGAAGATGAAGATGCCCTGGCAGGGGAGAGGCATCAGCCACCACATGCCTAGCCACATGGGCCCCCCCTGCCTGCCCTCCCGCCGTGGCCACCACCACCCCACATTACCATGCAGACCAATGGAGTGAAGAAAGCCCAGCACCACTTCATCCAGGGGCACGGCCGGTACCCAATCATGCAAGCGATGTCGTCCATGAAACGGTCGGCACCTGGGGAGGGCAGGAGGAGCTGCAGTCCTGCCTGCAGTCCACCCTGGCCTGGCCCACCCCTCCCCATGCCAGCACCTACCGTAGACCCAGGCCACCACCACACACTCCCAGAAGGCCTGCCAAAGCAGCGTTGTACCGCTGGCCGAGTAGTAGTCAAACAGCTGGAAGACGTACATCCCGCCCTGGTGGGGGGCACAACCAAGTCAGGCAGGGTTTGGTAATAGTGAGAGCCAGGGGTGGCCCGTCTAGCCCACTCACATCAGTCACCATGGAGAGGTCAATGACGAAGCAGAGAACACAGCAGAGGGCCACAGAGATTTCCCTTTGGAAGCGGAAGTAGTAGGTGGCCGGGAGGAGGTCCAGGAGGCCAGTAATAAAGCCCTCTACACCTACAAACTGTGGTAGGCAGCTCAAATGAGGCCCTGTTCCCAACCCTGCCCCCCTCCCGCCACCCCCCCAGCCCACGGCCCCTTCCAAACCTGGCTGTCGAGACCAAGCAACAACAACATGAAGAAGAAGAGGGCTGCCCAGAGTGGGGCCACTGGCATGAGCGTGACAGCTCGAGGGTAGGCTATGAAGGCCAGGCCGGGTCCTGTGGGGAGGTGCAGGTGTCAGAACAGCCCTCGGACACACAACCTCTGGCACAGAGGAAGGGGCAGGGGCTCAAGTCTCCAGATGGCCTGGCTTGCAGCCCTCACCTGACTCGGCCACCTTGGAGATGTGCACGCCCTGCTCAGCTGCCATGAAGCCCAGGATGGAGAAGACCACAAAGCCAGCGAAGAAGCTGGTCCCGCTGTTGATGACAGCAAGGATGATGGCATCCCTGGCGGTGGGATGAGGTGAAATGGTCAGTACACACGGGCCAGGAGCAGGCTAGCAGGCAGGCATGGGGGGCTTGGGGGCCTGAGAGGCTTACTTGTAGCAGTTGTTGTTGAAGCGGTTGTAGCTGCCCAGGGCTGTCAGGGCCCCCAGGCCAATGGCGTAGGAGAAAAAAATCTGTGTGCCTGCATCGATCCACACCTGGAGGGCCAGTGTCCAAGGGTGAGGGGGAGTGGGTCCCAGCAGCCCACCCCATCCACCCTGCGCTATTTAGCCCTCACCTGAGGTGACTGCAGCTTGGACCAGTCAGGCTTGAGATAGTAGATGATGCCGTCCAGGGCGCCAGGCAGCAACACGCCGCGCACCAGCAGCACAACCAGGACCACGTAGGGGAATGTCGCAGTGAAGTACACAATCTAGGAGTCAGGATGCTCAGAGACCAGGGTCACATGGGCCAGATGCACCCCCCCCCCACCCGAACACCCCCCCAACCTCACCAGCAAGGTCAGTTGCAAGGCCAGTGTTTGGGAGCACGTCCTTTGGGAGGATCTGACAGGTTGGCGGCGCTTATTTGAAAGTGCCCCAGGTGTGTGGGTGGGAGAAGCTTGTGGGGTCCCAGCCAGGGCAGGAGGCCCTCTGCTTCCCATGTCCCAACCACATGTCCAGGCAGGCCCCTGGCTTGGGGCCTGAGAGGCCTGAAGCCTGGGCCAGGAAGGCAAGTCAAGACCCCCAGCAGAGGCCCCACAGGGCCAGGGAGGCAGGCAACAGACTTGAGTGAGCTCAGATAGTGAGGGTCCCAGGTTGGGAGGATGAGCAGGGGGCAAAGTTCCCTGGGTCTAAAAGCACCTCCTCTTGAGGTCTTTGGTCCCACCCCCCTCCCCAGACCAGGCTGCCCCTCACGCCGCCCCCCCGCCCCCCCACTACCTTTCCTGTAGACTTGACCCCCTTCCAGACACAGAAGTAGACCAGCACCCAGCAGGCCAGCAGACACAGCATCACCTCCCAGTTGAGGGCCCCCGGCACTTCCAGCCCCCCGGAGAGCCGCAGGACTTTGTTCCTAGGGAGTGACCACTCGTGAGGCAAGGGCAGTGGTGTGGCTCTCCCCCTCTGCTGTGGTTGCAGCTGGTCCCTCTGGTCCACCTGGCCGGGCCACCCCAACACATGCGGCACCAGTTTCCCCACCAGGCAGGTGCGCCTGGATGACAGTGAGTGGGAGTGACAGCTGGTGTGGCCTGGGAGGGTTTTCTCGGCACCTGGTCGAAACTCCCAGGGCTGGGCCCCAGAGCTGCAGGCCAAGCGGGGAGAACAGAGGGGCACATTGGGCTGGGCCCAGAGGCGCCTGACTCACTCCCAAAACTCGATGACAGGGGAGCGGCGGTCAGCAAGCTGGTCACATGTGAGGTTGGCCAAGCTGGCGTTGGCACAGTCTTCATGGCGGAAGATCTCCACACAGTCGGGGGTGTTCCAGCTGTGGCCGCACGTGGCCCAGGGCAGCGTGGCGGTGAAGGACTTGACCAGGTAATAGACAGCCCAGGCCAGCACCATGATGTAGTAGGTGTTGCAGTAGAAGACGATGACCATGGAGGCGAAGCCCAAGCCTAGGGGTGGCACCAGGTACCTTTGGCTGGCCAGTTCCCTGACGAGGGAGTGCAGCAACAACCAAGTTTCTGCTCTCCCTGCCCCTCTACACCTCAGTCTGTGGAGTTTAAGGCCCCTGGGGGTCACTTTCTCCTGCCTCAGAGGGTCCCCATGGCCAGTGGTTCCCCACCATGGAGACAGTAACTACTCCTGCCTTCAGCTGCCTCTTCTGTACAATGGGCAACTATTAGGCTCAGGCACCCCCTGTCCCACTGTACCCTGCTATTCCTTCCCCTAGCCCCCTGCATGGCCAGTCCGCATCACCTACCGCACCCTCACCTTTGAACAGGGGACAGATGTTCCAGGCATTGACGCTGCCTGCCTTCATAAACTGGCCCAGTGAGATCTCCAAGAAGAAGATGGGGACGCCCCCCACCAGGGCAATCAGGATGTAGGGAATCAGGAACACACCTGGGGGGGGGGCAGCATGGGGAGGACTCAGGCAGCCTTCCTGGGGTGGAGCCCAGCTGAGCCCCGCCCTTATGGTGAATCAGTGGAGCTTGAGGCGCTGACTCAGGTGAACCAGCGCCGCGGGGTGGCCAGTCCTGTGGCTCGCCACCCACTGGGCTGCTTCCCACGGCTGCCTGCATTGACCTACAGGGCTGAGGGTACGTGTGCTGACGCACGCACGCAGGCTGAGCGGGGGCTCGGGCCGCAGCTTCTTGCCAGGCAGACCGGAAAGAAAAGTTGAGGGCATGTGTGCAGGCATGTGTGGCATGTGCATACGTGTTGTCCGTGGCTGGGCTTGGGCCAGGGCAGGGGAGCCCCTGCAAATGCCAGGAGTGGGGAGGTAGGCAGTAGGCTTCCGACAGAAGTGTGGTGAGGGATTCAGTGAGCAAGACTAAGCTTGGAGACATGGCGTCTGGGCCAGAGGTCTGGATAGGCCCTGGCAGGGCAGTGTGGGGAGCGTGTGCCCCCAGCAGCCCATCCTGTTCCCCCACTCCCTGTCTCCTTGCCAGGATCTGATCTCTGCTGTATAGCATCCTCATCCTACTTGTGAGTGACCTTGGGCCAAGGCATTTAATCAGGGGGCCTTTTCCCCACCCCATCACGCAATCACTGCGGCTTTGTGGCTCCAGTGGTGGTGAGCCCAGGATTGTGGCAGTGGTGGCCCACCCTAGCATGTGCATGCGGCGTGTCCTGTAGTGGCGCCGGGAGGCTGGTCCGTAGGCTTCCAAGGCTGGCTCTGGCACCCAGGGTTCCAGGCACAGGCGGAGGGGAGGGAAGGGATGGGAAGGGAAGGGAAGGGCTACCGGGAGGGGGAGGGACAGAGCAGCCCATTGTGTGTGTTCGTGTGTGCACACGTGGGGGCCCCACACAATGTGCCACTTGTGTGCAAGACTCTGGACTCGCGGGGGCAGCCAAGGATCTTCACCTCTGGGACCCCCGAGGGCAGGCTCGCTTCCCACCTCCACGTCCAATCCCGAGGCCGGCCCCTCCCCCCGCACTGCCAGGCACATGACTGGCGGGGGGGCGGTCCCCCCTTGCCACCCCCCCGCCGGCGGGGGCGCTTACCTCCGCCGTTCTTGTAGCACAGGTAGGGGAAGCGCCACACGTTGCCCAGGCCCACGGCGAAGCCCACGCACGACATGATGAAGTCCATCTGGCGCGTCCAGGTCTCGCGCGGCGGCACGGCCAGGCCCACGGTGCCATCGCCCTTGGCTGTGGCGCCGTCGGGCCCGGGCGCGATCAGGGGGCCCTTCTTTTCGTCGCCAGACACGCTGTAGATGCCGTTCTCGGCGCTCTTCTTCGCCATGGCCCCGGCGGGCGCGGGTGTGGGTGCGGG
>NW_022111376.1:2947491-2959183 GCF_000313985.2 Echinops telfairi
GCTCCCCCAGCGCCCTGACCTGAGCGGGGCGGGGGTGGTGGATGGGGGATGGAGGCTGACGTGCGCTGGGTTTCCAGGCTCATAAAGTGTCTCGCCCAGGCTTACTAAAGGGGACAAAGGGGGCTGGGGAGGGGCGCAGAGCCAAAGGCTCCATCGGGTAGGGTGGGGGGATCTGCTCTGGGCATCCAGACTTTGCAAGGGGCGCGCCCCCGAAAGGGGCTGGAGGTCCAGGTCAGGTCTTAGGCTGACTGGTCTTGGGAATCTCCCGAGGGGCCCACAGGGAACCAGCTGAGCAGAGGAGCAGGAACCTCCAGGGGCAGGGTTCCCAATGACCCTTGCCACCCTGACCCGTACCTGGTGGGGTAGGGACAAGAGGGGTGGTGGAGACCCCTGACCTTCAGGGTTTTGTGGGTCAGAAATGGGATAAGGCTGCCCCCTGGTGCCTGGCAGGGGCACAGACCTGCCCCCAAAGATCACAGGCCCCGAATCCCCAGGGACTTCCAGGCGTCCCGAGTCAGCCTGGGTGTGGGGAGACCTTCCCCCTTGATAGCTGCTCAGAATTTTCCAGGGCACAGATGAACCTGCAGCTAAAAAGGAAGGGGTCAGCGCCCCCACCAGCCTCCCGCCCCCCCTTGCTGGAGCCTGTCGCTGCCATCCTCAGAGGGCTGCCTGCTCACGGTGGGAGGTGCCACAGGGGTGTAAAGAGAGAGCTCTGTTTAGGGGGCTGGGAGACACCACCCCCACCCCCCTGCAGTGACAGGATCTCCATGCTCAGGCGGAAGAGAGGTCTGACTGCAGACAAAGCAGCAATTCCCCTCCCAGGGAGCATGAATGAGGGCTCTCAGAGGGAGGGTAAGAGGATCAGTTGGGAGCTGTTCTCCCTCTGTGGGGTCACAGGGGGCAGTGGGGGCGCCGGCCAGCTGAAGGGTGCTAGAGACTGGCCAGACAAGGTTGCAGCCCAGCCTGGTGTTGGCCTTTCCACTGGTACGCTGCCATCTCTCCAGGGTCCCTACCCTTGGTGGTCGTTTGGGGATGGACAACAGTGCCCCCAACCTCACTTCTTGTCCTACTTCTTCCCAGCTGCAAGCAGGCCCCTTGAGAAGGTCCAACATTCACCACACTTGCCCTTGGCCTTGCAACTGCTGGCCTCCTTGGGGCTGTCTTCTCCGGCTGCTAGGTCCTCAGTCCAGTCTGAAGGGTTCTGGCCCTTCAAGACATGGGGAGGAGGCAGGCTTGGGACCATCCAAAGGGAAGGAGGGGGTGAGCACTGGGGTGAACTGGTGCCCACGGGTGATGGGGGCGTCAGACGGCTGGGGATGGGGGGCGGGGCAGGCGGGCAGGGTGACATTATCCTGAAGAATCCTGGCTCCGGCTTGCAGGCACAATGAGCTTTAGAATGGGAATTAGCTGCAACAAAAGGGAAGCTGGGGTCCACCTTGAAGGCTTTGTGTGAGAAACTCTTCCCAGCAGCACCACAGCCAGCAGGGGAGGGGCTGCTCCCTGCTAGGGGCCAGAGGGGCTGTGGGACCTCATGGGAGCGGTAGGGGCAACCTGCCCCACCCTCTCCCCACCACCCCCATCCCCGCACTCGCCATGACTCACAGGCACAGACCACTGGAAAGGATTTGGTGTGTTTTCAGGTTTCATTCACAGATGGGCCTGGAGCGTCCCATGTCGGCCCCAGCCCAACCTTTTCACTGGCGCTGTGGGAGTGGGGGGATGAGGGGATGGGGACCAATGGAATGACCCAGTATGATCCCTGGCCATCACCAGACATCCGTAGTAGTCTTTTCAGAGGTCTCTTTTCTGTCCCAGGGTCCCACACAATGTGCCACCTCATATCTCCTCTGCTCCTCTGGGCTCCATTCTTGTTTCTGATGACCTCGACAATTTGGGGAACATGTGTGGACTGCCTGAGGCTTCCACTGCTTCTCTGGGCGTTCCAGGCAGAAGGCCACAGAGACCAAGTGCCATTCTCATTACTTTGTCCTCATCCAGGGCACATGCTCTCGATGTGCCTTATCACTGTGGAGCTTGACCTTGCTTAGGCTGAGTGTTTGCCAGCTGGGTGTTCTGAAAGACGGGGGCAGGGGAACTGGACACGGGACTGGAGGTCCGTGCTCCTCCCATCTGTCTGTATTGTTCACTGCCGACTGGTGGATAGCTATCGGGCACTAGGAGATGCAGCCACCGCCGACTGCTTCCTTTTGTTGCTCACGGTGTTTTTTCATCTTTTGCCCCTTTGACAGGTGCCCATCAGTCTGTGTGTTCTGGGTTATCACTTCCTTCCCCTAAGACTCTAAGACTCCCCGGGCAGATCTTGTATGTTTCCTGCCCAGTCCCAGTATCAGCCATTTCTCCAAGGAACAAAGATGCGTCACTTGCTGGGCTTACTGCTATTGGAGTATTCTTGCTTCTAGGTCTCTCAGTTGACAAAAAAACACTCAAAACTCACTGCCATCGAGTCAATGCCAACTCCTAACGACCCTATAGGACAGGGGGTTTTGAAACGGTGACTCTTTATGGGAGTAGAAAGCCACATCTCAGCAGCCCGGAAATATATACGTGTACTAACTCGTGTATTTACACATATCTATAAATATTCCCCGGTAGCAATAATGGGTTCTGCATTCGACTGCTAACCCCAAAGTTAGCATTTCCAAACCACCAGCCATTTCCCAGGGGTTGTGGCTGGCGGGGAGGCAGCGAGTTGTGATAAGTAGTCCTATATACATGCATTGTGTGTGTATTCAGCTTAAGAGGCGTTCATATTGATGTCTCCAATTTCAGTGCAGGACCACAGGGATCCTCCTAGCCTTTTCTACCTTGCTTGTCTGTCACCTCCCCGTCAACAGTGAGAAACTTGGCTCTGGCCATCTGTTACAACTTAATCTTTCGGCTCCCTGATAGCTGCCGAGGGAGTGCAGAATCACTTGCCCCCACATGCCTGGGAAGCAGCTTTCTCAGGCACAGGGCAGGGCTTGCTTGCCGTGCCTTTTCCCTGCAGCAGAACAGATGCACCTCATGTCCAAAGTAACTTAGGTTGACGCCCCCCGAGCCCTGAGTCCTTCCCGTGATCTGCTTGCACATCTTCGGTCACAATCTGCAAACCATCCTGGGAGTCCCCGACCTCCTGAAGGGTCATAGTGAATTTTGCCAACTTGAAAATTCTTGCCTACGGGTTTTGACTTAATGCACAGTGCCAATCCTCTGCCAAACACTGATCTGTTTACAGTCTGGATGTTTTTGGCCTTTCCAGAAAGTTCACCTAAGTGGAATCTTTGAGTGTGCCCCTTTGTCAGACTGACTTCTCACTGCAAGGTCAGAGAAAGATGGGGCTTCCTGCTCCCGTAAAGAGTCACAGTCTACTGTGGCCTATAGCGTCACTGTGAGTTGGGATCGACTCAGTGGCTCCGATAACTGGCTAGTCACTAGTTGAGGGCTATCCTCATTGCTTTCAGTTTGGGCCACTTCTGAGCAGAGGGACTGTAAATGTTGGCATGCAGGTTTTCATAATGAAAATGCATTTTCACCTCACTTGGCTAAAACTTGAAGGGCACGAGTGCTTAGCTTTCTCAGGAACTGCCCGACTGCCTTCCACAATGACTATCCCTTTTGGCAGGCACACTGGTGCTGAAGAAGAGTTCTGGTTGCTCCACATCCTCACCAACCAGTGGTGGTGACAATGTTGTGGATGTGTCCTAGGAGCCCTGGTGACTGAGTCGGTTACTCGTTGGGCTGTTAACTGCAAGGTCAGTAGTTTGAAACCACCTGCCAAGGCTTTCTACTCCTGTAAAAAGTTACAGTCTTGGAAACTCAAACGGCAGTTCTACGAAGCCCTCTCGGGTTGCTGGGAGTCAGAATTGATGACTCGCCGACAGGGAGTTGGGTTTTGAGGACAGAGTGTGGGGCACCAGCCCCCACAATGGAACGGGTCCAAGGGGTGGTTGTGTCATGGAGGGGTAAAATTAAAGAGACATCAGACAAGATAAAGCATGAAAGTACTGATTTCAGGAGACAGATCCATGCAGAGAGAGAATATATTTCCAACCAAGGCTTATCTACACTCAGGGGGCGTGCAAGCTCCCCTAATTACAGGTAATCATAACAGGAAGGGGCTGTACAATAGGCATACGCGTAGCAGGAAGGGGACAAGCTAGGGGCATACATTCAATAGTAAGAGGAGGCACTAGAAGCACACATGTGACAAGAAGGCATACACATAACAAGATGGGGAGGCTCTAGAGTCAAGATGGCAGTCTAACCTTGGTCATCCTTGGCTTGACCCTAGGTGTCTTTGGGCTCTCCTTCAGGGGACCATACATTATCCTTATCAGAAGGGTGTGAGCTCTACTTAGGGTGGGACAGACCATAAGGTCTGATTGCTCTAGATGGCTGATAACCTTTAGGCAGATAACCTTTAACCAGTTGACCTCCAAGTGTATAGTCAGTGCCTTAGGTTTGGCATATATTAGGGGAGAGACAACCTGAGGAATAACTTTTCTATTTCCTACAAATCCCCCTTATATTTTATGTATTAAATTCAAAAGAGCTATACAGACAACAGGGTCACTTTCTATACATTGAAAGCTGCCAAGGCAAAAATAAAGACAATATTAATGCAGCCAAACCAAAAATTTGAGCTATGGCAAATATTTGAATACAGGTTCAGCGAGTAAACCGCCCCCCTGCCAGCCCATCCACTATTGTGGGTAGGTTTGAGGGGGGTTGGGTGACACAGCAGGAAGAGAGAGCAAAAGAATGTCTGCTTCCATAGTTAGAGCTGCTGGCCATGTGCTTGTAAGAGGTAACTTTAAGGTAGCGCTATGAGGGAAGCATATAATGAGGAAATATATTAATTATAAGAAGGTGATTAGGAGAACAAATGTTTTCAGAATGATGAAGACAATGAATATACACATGTGCTTTATACAATTGATATATGTGTGGATTATGATAAGAGTTAGTTGTATGAGCCCCCAATAAAATGATTTTTAAAAAATGTGATTGGGACTCACCTCCAATTTACAAGGGTGAAGGCCTCCCTCCACTCCAGAAACCCAGTCTGCCAAGCTCTTTAATATATGAGAATAAAGGATTTATCATATACACTCTCTTCCCGTTATCTGCTCCCCACAAAAAATCCCCCTTTTGTTTTATGTCTAAAATTCAAAGAGCCATTAAGGGCACATGATTTTCTTTCATACTCCTTAGTTTTCCGTGGAAGCAGCATGTGACTACTGACTATCAAAATTATAATGAACCACACCTTTAGACTAGAACTTAAGCTGTGTGAAATACTTTGAAGCCAGCCCTGTGGGATCCAGCCCCTGTATACCATCCCCCAAAGCTAGGGGATGACAGAAAATCTAAATGCATTGAGAAATCTCCATGTTTAGCTGTCGGATTCCGAATGGGGTGTTCCCTTTACCTCAGCTATGAGAAAGACTTTGAATGAAAAATGTCCTTTTTTAGCTGATGAGCTGTTTCCCTTAAATCTCTACCAATGGTTTATAATTAAAGCCCATTCCTGTAAGGTTGTATTATATGGATAAGGGATTACATAAAATCTGCATTCTAATACATTTTTGCATCAAATGATATTGAAAGTCCATAATCTGATCTAGTAAATGAACAGTCCAATCATTGTAGTAGTCGGATCATTTTTGCATGAACATGTTGAGTTATGATCCAGTGTGTGAGTGTCTCTCTGGCAATGTCAGCAATGGCGAAATGATTAGGAACTTGTCGTGTTGGGAAGGCAGCAATCGCCATTCTCACGAGTGTGCAAGGTCTTTCTTGATGTTTTGCGTAAGTTCAGCAATGAGAAGTGAGCTCTTGAGGTTGTCTTTCCATTTTCCATGTCACGCGGTCAGCTGTTCCTTTCTTCCTGGGCCTTGGCCGAACTTATCGCCACGGGGGAATCCATTTACTCACTCCCTCGCCTGAAAAGACACAAAACAAATAGCTCCTCCCCAGGGCGGTTAGCACACCCAGATCCCAGATGCCATTGTCCTCAAATCAGCTTTCTCTGTAGGGGTAGAAACATTTCTTATCTGCCCTAATGTTAGAAGCTTTTGGTAGGGAGAAAAAGTTTTGAGTTAATAAAGCTAAATGAAGCTTGTCACATACAGAATCACCTTTTGTCTCCCCCTTTCTGTTTTAATAACTGAGACTTCAGAGTGCCATGTGCCCATTCGACATGAATATTCCAATCTTGACAAAAACCTCAAAACCCGTTTACTGGTGTAACGAGCCATTGTCCGTTTTTAGATGTGTTGGGGTGCCCACCACAGTGAAACAGGGCAGTAAATGACTGATGACATGTTTTGTGGATTCACCAGTCATGGCTGATGCCCATAAAAATTTTGAGAAAGTCGGACAGTGTAAGACATGACAAAATTATAATAATTTATAAATTATCACGGGCTCGTGAGGGAGGGGGGCGGGGCGGGAGGGGAAAACGAGGAGCTGATACCAAGGGCTCAAGTAGAAAGAAAATCTTTTGAAAATGATGAGGGCAACAAATGTACAAATGTGCTTGACACAGTGGAGGTATGCATGGATTGTGATCAGAGTTGTACGAGCCCCTAATAAAACGATTTAAAAATGAAAATAAGAATTCTGAGAAAGTATCTATAGTAACATGTACAGCTCCTAGGCATCCAAAGGAGGGTAGGTGAGTGACATCCATTTGCCAGAGTGCATTTGACTAGTGTCCACATGGATAAACTCCATCAGGTCCCTTGCTAAGTGAGGTTTGCTGACAGTGAGCGCATTCTCTGAACATTTGTCTGGCTTGGGCCCACATTAGACAATACCTTTGTCTTAGGCTAGCAGCGTTGTCATATAGACTTTGATGCTCAGCTTTTAGAGTGAAAGAGCAGCGAATGCCCTTTGAGTTAACTTGTCTGCTTTGGAATTTCCCATAGAAATTGGCCGTGGCAACTGCGTGTTTGTCGCTCAAGGAAGAACGGATGGAGACGGGACCTTATATGAGTTTGTAGGGTAGTGAACAACTTACCAACATTAGAGTGCAGATCTGGCTTCAGCTCTGCTGCTTCGCTGGAAGAACACACTTGGACTGTACACACTGAATCACTGATTACATCGATAGGCGGCTGTACATCTGTGAATAGTAGAACGAGAGCGAACATTTCTGTTTTCTGAGCAGAGGTGTAAGAAGTTTGAAAGGGTCGAGGAGAAGAACCCCAGTAGGCTGCTATGCTGTAACTGCAGCCTTCTGTAAAGTCAGTGGGGGTTCCCTCAAGCGGTTTATGGGATGAGACTAAGATACACGGAGTTTTAGGAATTCCCAGAGCTTTCCTGGAGGGTAATGACAATCTAATTTTTCACAAAATTGAGCTAACACTATTTGAATATCTGTAGAAGATTCCATAAGAGTTTTTATCTGCGCTGGGGTAAATGGCAAAATTATGATTGATGGCTCATACCCACTCACTTGTTGGCAGCGATGCAGGCCTCTAGCCGTCAGCTGTCTGAGTGAAGGGGGGTGGGGCTGGCTGGAGCCAATCAAATGAATGGCTCTTAAATCTATGAGCATATGCCAATTACCAGATTTCTTCCTAATTACAAATACAGGGGAACTCCAGTAGCTGAGAGCTTCTTCCCTATGACCTTGACCTTCTTTTATCAGCTCTTGAACTAACTCATGCAAATTGTGCAATTTCTCTTTAATAAGGAACCCCTGTTCCACCCATATTGGGTCATCGGACTTCCAAGTCGGTTTAATGGGTAGAACAGTGGTTCCTTATTAAAGAGAAATTGCAGGCCTCATAACAGCAGTCCTGATGAAAAGATATGGATTTTCTAATCCTTAACAGTTTTTTATTTAGAAGCAACCTCAATTAGAGGGGGAACTCCTTGTTCTTTTTTTCTGAGGCCTCTCCCTTTATATCCCATTTTCAGAGGTAGTGAGCATAAGTACAGGCTTAATTAAACCTGATTGCCTTTCAGGCCCTATACACTGTAAGTCTTTAAAACGCTGCCATCTTTTTTCCTGGTTAACTTCTCCTAGTCTCTCTAGGCCATTTTGAAAATGGTGGCCACTCCTTAGACCATTGTCTATGGCTCATGGCTGTGACCTTAGCTCCAGTATTCAAAATTCCTAAACACTTTTCCATGTGGGGTTGCTTTTGCTTGACCACAATGGTGTCCCCAAACACCCCATGACTTATGAGGTCAGGTGGCTCAGAAGCTCTTTCCCAGGTGGCTTTTATTTTACGGATTGAAATGTAAAGAAGCAAAATTAATTGGCTTAAGCAATCTTCCTCCTTTATAGTCCAAGGCACTTCAGGTGTAACCACTGCCTGAATTTTTTCTTCATAATTCTGATTGATAACTCCAGTAACAATCTGAACACCTCGAAAATTTCCTAATAAAGGCCTTATAGTTCTTTTAGGAAGCAGACTCCAAATACCAGTTTTAATAATTTCTGGTTTGATCACAGCTTTTAGCTTTTCCTCATAACTTTGACCGATAACTCCAGTATCAATTTGAATGCCTTGGGTACTTTGGTTAAATTTCCCCAATAAAAACTGTGTTACTCTTTCTTTTTTGTGTGAGTGTTACTCTTTCAAGCAGAGGCTCCCGAGCTTCGAGCTTCGGTTTTACAAGCGGCTGGAGGCACTCTTTAACCTTTCCTGGGCTAACTTTACATCAACAGAGGCTTGGCTCAGGAAAGCTGATTCTGGACCCACCCTTTGCCTCAAGGTATTGATTGCCGGCACTCCTTTTGAAAACGTCCAATCTTTCCACAACTTAACTTTCTCCTTTAGGTTTCCTTTCTAAATTTTCCTTTTCTGCTACTTCTCTCTACTTTTGAAAGCAAGGGAGCTTCATGGCATTGTTTCAGAACCTCTGTTTGGGTTTTAGAACTACCTTCCTCTAATGTGTTATCACCTTTAGGCTGCAGTCCCCCAAAGGCATAGAGCAGCGGTTCTCAACCTGTGGGTCTCCACCCCTTTGGGGGTGGAATGATCCTTTCACAGGGGTCGACCGATTCATCACAGTAGCAAAATTACAGTGATGAAGTAGCAACGAAAATAATTTTTTGGTTAGGGGGGTGTCACCACAACATGAGGAACTGTATTAAAGTGTCAAAGCATTAGGAAGTGTGGGATATAATAAGACTTTTCCCTAGCTTTGTCTCCCCCAAAGATATGCTAAACATTAGATACTGTTTGCCAGCACATGGTAGGCAGTCAGATGCTTAGAGAAAGCCATCCTGAGGGCATTCAGTCCTCAGACCGTCCCACCACAGCTGGGGCCCACTCCCTGCTGTTAAGGACAATGGATTACTTCCCCTGAAAGCTTAGGCTAAATCAAGTCTCTAGCTCAAGGGCAATCAAGGTTAGGTCGCCATCTTGAACCTAGGATCCGCCCATCTTGGATCCGCTCATGTTGTCACATGCGTACTCCCAATCCCTCTCCTATGGCGCGTATGCCCCTAGATCTTCCCCCTCTCATTACTGTATTACCTATAGTACAATCCCTTGCTGTGACGTATGTCTTTACCTGTGATTATGGTAAGGTGACCAGATTTAAAGCAGGACACCATTGACGGCGGGGGTGGGGGGAGAAATCTTGATTTAAAATTTGGTCTATATGGATCAAATAGACCGTTCCCTAGCTTGTCGTACATTCTTTCCAAAAATCGGGACTTTTTAAAAAACACCAAAAAGCGGGACGTCTGGTCACCTTAAATTGGGCTTGCATGCCCCCCAAAGATATATAAGCCTTGCTTAGTAATAAAGAGCTCTCTCCCCCGTGGCGCTCCTCTGGTGCTCACCCCCATCCCCTGGTCCCCAGTCACCCCCCCCCCCCCCGGCGAGGCGCTCTCTGTCCTGTCCCCGCTCCCCATGTCCTTCCTGTCCTCCCTCTCCTGCCCTCTCTGTCCGCACTGTCCGCAGACCTGGCTGTTGAGATCATGGCCTTTCAGGAGGTGAGCATTCAACCAGGAAATGTGTCAGACGCCATTATTTCAGCAAGTCTCCCATCTGTCGTATTCTCTCTGACTTTACTATAATCTTTACTTATTATCGTTTTACAGACCCATGATGATGTGTTAGGGACTGGCTCCCCTGACAAGGAAGGCTGAGAACCACTGGCATCGAGGCTTTGGCCAGGAGGTTTTGTTTAGAATCGGAGGCCTTAGATAACAAATCAGTCCCTGCTTCTTCAGTTTTTTTCTAAAATTTCATCACCAAATTCATACTCATTCAAAGAGACATTAGCTTGCTTTTCCAAATTTGGAGAGCTCACATAAGACTTCTCACTAGACCAGCAGTTCTCAACTTGTGGGTCGTGACCCCATTGGGGGTCGAGCGACCCTTTCATAGTGGTCACCTGATTCATTACAGTAGCCAAATTTGTTATGAAGTAGCAATGAAAATAATTGTATGGTTGGGGGAGTCACCACAACATGAGGAACTGTATTAAAGGGTCACGGCATTAGGAAGGTTGGGAACTACTGCACTAGACTAAAAAATCCTCTTCCTTTTCTTCCTTCAGAGGTTCTAAAACCATATTAACTTGAACCCACAGAGTCCATGTCTCCCCGGGGATACTCTCCCTATCTCAGTATGCTTTCTTTAAGTTTGTACCGACTTCCTCCCAAGTTCCTAGATCGAAAGTTCCTTCCTCTGGGAACCATGGATTGTACTTTTTCACCACTTATGTTAGGTTGTACCTCCCATGCCTGCGAAGGTCCCACTAAAGGAGGTTGGGAAGGACTTAGGTGACCATTAAATACCTATGAAGACCCCTGAACTGGGCATGCTCAAAACCAGACCCCAAGCTAGGTGGGCGCTACACTTGGGCAGCCCAAACTAGGTCCAGGCTCATGGGATCACCCAGGTGGGCTTAATTCAGCCAATGGGGTCAACCATGTTTTGTGGGATATAAAAAGACTTTCCTCCAGCTTTATCTCCCCCAAAGATATACCAAACATGAGAGGCTGTTTGCCAGCACAGGGTGGGAGGACAGATGCTTAGAGGCATCCTCCATGAAGGCATCTGGTCCACTGTAGGTGGGGCTCACACCCTACTGATAAGGATAGTCATGGTTTCCATGGAGAGCCAGACAACATGTCAAACCTGCTCAGTGACATCCAAAGTCAGGTTGCCATCCTGAATCTAGGATCCGCCCATCATGTCACATGTGTACCCTCAATCCCTCCCCTTCCTATTGCCTGTATACCCCTAGATTGTTCTCCTCTCATTACTGTATTACCTTTAGTACAACCCCTTCCTCTGACATATGTGTTTATCTGTAATTAGGGGGCCTGCACACCCTCAAAGATATATAACCCTTGGTTAGAAATAAAGAGCTCTCTCTCCCCAGTCCTCTTCCCCCACCACCCCGTCCTAACTCCCCTGTCCCCTTTCCCCTTGTCCGCCTTCCCCTCCCCCTCTTTCCTGTCCTCTCACTGTCTCTCTCCTGCCCTGGACCACCAAGCAGGGCTGAGGTGAGCATGCTACCATGAAATGTGTCTGACTCCTTTATTTCAATCTCTGGGGTTTTTTTTAACCGTTTTATTAGGGGCTCATACAACTCATCACAATCCATACAGACATCAGTTGTGTAAAGCACATTTGTATATTCATTGCCCTCATCATTGTCAAAACATGTGCTCTCCACCTAAATCCCTGGCATCAGCTCCTCATTTTCC
>NW_022111376.1:2960475-2966859 GCF_000313985.2 Echinops telfairi
GCTATATCTTTTGATAAACGGGCACCATTAGCTTTTTTTTCTTTTCACATTTGCTTATGCTTCTATCTTAATCTCTATGACTTTACTATAATCTTTACTTGTTATCGCCGTACAATTGTGCCTGCTGGACCCATGATGATTTGTTAGGGGCTGGCTCCCCTGACAATGCTTCCCCAACCAGAGGTCTAAAACATCCTGGCAGTGGGAAGGCTGGTCTCTCTTTTTACCCTGCTCCTGCTACTGCGCAACCTCATGCTGTGCAGCGGTCACTGTGGCCACAGTTCCGCACGTGTGGGTGCGCTGTTCCACGAGCTTGCTCATGTCCACTTGTAAACTTCTGTGCACCTTCCATGGGGTTTCCATGCTGAGACTGTAAAACCTGACACCTCTCCTATCCTTCATAAAAACTCACTTGGATTAAAAATGGGGCTTCGGGATGAAATTATTTCTCATGCGAAGCCAAGAACCGAGGTAGCATCCACTGGAGAAACCACACCTTGTGTGAACTCAGACACACCTGAAAGTCAGCCGACTTGGGTTACTTCACTAGAGCGGCCCCATCCCTGCCTCACTGACTTCCACCTCACCACCCTTGAGAGACTGAGAAACTGGGAGTTTGGTCAGAATGAAACTACAAGGCGCACGGTTTGGAAGACCCCGGCCTCTTTAAGGGAAATAGAATCTTCTTCCTTCTCCTCCTCTTCTTCCTGTAAGCCTGATCTGCGGAATTTACAGGATTCAAACCCTGCCTTTTGAAGCTGTTGGTGCCTGTGAGCCAACTTGGCAGCAGCCTGCCATGGGGCAATGTGTAACGTATGGTGGGAGCCCCTTCCCCCTATGTGTGCACACCTTCCTGTCCTCCCACATGTCTCCTGCTTCTCTGCTTGTCTGCCTTCTGCTCTTCCAGTGCAATCCTTGCCTCCCAAGCTCCCCCCAGCCTCAGGTCCTGCTGTGTGGGGAAGGGGAATTCCGGTCCCCAAAGCCCTTTTGCTTCTCAGGGGCCTGCCCTGCTTTTCTGGGAGCAAAACTGTCAAGGGCGCATGTGCAAACCCTATTGGTCTCTGCAGGATTCTGGCTCCCATTGCTTGCTCCCCGCTGACCCCTGATCCCACCACACGCTGCAACTGCCATGTTTCTTGCAAGATATCGGAATACGTATTCCTCTACTGACCCACTATCAAGATGGCACCTCCCACTGGCTGGTTTTCCTTTTGCCGAGCCTTGGCAAAAGGCATTTGGAAGCCAGGCCACTGAGTAACTGCTAACCCTGTCAGGAAAGGCTTTTTTGCACCACTGCCCCCGGGCCATGCACCTTCCTGGTACAGTTCCGCTGTGACAGTCTGTGTCCAACCAAGGATCCCAATTTCCTTAGAATGTTCTCTGAGCCAATGGACAGGTCTCTCCTCCCCTTCAAAAGTTGTGGAAAGGCCGCTCATGCCAGAGGTCACCGTTGAAAGCTATGGAAGTCCACTCCAACCAGTGGTCACGTTGTTGAAGGTTAAAGTGAATTACTCATGTCAGTAATTCCCTCCAGGGCCCTGTAAGGTCATCCAAGCCAGTGGCCCACCAATCTCTCGCGTGCTGTCTAGAAAACAGTCGGGGCCCAGTTTGCTGGCAGAGACTGGATCCCCCAACCCCTCCCTTGAGCAGGGGCACCTGTCAAAGCTTGGTTCCCACACAGCATAGATGTGGCTCGTGCTGGGACCCCACTGAGGACCGTGGGGCGCCAGGCTCTCCTGTCTTCACTCCTGATTGTGTTTCCTAGATGGGGATTGGAGGATCAGTGCCAAAAGGAAGCCCCCACTACATTGTATCCTGTCTAATTGGGATAGATTTAACCCGCAGACGATGGAGGAACAGAAGTTAATCTCATTCCGCAACACCATCTGGCCTCAGTATATTCTAGGTGATGGGGAATTCTGGCCCAAGACTGGCACACTTTCCCTTCCGGCCCTGATTCAGCTAGAACGTTTCTGCAAAGGGATGGGGAAGTGGGAGGAGTTCCCTTATGTCAAAGCCTTTTTCCTCTTGAGACGCGGTAACGACCTTCATTTCAAGTATACCAAGGACCCCTAAGGGGCCCTGAAGCTGAAGGCCATTCTACACCCAGCCCAGCCACACTACCCTTGGTCCCTGAACCTGTAGACACTGGGGAAACCGGTGACCCTGCGAAGTCCTGCCTTTAATAGAGGCAGCTGGAGAGTTGGGTCCCCGGGCCATTCACAAGCCTTTCACCCTAACTGAACTCAGGAGGATTAAGTGCGACATAGGCAGTTACTCAGACAGTCCCGAACAGCACATAGAGCTGTTCAGCACCCCACCCTAGCCTATGACTTGACTTGGGAGGATGCAATGACCATTCTGGGACAGACTATAACAGACTTTGAGAAACAGCGAGTGCTGAAGGGAGCTAAGACATTTTCAGAAGGCTTATTTACATGTGATGAATGATAAATATCCAACAGGAGAAACAGCCTTGTCCTCTACTGACCCCACTTGGGCCCCAACACAGGTGGACACGGGAACATTTTCTGGTGTGTATCAGAAGTGGACTAAGGTCAGGCTGGCAAAAGGCCATCAATTACTCCAAAGTGACAGCTATTCACCAGGGACCTAATGAAAGCCCTTTAAGTTTCTTAGAGCAGTTGAAAGAAGCCCGGAGGAATCACACCACTGATATAGACTCATTTGAAGGGCAAGTCTTACTCAGGGACAAATTTCTCACACAGGCTGCACCAGACATTTGGAAAAAGCTCCAGAAGTTAGTGCAGAGGCCTGAAGGAGTTACCCTAGAAGAGATGGTCACTAGTGCTAACGCCACCTTTACAATTGGGACAGGGAATGGGAAATTCAGGCTCAGGAAGAGAAGGAAGAACATTAGGCTTGCTCAGGTACTGGCTGCTGTTGCTAACCAACGCCCATCAATTGCCTCCCTGGTTTCTCAGACCCCTGAACAAGACACTAGGTGCTACGTGTGCCGGCGCCCGGGCCACTGGGTGAGGGATTGGCCTAACCAACCAAAATGGGCCTCTCCGAGGGCCATGCTATCACTGCCAACAAACTGGCCATTGGGCGGTACTCTTTCCTATGGGAAACAACCAGGGGAGGTGCCCACAGGCTACTGTGCAGCTGCGGAGGATTGAAGCAGCCTGAGCTTCCTAGTAATAGTCCCTGAATGTCCAGCTGCTCTTCTAGGCCGAGATGTATTGCCTAAGCTGCACACCTACATAGCCATAGGGCCTCATCCTAGTCCCACTATAGCTTCCCAAATGTGCCTGATCAGAGAGGGGCTACGAAGTCCACCACAGGAACAGTGGGAAAGTGTCATAAACCCTGAAGTCTGGGACATGGGAGTCCCAGGCAGAGCTAAATATGCAACCCCTGTAAAGAGTTTCCTAAAAGACCCCACCCAGTTTCCCAGCCAGCGGCAGTACCCTTTGAAACCTGAAGCCATCAAAGGATTATACGCCCTTATTAATAAATTCCTCCAGCACCGACTTTTGGTCCCTGTTAATTCCCCATGTAACACCCCAATATTACCAGTCAAGAAGAAAGACGGGCCTTACTGGCTGATTCAAGACCTCAGGACGATAAATGAAGCAGTGATCCCACTGCACCCAGTAGTACCTAACCCCTGTGTTAGTCTGGGTAGACTAGAGAAAACAAATTCCTAGGCACTCATGCGTGTTTGGGAATGAGCTTTATATAAAGGGTAATTGAATATTGAGAAAACAACTCATCCCATTCCAGATCAAGTCCATAAGTCCGATATTAGCTCATATGTCCAGTACCAGTCTGTAAATTCCTGTTCAGAGTCACGCAACACATACAATGATGCCAAGTACAGGAAGATCACAGGCCAGTGGTGGAAAGTCTTGTGGATCCAGTGGCAGTGGAAGCATCTTAGTGCTGGAGTGGGTCTCCACCATGGCTCCTCCAGCTCCAAGGCTTTGGCTGCCATTAGCATAGCTCCATGTGGCTTGTCAACAGGAATGTCTAGCAGGGAGTGAGTGTGTGCCCTGCCTCCAGTGAGCCATTTTTCTCCTTACCGCCTCCAAATGAGGTCATCAAGCTGCAATCTGATTGACACGCTAGACTCCACCCCTTCACAAGTGAACACCAGATTATGTAACTACCACACTCCTCTACACTCCTAGAGGAAATTCCTAGCTCCACACAGTGGTACAGCATCCTGGACTTAAAGGATGACTTTTTCTACATCCCACTGGACCAACAGAGCCAGTTGCCATTTGCTTTTGAGTGTAAATTAGAAAAGTGGCAATCAAGCCCTAAGCCAGGACCTAGCTGGTCTTACTCGAGAGTTGGGGCATGGTCCTACAGTACGTAGACAACCTCCTCATCTGCTCCACCACTCAGTCTAGTGCTCATACATGTGGCCCGGCAAGGATATTTACCCGGCTCGCCGGGTGTTTTTGCCCCGTTTTTTTTTTACCTCAAAATAAGCTATGTGTAGTGTGCCTAGGAATTTGTTCATAGTTTGTTTAAATTAAAAAAAACTATAGTCTGGCCCTCCAACGGGTCTTAGGGACAGTGAACTGACCCCCTGTTTAAAAAGTTTGAGGACCCCTGCTCTAGAGTCAAGATGGCAGTCTAACCTTGGTCATCCCTAAATTGGCTTGACCTTAGGTATCTTTGGGTTCTCTTTCAGAGGGACCATTCATTATCCTTATCAGAAGGGAGTGGGCCCTTAGGAATCAGGTATAAGGCACCATCAGAACAAAAACTCTTACCATAGTGAATGAGGAGGGAGTGCAGAGTGGAGACCCAAAGCCCATTTGTAGGCCACTGGAGATCCCCTTGCAGAGGGGTCTTGGGGAGGAGACGAGCCCATCAGGGTGTGATGTAGCAACGATGAAAAATACAACTTTCCTCTAGTTCCTAAATGCTTCCTCCCCACCACTCTCCCACTATCATGATCCCAATTCTACCTTGCAAGTCTGGCTAGACCAGAGGATGTACACTGGTACAGATAGGAACTGGAAAGACAGGGAATCCAGGGCGGGTGATCCCTTCAGGACCAGTGGTGAGAGCGGCCATACTGGGAGTGTAGAGGGAGAGTGGGTTGGAAAGGGGGAACGGATTACAAGGATCTGCATGTGACCTCCTCCCTGGGGGATGAACAACAGACAAGTGGGTGAAGGGAGATGACAAAATAATAATTTATAAATTATCAAGGGCTCATGAGGGAGTGGGGAGCAGGGAGGGAGAGGAAAAATGAGGACCTGATGCCAGGGGCTTAAGTGGAGAGCAAATGTTTTGAGAATGATGAGGGCAATGAATGTACAAATGTGCTTTACACAATTGAAGGATTGTGATAAGAGTTGTATGAGCCCCTAATAAAATGATTTTTAAAAAAAGAAGGGAGTGGGCCCTATTTAGGGTGGGACAGACTGTAGGATCTGATCGTTCTAGATCAGGGATGTCAAACTGACAGCCTGTGGGCCGCATGCGGCCCCCGAAGTAATTTTTTGTGGCCCACAATGCTCTGAAAGAAAATGTAACGAGGGAATTATGTGTACGGTATTGTCTCGATCTCCCCTAAGCACTATTTTCTTCATAACAATTTTTTTCTATTTTCATTTTATTTCAGAGCATCATGGGCCACAAAAATTACCTTGGGAGCCACATGCAGCCCGCAGGCTGCCAGTTTGACAGACACTCCTGCTATCAATCATCCCCTAGATCTTACAGTAATTCCATTGTTGTTGTTGTTAGGTGCCATGGAGTTAGTTCTGACCCACAGCGACCTTATGCAGGAGCGAAAACACTGCCCGGTCCTGGGAAATCCTCGCAATTGATACTGTGCTTGGGCCCATTATCTCGATCCATCTTATTGAAAGCTTTCCTCTTTTCACTGTTTCTACACTTTACCAAGCATGCTGTCCTTCTCCAGGAACTGGTCTTGTCTGACGACATGTCCAAAGTATGTAAGATCAAGCCTTGCTGTCTTTATCTCTAAGGAACATTCTGGCCTCACTTCTTCCAAGAAGAAGTACTTTCAATATTCTACTTCAGCACCACAATTCAAGCGCATCCATTCTTCTTTGGTCTTTCTTATTCAATGTCCAAATTTTACATGCATATGGAAAAAACCATAGCTCCAGTCTGGCGTATTGTAGTCCTCAAAGTAGCCCCCTTCCCTTTCAGTACTCTAAAAAGTTCTCTTGCAACAGATTTACGGCACACAACACATCTTTTGATCCCTTGACTGCTGCTTCCATAAACATTGATTGTTGAGCCAAGCAAGATGAAATTCTTTTTTTTTTTGTTACCTGTTCGTGTTTTGTTCTTTATTTCTTTTCTTTTTTTAAAACATTTTATTAGGGGCTCATACAACTGTTATCGCAATCCATACACACATCA
>NW_022111376.1:2968615-2972926 GCF_000313985.2 Echinops telfairi
TTGTTTTTTGTTTTTAACATTTTATTAGGGGCTCATACAACTGTTATCCCAATCCATACACACATCAATTGTGTAAAGCGCATTTGTACATCGTTTCTCAAAATATTTTCTCTCCATTAGGTCCTCATTTTTCCCCTCCCTCCCCGCTCCCCCCTCCCTCAGCCTCATTCTTCTTCATATAAATTCAGCTTCTCTGATTATTTGCTCAGCGTACAGATTGAATAAGTGTGGTGAGAGGATGCAATTTTGATGGACACCTTTCCAGATTTTAAACGATGCAGTTGTCCCTTGTTCTGTTCACACAACTGCCTCTTGATCCATGTACGAGTTCTGCATGAGCGTAGTGAAGTGTTCTGGAATTCATATTCTTCTCAAGGTTTTCCATAGTTATGATCCATAGTCACGTGCTTTGGCATAGTCAGCAAAACACAAGTAAACATCCATCTGACATCAGCAATGATCTCCCTTGTTCCACATCCTCTTCTGAATCCAGACTGAACCTCTTGCAGTTCCCTGTCAATGCACTGCTGCAACCTTTGTTGAATGATCATCAGCAAAATTTTACTTGTGTGTGATACCAATGAAGTAATTTCTTAGTTAAGCATTCTGTTGGGACAGATTTCTGTAGAATGGGTACAAATATGGATGGATCGCTTCCAGTCAGTTAGCCAAATAACTGTCTCCTGAATTTCCTAGCATAGAAATGTAAGTGTTCATCAACTTTTTGAAGCATTTCAATTGGTCCATCGATTCCTGGAGCCTTCTTTTTGGCTAATGCTTTTAATGGAATGTGAACTTCTTCCTTCAGCACCATTGGTTCTTGCTCATATGCTACCTCCTGAAATGGCAAAATGTCAACTAGTTCTTTTTGGTACGGTGACTCTGTGTATTCTTTCCATCTTCTTTTGATGCTTCCTACATTGTTCAAGATTTTTTTCTTGAGTTCTTTCCACAAGATCTGCTGAGCATGTTCTTCCTTTTTGGTTTTCTAAATCTTAGCCTTTGCAGCTTTCACTATAAGACTTTGTTTTCTCGAGCTTCCCTTTGAAATATTCTCTTCAGCTCCTCTTTGACTTCATCATGTCTTCTATGGGCCTTAGCTGCTCTATGATTAAGAGCAAGTTTTAGAATCTCTTCTGACATCCATTTTGATCTTTCCTTTCTTGTCTTTTTTTAATGATCTTTCTTCATGAATTATAGCCTTGATGTTCTCCCACAGATCTTCTGTCATTAGTATTCCATGCAGCAAATCTGTTCTGAAAATTCAGGTGGGATATCCTCAAGGTCATATATTGGCTCTCGTGGACTTGTTTTCATTTTCTTCAGCTTTATCCTGAACTTATATATGAGCAATTGATGGTCTGTCCCACAGTCAGCTCCAGGTCTGGCTTTAGCGGCTGACACTGAGCTTCTCTGCCTTCTTTTCCCACAGATGTAGCCAATTTAATTTCTGTGTATTCCATCTGGAAAAGTCCCTGTGTATAGTCACCCTTTGTGTTGTCAAAAGATGTATTTGCTATGAACACATTTTGTAAAACTATGTCTTGTAAATGCTGTCATGTGATTTTAAGCTTAGTTTCTATGATCAAGACCATAATTTCCAACTATGATTCCTCATTGTTTTCAACTTTTGCATTCCAATTGCCAATAATTATCAGGGCATCTTGATTGCGTGTTTGATCAATTTCAGACTGAAGACATTGGTAGAATTTTTCAGTCTCTTAATCACTAGTATTTGTGGTTGGGGCACATATTTATATCTTAGTTGTATTGATTGGATTTCTTGAAGGCGGATGGATACAATTCTATTGCAGAGAGCATTGTACTTCAAGATGATCTGGAAATGTCCTTTTTGATGATAAATGCAATGCCATTCCTCTTGGATCTGTCATCCTTGGCACAGTAAACCATACCATTTTCTGATTCAAAATGGCCAATACCAGTCATTTCGGCTCACTAATGCCCAAGATATTGAACTTTGTGCATTCCATTTCATTTTTTGACAATTTCCAGTGCTCCTAGATTCATACTTTGTAATTCCAAGTTCTGATCATGAGTAGATTTTGCAGCTCTTTCTAATGAAGATCCAAAGTTTCCACTCCCACATGCTTCACTCCAGCCATCACGGTCAACTCCACTCTGAGAAATCAGCCCCTCCTCAGTCACATTTCAAGTGCCTTCTGACCCAAGGCGTCCATTAACAAACATCCTGCAATATGCAGATGACACAACCTTGCCTGCTGAACATGAAGATTAAGGATTGTGCCCTTCAGTGTGGGTTACAACTCAATGTAACGAAGACCAGATTCCTCACAACTGGACCAATAGGGAACATCATGACTGATCAATGGAGAAAAGATTGCACTTGTCAAGGATTTTGCTTTAGTTGGCTCCACAATCAATGCTCATGGAATCAGCGGTCAAGAGATCAAAAGATCTATTGAATTAGGTAAATCTGCTGCACAAGACTTCTTTAGAGTACTGAAGGGCAAGGGTGTTACTCGGAGGCCCAAGATGGGCCTGACCCAAGCCATGGTACTCTCCATTGCATCATATGCATGTGAAAGTTGGACATTGAATAAGGAGGAGTGAAGAAGGATCGATGCAATTTGAATTGTGGTGTCGGAGAAGAATATTGGAAGTACCCTGGACTGCTCAAAGGACAAACTGATCTGTCTTGGTAGAAATACAGCCAGCGTGCTCCTTAGGGGAAAGGATGGCAAGACTTCGCCCTACATGCGTTAGCCATGTTGTCAGGAGGGACCAGTCTCTGGAGAAGGACATTGTGTTTGGTGAAGTGGAAGGGCCGTGACAAAGAGGAAGGCCTTCAAAGAGATGGATTGACACAGTGGCTGCACTGCTGGAGTCAGGCAGAGGAGCAGCGTTTCCTGCTGTTGTGCATAGGGTTGCTATGGGCGGAGCTGTTAAATACTGCTTAGAAAACCGAAGTGTGCCTATATAGGGCAGCATTTTGGGCTAACATACACGGATTGTTGACTTGTACAGAACCATAACTCTAGTGACTGGACACTATTTTTGCAAGCAGAGAGTATTGGAGATAGGGCGAAAGTTTCGATAACACCGATTGAGCTATGGTAGAACTGTGCCTGTTGGACTAAGACATGTAATAAAGCAAAGTATGATCATAGCACATATAAGGTCATCTTATGTTGCCAATTACTGGGAAGCGTTCTCTATTTGTATACAGATCTCTTACCAGATAATCATTTTACAAATTGTTCAGAGAAACAAAAGCAGTGTCACTGACATATGGATAAGAAGGAACTTCCTATCAAGAAGGAATTTTATATCAAGGAGGTAACCCAGCCCAGGGCAATTTCCAGTCCATGGACTCGATGTTAGCTGGGGCCCTCTTGAGACGCATGGGCTGCAGGCTGAAGATGCAGCAAGTTCAGAGGACCCCATGAGGTCCTGGAAACAAGCACAGGGTTCCAGTGAAGTCTAGGGAAGGAGGAAGGCAAAGTGAGTGAATGAGAGAGAGAAGGAGAGAGAGAGAGGGAGAGAGAGAGAGAGAGTAGCGCGTGAGAGAAAGTTTTCTCAGTCTTTCTTATAAAAAGGCCATACTTCCAATGAGGCATCATGAGGCTACCACCTGATGATTGACAGGTTGGATTCCACCCTTACCGCTACCATACAAGCTGGCATACAATCAAACCGCCACACTAATGTTTTCTGTCAACTTGTGGCTTGTCTTTTTACCCTCTTGATGATATCTTTCTGAGAGCAGAAGTTTTCAATTGTAATAAAATCTACTTGGCCAGTTGTTTTTCTCACAAATGGATTTTCTTCTTCTTCTTTTTTTGGGTGGTGTAACTTAAAATTCTTTGTTATGTTATTAGGTGCCATAAGTCAGTTCTGACCCATAGTGACCGTATGTACAACAGAAGGAAACACCAACCGGCCCGGCACCACCCTCACCATTGCTCTTATGCCTGAGCCCATGGATGCAGCCTCTCTGTCTGTCCATTGCCTCGAGGGCCTGCCTCTCTTTCCCTGACCCTCCACTTTCTCAAGCAGGATGTCCTTCTCCAGGGACTGGTCTCTCCTGATGACGTGTCCAAAGTAGCGGAGACAAAGACTCACCATTCTCACTTCTAAGGAGCACTCTGGCCGGCTTCTTCCAAGACCAATCGATTGGTTCTTTTGGCGGTCCGTGGTACATGAAAACTCATGGACAAACCCCAAATCACATAGGGACTTGTTTGAGCACAGGGTGCACTGAAAAGATTTCCAGAAACTGATGCCCCATCACACACATAGGTACACACACACACACACACACACACACAC
>NW_022111376.1:2973879-2976405 GCF_000313985.2 Echinops telfairi
TATTCTTGCATTGAGGGAGTACTTGAGTGGAGGCCCAATGTCCTTCTGCTACCTTAATACTAAACCTATAAATGTAGGCTCATAGATTTATTTCCCCATCCTCATATAAATATATCTGCCTATGTACATGTCTTTATCTAGACCTCTATAAATGCCCGCACACACGAATTTTAAAGCTGACATCTACTGTATTTCAAGGGCCAGCTAAACTGTTGCAAAGGGGATACTATCAGATGGTATCGTAAATCATGACTTGAAGCGAAAGCTGTGCTGCCACTTTCTTCGTGAGGCCAATGGCACTGAAGCGCCCCTAGTGGAAGGACATCATGTCCAGCTCACACATCCCTGGGCTCACGCTGGGGGTGGGTCCTTTCCTAGTTCCATTGGACTGGTTCCTGTTACTGGAGCATTGAACTGCTCCACAGCAGCCAGTGGGAGTGCGGGTCTCCCTGTATCTGCGGCAGGTGTGTGAGATGGCTCCAGGACAGCGTTGACTGGGGCAGGGGCTAGGGTTCGGCAGGTACCTTCTGGGGTGTACCCATTTGGGGACAGAGTCCCCATAGAGGTTGAGGTGTGTGTGTCTGCAATCATGATTTCTTGAAAACTCTTCCTACCTTGTGGACCTGCTTAAAAGCCTGAAGACCCCGAGGGAAGACCCAGATTCAGCAGAATCCCCGTGACACTCGCCTGCCTGGATAGGCTCCTGCGACCAGCCAGGATCCCTTGGAGGGGGGCCAGACCTGCTGTGGGGCTTGGCTGGCTGGTTGTTGGAGGAAGATGCCTAGCCAGCTCCGCAGAGACTTGCCGTTAGGAGTCAGCGCTGGAGTTTGCAGTGACAGGGCAGGGGGGGTATCAGAGAGAGAGAGGCGGGGTGGGGTGGGATAGCCTTGTGGGCAGAGGTGAAACCTGATGTGGTAGCTGCCACCTGTAACATGTGGGGGCTGGAGGTCGGGCCAGGAGAGAGGGCTGGAGACGGCCCTCAGGGCGACCACTCTGGTTGCTGGATGGGATCAGGATGGCTGGAGGCAGCCGTGCTCCAAGAGGGTCAAAGTGGCCGGAACACTGCAGTTGGTGCAAAGGCCCTGGGGCTTGCTTTGCCAGGTGCCGGGCCACGGGAACCTGTTGCCAAATGGTCCCAGGCGGCAGGGGAATCACCTTACACAGGCCCCTGGGCGCCGCCCTCCCCGTCCCCCCCGCCCCTCCCCACCCCCGCCCAGCCAGCCTTGCGCTTCGGGTCACCGAGTTCTCAGTCGGCAGCGCCCGGCCGCGGGGTGCGCGCGGAGGGGGCGGGGCCGGCGGGAGCGCGGGCGGGGGGCGCGGCGCAGTGGCCAGTGCGTGAGCGGCGATGCTGCGGCAAGCATCTGGCTCAGGTAGGGACCGGCCGCCAGGCGCGCGCCCCGCTGCAGACCCTGCGCGCTCCCCTGTCACCGCCCGCCCGCGGCCCACGCAGCTGGGGATGCAGCCAGCTGCGGCATCCCAGCCCGCGAGGCCCGGAGACCCGCTGTGCCCGGGTGCTGAGGGGGTTGCGCTAGCTGTGGAGCGGCCGTGGGCGGGGGTCGCAGGCACATCTAGGTGGCTTGGTTGCGGGGGAGGGTCAACAGTGAGGCAAGTGGATGGGTGCGGAGGGGAGAGGGTGGTGGGGGTGCAAGGAGCTTTCTAGAAAAGCCGCAGGTTGAGAAGAGGGGGCCTCTTGACATTGATGCCCGTCGGGTGCCAGGGTGGGGGGAGCATTGGGTCGTGGTCATGTACCTGAGGTGAGGGCACTGGGGGTCTCGGTGGGAGAGTGGGCTTTGGGCTATGTGAGAGGGAGGGGGCTGTCCAGGAGAGGAGTTTCAGTCGAGATGGCGGAAGGGTGGGTACGGGTTGGCCCTTAGCGTGGTCCTTGTCTGGGGGGAGCTGCCCCCCCCAGGGCCTCCCTCCATGTCTTTCCCTGGCCCCTCCGCCCCGCCTCCCCCCAGATATGCTGCTGCTCAGGAAGCAGACAGAAGACATCAGCAGTGTCTATGAGATCCGCGAGAAGCTGGGCTCGTGAGTGGTTTCCAATGGGTCGTGTCTGTGTGTGCGTGCCGGGGGTGGGAGTGGGGGGATCAGGGTTAGGCAGGGCCTCCCCATCTGGCTCCTTCAACTAAGGGTCCCTTGGGCCTCCTCACCTCTCCTCTCTCCTCTCTGTTTTTGCCACCCCCCACCCCCGCCTTCCTTGTCTCCCTCCTGGCGTCTGCGGCAGGGGTGCCTTCTCCGAGGTGGTACTGGCTCAGGAGCGGGGCTCCGCTCATCTTGTCGCCCTTAAGTGCATCCCCAAGGAGGCCCTCCGAGGCAAGGAGGCCCTGGTGGAGAATGAGATCGCAGTGCTCCGCAGGTGCGCACGGGGCGGGGCCAGGCCGAGCTCTCTGCCTGTGGGTGACCTGGGGTCCATAGGGCTGCTCCTTGCCGTTGCAGAGTCAGCCACCCCAACATCGTGGCTCTGGAGGATGTCCACGAGAGCCCGTCCCACCTTTACCTGGCCATGGAGCTGTGAGGAGGGCTGGG
>NW_022111376.1:2976611-2985476 GCF_000313985.2 Echinops telfairi
CACGGAGAAGGACGCCAGCCACCTGGTGGGTCAGGTCCTGGGCGCCGTCTCCTACCTGCACAGCCTGGGCATTGTGCACCGGGACCTCAAGGTGCCTGGCCGGCCCCGCCCCTGCCTGCCCAGCCCCGTGTGTGCCTCTCTGGGGTGCCAGGGCTGATGGGCCTCCTGGTGCTGTGCCGCAGCCCGAAAACCTGCTCTACGCCACGCCCTTTGAGGACTCCAAGATCCTGGTCTCCGACTTTGGCCTCTCCAAAATCCAAGCGGGCAACATGCTAGGCACTGCCTGCGGGACCCCAGGCTACGTGGGTGAGTGTGGGCGGCCAGGGTTGGGCCGGCCCGGGCGGTGGCAGGTGGCCTGAGCCGGCTCCTCCCCTTAGCCCCGGAGCTCCTGGAACAGAAGCCCTATGGGAAGGCAGTGGACGTGTGGGCCCTGGGTGTCATCTCCTACATCCTGTGAGTGGCCTGCCCACGCCTCCCCACCCATCCCTGCTGACTTGGGAGGGCAGGTTTCTGACTCCTCTGTGGGCACCAGGCTTTGTGGGTATCCCCCCTTCTATGATGAGAGCGACCCTGAACTCTTCAGCCAGATCCTGAGGGCCAGCTACGAGTTCGATGCGCCCTTTTGGGATGACATCTCAGAGTCAGGTAAGCCTGAGGTCTCCTCACCTGGGGCTGAGGAGGACCTGGCTCCCAGGAACCCTGACAGCAGCCTCTGTGTTCTAGCCAAGGACTTCATCCGCCACCTCCTGGAGCGGGACCCCCAGAAGAGGTTCACCTGCCAACAGGCCCTGCGGCATCTTTGGTGAGTTCTCCCAGGACCTGAGGGCTCTTCTCCTCCAGGGCTCCCCTCTCTGCTGAGCCTTGTCCTTTCCCTAGGATCTCTGGAGATGCGGCTTTTGACAGGGACATCCTGGGCTCCGTCAGTGAGCAGATCCGGAAGAACTTTGCCCGAACCCACTGGAAGGTTGGGGTGGGCAGGAAGCGGGAGGGCTCTGACATGGCTGCCTCCCCCACCCTCCAGCTGGAGAGCTTGGTCTGAGCTGCCCAGTGGCAGAGGCGGGGCCGTCTGTGACTACTTCTCTTTTCCCATAGCGAGCGTTCAATGCGACCTCGTTCCTGAGACACATTCGCAAGCCGGGGCACAGCTCAGAGGGGGAGGAGGCCCCTGAGCCAGTCATGACCCGCCATACCCACCCAGGTCTCCTGACTATACAGCCCCCCAAGTGGTGATGGTCCCAGTGCGCAGGTGGGAACCCAGCATCTCTGGGGATGGGGGCAGGGCGGGATGTATCTTTGGGGGGAGCAGGTGGGGTAGCCTTTGGGGTGCCACTGGGAGTGGGAAGGGTCACCACGTGGGGGAGTGGCGCTTGACTGCCCTCTGCCCTGTCTCCCTCTACTTCTCCCTTTCACCCAGCAGGTGGCACTGGCCCAGATGCTGCTGGACGGACTGGCACCATTCCTGCCTCCCACCCCACCCTGACCCGCCTGGCTTCCTGCTTATGTTGTGGCCCTCCAGCCCCCTCCCCAGTGTTCCCAAATCAATAAAAATTAACAGAGCCATGGGCTACGAGTGAGCTGGGGAAGGGCAAGGGGCAGGGTGAGCAGAGGCATGTGTGGAGATGGATGGGGGGGCACTCTTCCACCACCATCCCAAGCTCTGTTCTGTCCACTGCAACCTTTCAATTCACCCCAAAGCACCAGGTTAGAGCAGCCCTGTACCCTGGCATTGA
Organism: Echinops telfairi; assembly: GCF_000313985.2. Classification (NCBI taxonomy): domain Eukaryota; kingdom Metazoa; phylum Chordata; class Mammalia; order Afrosoricida; family Tenrecidae; genus Echinops; species Echinops telfairi. The sequence continues at coordinate 2,978,342 of NW_022111376.1, forward strand.
AGGTGGCCCCAAACTGAGGAGTGGGGTCCCAGGCCCAGGGCTGTACCAGGCCAAGGATGGCCCACAGGTGTCTTCAGGGCCCCTCTTCTGCCCCCTCCCTGGCCCAGGCCTTGCAAGCAGCATTTCTAGTGCACCGTGCTAAGTGGATGGAGCCCTGGTGATATCGTAGCTAAGCATTGGTCTGCGATCCGCATGATCAGCAGTTCAAAACCACAGCAGCTCCTCGGGAGAAAGACAGGCCTTTCTATTCTCCTAAGTGGTTAGAGACTGGGAAACACACAGCGAGTGGCAGTGAGTCAGCACTGACTTGATGGCAGGGAGTGGGTGAATTCTAAGGGGAGGGGCTACAGCCCCGGCATCAGTATAGCCCCTGAAAAGGGGGGCCTCAACCGAGCACTGCAGGGCCTTACCTGTTGTGTCCTGCTGGGGCTTTGAAATGGTGTGTGTGTGTGTGTGTGTGTGTGTGTTTCTAGAATGAGGGCTGCAGAACCCCAGCAGGGCCCTAAGCCTTTTGTTGCCTGAGGAGGCCTGGCCAATGGTTAAAAAAAGATCTTGAGGACCCTCCTAAGGCCCTGCCATTGGAGCAAGCACTCTCCCCACCCCCTGCGGTCCCTCCACTAGACCCTGGCCTTGAGGCCAGGGACTTCCCTGGGTGGGGCATCTAGTGCAGGGCTCGTAGGGTTGTCCTGGGCCTTCACCAGGGAAAATGTGGAAATGGTCAGTAACCTGGCCTCTCAGTGTAGACGAATGTGTCTCCTGCCCAACTGAAAAAAGGGATGGATAAGATCCTTTGGGAGCTGAAGGGAGGTGAATGAGGCCCTACAAGGCTGCTTCTGGCCTCTGGGTGGGAGACAGGAGAGCAGCACCTGGCAGTCCCTATTCAAGGAAGTGAAGGTGGCCTTGGCCTGCTCTGGGAGCCCTGGACAGGAGAGTAGTGCCAGCAACCAGCCAACTCCCAGCACACGGCCCAGAGTCCAGCTGTCTGGCAGGGTGCAATCTGATATAAGGCCAGGAGGGGGCGCGATGACACCACCTTTAGATGTCTTTTAGCCAGTTCACCCAGCCAGACAGCGGGAGTCTAGGAACCATTCCCCTGTCCATATCCTGCCCAATTCTGCCTAGAGGGCATCCTCCTTTGCAGGAGCTGCCCTGTCCACGCACCTACGAGTCCAGGTCAGGGAGAAGAGGCACTTCAGCTTTGTACTTTCAAGACTTTCCACCTGACTTAGGCAGCTTGTGGAAGGAAAGCTTTGGAGTAGGAGGAGCTGGGTGTGTGGACTTATTTTCTGGCTGAGGGAACAACAGGTGGGGAGGCACTGTGACTGACCACGAAGGGACATTATGAGGGTTCAGGTTCTCCCTCGAGAGTCAGCGTGAACTCAAGTGTAGACGGAGGTCGTGCTTTGAGGAGGCTTCTGGGATGTGTGTGGGGTCCGAGACGGGACTGGAGTTGACGGAAGCCCTTGTGGACATTGTGAGGAAGCTGCTTCCTCTGTTCTCGGCCACACAGGGGCAGTCTTGGAACAAACCTGCAGGTGGCAGGGTTTGAGGCCACCTGGGAGCTGAGAGCCTTAGAGCTGGCCCTAGGCGCTCTAGAGTCTACGGAATCACTTAGGTGGATGGAGTAGGGACTCCAGGGTTGGCTGTCCTTACCTGAGGGGTCAACCAGGCTGCCAGTGAGTTGGTGGGGGCGGGGGGCGGTACATATTGAGACTGGCTTCAAACGTGCGTTTGAGGTGGCTGGGGAAATCCTGGGAGGCACAAACGGTGAGTGAACATGCTTGGGGGTGTACCCACAGGTTGGAAGCTTGAGTCCACCTAGAGGCACCTCAGTATAAAGGTCTGGTGATCTAGTTCTGGGGAAAAAACAGAACAGCTCTTGAAAACTACTCGGACATGTGGTGTCATAATGATGTGAAATATCAATTTGGTTTTACAGTTTATATTCACTAGGTGGATTCTTGCTAATCAGAAGGCCTCTATTGAGCATGCCCTTGCTTTCGGGAGCTGTGCCTACAGACACTCAAATGTCACCTTTGAGGCCACTGCAATCACGATCATCTCGTGGAGGAAAGGAGGCAGGGAGTTTCTTATGCTGGATCCTTAATGGGCTTTGCTTGGCTTGCTGCATCTGAGGATGGGTTTATTTGGGAGCAGGTAAGACAAGACTCACACTCACTGTCACGGAGTCCATTCCGACTCAGAGAGACCCCAGCAGACAGAGGAGAACTGCCCTAGAGGGTTTCCGGACTGCAACTCTTTACAAGGGTAGAAAGTATCATCTTTCTCTCTCCAAGAGGCTGGTGGTTTTGAACTACCGACCTTGCGTTTAACAGCCCAACATGTAACCCACTATGCCACCGGGGCTCCTGTAGAGCGTAGGATAAGTAGCTTTAAAAAAGCGCTTCCTAGAGGGGCTCCAATGAGCAAAGAGATTATTCTCTCTCCTGGAACAGTCTTGAGTTGGAGGGTGGGCCTGAGAAGGCGGGTTGCTCTGCTCTGTGGGGTCATCTCAAGGCCCCAGATTTCTGCTCTGTTATTTCCCTGCCCCCTTAGCACGGTGTCCATGTTGCATGGCCAAGCCATGATCAAGAAGGGCAGAGGAAGTAGAGGACAAGCAAGTTCCTTACATGGAAATGATGTCAAAGTGAAACAAATCACTCGGGTCATATTTCACCTGGTCACTTAACTGCAAGGGAGGCTGGGAAATAAAGTGCGTAGCTGGGACGTCATGTGCCCTATTAATCTTTTAGGGAATCTATTGCTCACAAGAAGAGAATAGATACTAGGGAATACTTTGCTTTCATTTCCATGGTCATCTGCAATTTTTGGAAAATTCTCAGCCATTATCTTTCAAAACATTGCCTCTTCTTTATTCTATTTTTTTTCCTTCCAGAAATCCAATTAAATATATGTTAGACTTCACTATGTCTCTCTGTGATGCATTTTGGGTAATTTCTTTGGATCCTTCCTTCGGTTCACTCATTCTTCCTTCAACTCTGTTGACTATACTAGTTAGCCAGGATCTCATTTCCAGTTTTTATTACCATATTTTAAAATTGGAGATGATATTATCTTTTTTCCAGAGTACAGGCATGGCCTTTTAATAGTTTCTTGTTCATTTGTTATACTTTTAATCTCTCCCTTTATTTCTTTAAATATAATCACCCTTATCTTATGTTCAAAGGCACTTGGGGCACACTTACTCCTAATCATCTTATCTGAAACTTAAACAAACTACTAATGTTTTATATTTTGCTGGGTTTTTTTTTTTTGGGTTATAGTCCTATAGGGTCATGCTGAGTTGGAGTAAGAGTACTCTGGTGGTACAATGGGTTAGGTGTTGGACTACTAACCATAAGGTCAGCGGTTCAAAATGACCAGCCACTCAGCAGGAAGAAGATGAGGTTGTCTGCGCCTGTAAAGAGGTATAGCCTTGGGGACCGTCCTCTGTCAGGATGGACTTGAAGGCAGTGGGTCGGGTTAAATAGAAATCCGAGTAAAGTCTGTATGTGAACTAAACCAATGATGCTTTGAGATAAGTCCAGAAGCATACTGTCCTCCCCCCGACCCCGACATTTTTCTAAATCTTTCCACTACTGGATGCCACTAAATGGCCTTTTAGGAAGAATTTAGAAAAATGTTGATTCCAGCTCCAAGTGACTGTCCCTGACAGGATAGTCAACTGTCACCTCTTACTCCCTCAGAGCGGCGGGTGAGTTTAGTAGGCAGTGCATCACTAGGTCCTTACTCTAGATCAGAGCTACCCAAACTGATTTGTCCTACCAACTCCTTTTCAGAAAAAGCAAAACAAAACAAAACAAAACTCATTGCCCCCTGACAATTAATTAATTCAGGATTAAGTGTAGGTATCTGCTTTTGCACCTCCCCTATATCCACTCAGAGCCCACAAGGGGCAGTACTGCTCAATTTGGGAAACAGAGCTAGCCTGAGACTGTTCTTTCCACCTCCCACACAGATCCAAAGTCGGGAGAAACACACCCCTCATCTCGGCTGGTGGGGTCTTCTGTCCCTGCCCTAGCCAGTGACCTCTGAGATGCTGGAGCAGAGCACCCTTGTCCTTGCCCTTCAAAGCCCTCATAGCAGGACCTTCCAATCTCGCTCTGCCTCTGACTTTGGATGTTTTTTTTTTTTAAATCAATTTATTGGGGCTCATACAATTCATCACAATACATAGATCAATTGTATAAAACACATCTATACATTTGTTGCCCTCATTATTCCCAAAATTCGCTTGCCTCTTGGGTTCCTGGAATCAGCTCATTTTCCTTTTTTCCCCCCTCCCATTCCCTTCCTCCTCCCCTCTCCCCCATGCACCCTTGATAATTTATAAATTATTATTGTATCTTATATTACCCTGTCCGGCATCTCCCTTCACCCACCCTTCTGCTGCCCGTCCCCCAGAGAGGACTTTGGATGTTTGAAACCTCTGCTCCCGACTCCCTCTCTTGCCATGTAAAGGAGCATGGTCACAGGCCCTGGGCCCCTGCCCAGAGCCTCATAGCGTAAATTCACATATCATTAGGAGACTATGGACACCTTGGGGGCACTGATCTGTCCACCACACTTGGGGTTAGGGTTATGTGTAGGGCAAAGGCTAGGGTTGGAGTTAGGGTTAGAGCTAGACATAGGGCTATGATTAGGGCTAGGGTTAGGGTTAGTTAGTGTTCCGTCCTACTCCCCCACCCCCCACCCCATGTGTGACTGTGTCAGAAAGGAACCCTCCCCCTATCCCTGGCTCAGTGTCCATTTTCCCTGGCTGCTCAGTTATTCATTCAGGGCCTCTTGGTCACATTGCACGTTTCTCCAGCTTCCTTCTCAACCAGCACTGCTCTCCAACCCCACTAGCTTCCTGTCAACGCTGCTGTGGCTCCACTGTCAGGGTCACTCTAGGGTGTCTCCAGCTTGAAACTTGGTGGTCCGAATTCCACACTGCTCTATCTGCCCTGGCCCCCAACTGTTTGGAGGCCACACCTTGGTTGCCTTCCCTGCTCTGGCGAGGCTGTGGGCTGCCCCTCCTCCCTCTGTGCCGGATGCGCCCTGGACTCCAGCACCAAGAATGGCGAATGACTGGCCACCATGAAAGGCTGTCATGTCACCCCTGCCCCTGAGGTAGCCCTGGGGGTGGGGTTTCACCCCATCTTCCCCAAACCCAAGACGCACTCAGAAGACACTAGATGTTGTATTTTAGACAAAGCATTTATTCTGGGAGAACAATTAGAGCGATGACGAGGTGAGTTACAGAAACAATCAGGGCTCGCTGCTGCTCCTGGTGGAAAGGTGCCGGCTTTGTTTCAGGGTGTGGCTGCCAAGAATGACCGGTGAGTAGCTCGGTCCACTCCCGGCCCAGCGAGATCACATCTCCTCTGGTGGTGAGGTGACCACCCTGAGTCACAAGGGCCTCCAGGTCCTGTCAAGATAACAGTCAAGGCGCTGCCCAGTGAGGATTGTCCCTGCCCCTCCCCGCAGCTCTGAATGTTCTCTCACAGTAGGAACCCCCACCCCACCCCAAGAAAAAAGTAACAGTCGCAGAAGAGGCAGGTCCCAGAGCGGTTCCGCCTGCAAGTGGTGGCGATACGACAGGCACATTGAGTGGGTTCCCTGCTTGGAGCATCCCCCCGGCCCTGGTCCCTGGCTTCTTTCCACGAGCCATGTGAGGTATTGTGCAACACCTTCCCCCAACCCCCCCACCCCGTCCCCAGCCCCTGCTTACAGTTGAGACCCCTCCTGGGGCCCCACCCTGCCCGCCCCTCCCCCACTATATGAGGTGGTCAGGAGCACCCGGTGGGGGGGCAGTGAGCATGAAGGGCTTTATGTGCCATCCAACTCAAAGACACCATCGCTGTTGGGGGTCGTGAAGAAGGAGGGCTGGTCATCGGAGGTGATGGACTCCTGCCCCCCACTGCCCTGCTCCCAAGACCGCCTCAGGCTGCGCTCGAAATCCAGCAGCTGCCCCATAAAGTTGAAGTTGGGGGAGATGTTGGATTTCTTCCTCTTGACCAGGTCGTAGGCATCATTGAGTGAGAGCTGAAGCTTCTGCATGAGGTAGGCCACGGTGACGGTGACGGAGCGGCTGACACCAGCCAGGCAGTGGACAAGCACCCCGCAGTTCTGGGCCAAGGCCTCATCTAGGAGGGGCAGGGAGGAGCGGCCTGGCTGAGGCAAAGTCCACCCCCACTCTCCCAGCCCCCTCTCGGACCACCTTGGGGCAATGGCCACCCATCTTTCTCCAGGAAGAGCCAGAGCCAGAGCCGATCAGAGCCCTGGGGCCACAAGTCTACCTGGTGGACTGGGAGCACTTCTTGGGGGAGGGGTGGGAGCTGGCGGCTGACTCACCAATGAACGCGATGGCCTCAGGAAAGAACTGGGACAGGTCCTGGCTCCAGTGGTCTGAGATGGGGATTTGCTTGTAATGGAAGTTCCCATTCTTCTCAAAGAGGTTGGGGAGGTTGGGGGTGACATTGAGGATGTAATGGATGCCCAGCTGGGCCAAGCTCTCCAGATTGGCCGCATCTCGGGCACAGCCCAGGTACAGATTGGGCAGGATCTGGACCGGACAGGGTGGCAGCAGCCCCGCAGGGGGTGGTGTGGCCCCTTCGGAATCCGGCATGTAGCTCTTGGGGTTCCGTTCGGACTCCGATTCTGAGTCGTGGCAGTCGGCGCTCAGGTCCAGGTTACCCAGACCCACCACAGGCGCTGGCTCGGGCCCCTGGGCAGACCTGGGCTGCAGGCTGCTCTCACACAAGTGAGGATACTCCGCTTGGAAGTTGTTGAAGCCACCTGTGGGGGAGAAGGAGGCCAGGAAGTCACCTCAAAGGGAGCAAAAGAGAGGTCCCTAGGTGGGGCTGATGGCGCCGGCAGGCCCTGGGGCTAAAGTGGGGGAGGGGGGTATGAGGCGAGTTCCTGCTTCTCCACTCCCACACATGGCCTTGTGTTCAGAGTCCCCCAAGCTAGGTCAGGCCAGCCTAATCGCTCCCAGTTTTCAGACTTAGAAATGGAGGGCTCCAAATTCATTCTGAAGCCCCAACGGGTCTCGAGGACCTACCCTGGAGGTAGTAGGCCAGGAAGCCTTCCTCCTGAAGCTTCTGCAGCAGGGTACCCAGCACCGAGTCAG
>NW_022111376.1:2985600-2989544 GCF_000313985.2 Echinops telfairi
CGGGTTCGGCTTCATCCCGGCGCCCTCGCCGCCCGCCGCTCTGATCATAGAGGAGCACGGGGCCCAGTGACGGCTGCTGCGGTGGCCCGGGCAGCAGCGCACGCACCGACAGGCTCCCGCGGCGCAGGCGGCGCAACAGCAGCCCAGGCAGGGCCACGTTGAGCGCGCCGGTGATGCGCGCTGCCTCGTAGAGCTCTCGGCTGCGGCAATCCAGGATCAACAGCTGTGGCCGAGGAGGCGACAGCTCCTGGCTCAGCCACAGGCTAGAGCGGCCCAAGCTCGCCATGAGGGCCGGCTCCCTGCACGTCGGGTCTCGAGCTCTGCGGAGAAAGGGAAGACTGGTGTGAGTTGGACCTCCCTAGAAGCCTGCCTGGTTCCCATCAGGTGGACCTAAGGCCATCGCCGCCTCCCTTCATCCCCATTCCCAGTCCACCGCGATCACTCCCGAAGTTCGGACTTGTGGGGTTCAGGGAGAACAGGGCGGCCCGTCCACGACGGCCCTCCTGGAGCCAGCCGTTTGGATCCCCCTGGGGAGGAGAGGACAAAAGGAGAGACCTAGAGTGAGGTCGGACTGCAGGTGGCCACTTGCGGATGTCCTGGGCACGATGAGTCGGAGGGCGCTGTCTGTGAAACCGGCTGCGAGGCAAGAGGCAGGGCTGCTGAGGAGGCGCGCACGTGGAAGGCGAGCCGCGAGCCGCCAGTACTCTGGTCACTTGCTGGCTGCTGACCCAGCTGCTACTCGGGAAGCGGCTCCTTTTGGATGCTAGGCTGCCGCTGCGAGGGGCGGGGCGGGGGCGGAGAGGGCGGGCGGGGGAGGGCTCAGGGTGGCCAGCGAGCCAACGGGTTCGAGCGGGAGCAGTTGGGTGGGCCTAGCGCGTGGCGCGCTAAGCTTGGCCTTCCACTGAGGCGGGACAAGACGGGGCAGAGGCCAAGGGCAGTCAGAGGCCCAGTAAGGAATGGTCAGCCACAGGTCCCCTGGTGGCGCCACCCAGCCGGGAGGCAGGGGGAGGGTTGAGGTGGGAGTGGAGATGGGGGTGGGGCAAAGCCCTGCACCTCTGCCCCAGAGTTTGCCTTTAAACTAACTCATTCGGTGAGCCTGGACCATCGTGCTCTCCCACCCCCCGCAGCTCCTAGGCACCCCCCAGGGCTTGGGCGGGACAGGATCCCTGTTGGCAACCACAGAACTGCTCTAACTCTGTGCAGACCACATTCCCCAACTCCTCAACCTGTCCTGCTTCCTGCCTGGCGACTTTACCTACCAGCCAGTCCCCCCAGACAAAAAGTCCTGGTAGGCGCTCCCCCGCCCCAGCTCCTCCTGCTGTGCCCCCAGTCAGTCCTGAGACCTAGGTTGGACATAGACATCTCTGCCCCTTGCTCCGACCTCAGGTTCTGCTCAGCCAAGGCCACGGTTACAAGCCAGGCAGGACATACCAGTGCTCACCGCTTAACAGATCGGCAGCTTACAAGACCAAAGCCAGTAATGGCGGGTTGTGACAATGAAACAGGACAAGGTGATGGAATTGCCTTTGTTCCTTTCCTGTTTAAAACTAATCCATAGGAATTGGCAGGAAGTTAAAGGCCAGGATGGCTAAAGGGCAAGAAAATGAAGATAAAGTGGGAAAGTCCTCAGGCATGGGGGAAAAAAGCAAATAAAAAAAAAAAACCAACAACACCCAAGGTAACACACACACACACACACACACACACACACACACACACGATAACATTCCCTAATTACCGCATTAGTAAGATCAAATCATTTCAAATCAGAAGGCCCAGTGCTGGCAAAGTTGCTGTGAAATTGGCAGGCTGCTGGATTGGTGGTAGGTTTATGGATCGGCAAAGCCCTTTTGGAAATTAATTTGGCACTATGCATAAAAAAAATCCATTTCCTCTAACCACTTCTGAGAATCACTCTGGAGAAAATAAATGAAAAGGAAGCAAAGCTATCCTCTACACAGAAAGATGGACAGTGCCCGTCTTTTCTAATAGTGACACACTCAGAGAGGCCGGGCAGCTCCATAGCGAGGGCAGTTGCAGATGTCCCCCGCTGTAGGGAGTCCTATGGAAAGGCGAGAAAAGGCTTGGTGGGAAGCAAGCAGATCCTTACAGGGCCTCAAGCTAACTAGCCCTGTTGTGGACACTGCGGACACTCAGTGTGGATGGAGAGAAGGGAACTAGTTCCAGAGGGGTCCAGGGTGCTCTCTGGAGAGTGCTTCTTGCAGGTGATTGGAGCTACAGGGGGAGGAGGGACCTCATGGTGAAAGAAGGGACCACATGGTGAAAGAAGGGGACCCCTGTTGTTGTGAGGTGCTGTCCAGTCAGTTCTGACTCACTGCGACCCTATGAACAACAGAAGGTCTTGCCTGGTCTTGCGCCATCCCTAAGAGCTCAGAGCCTGCATCTCCTAGCCTCCTCTGCAGGCCAGGTCGTGGAGGCTCTCAGGCCTGGAGGTAGAACTGGAGAATTTGTGTGTGTGTGTGTGTGTGTGTGTGTGTGTGGGCGGGTGTTGATTCAATCTCCAAAATGAGTGCTCAGTGCCCAATGCCAGCTCTGGACCGCTGGGAACCTGTTGCCATCTCCGCACTGCGGGGCTCAGAGCAGCCAAGAGTCCCTCCCCCTTCAGGACTCGGGCCCCCTGCAGCGCCCAGCCTGGCCAGACCCTCTCAAGTGGGTGGAGCCATGCTGCGGGCAAGCCACTAGCTGCAGGGTGGGCGCAGCGCCCGCTGCTCCCACCCTCTCCCTCTCAGGCTTCTGGACAGATCTCTAGGATGGGCACCCTTGCCTCCGTATCCCTTGGTGAGGCATCCTCTGGAGGCGCAAGCCGCCTGCGCCCCTGGTCTCGCAGCCTCTGGAGAGCGGCGCCCCGCACCCGAAAGGCCTGGTTCCCACTAGGCAGGGTGGCTGGATTTCGGCTGTTGCGCGCGGCCGGGTCACATGGCCAGGAGCGCAAGTCTCAGAGTCAGCGTTGCTGCCAAATTCAGTCTCTGTTAGCAGAGCCACTTGCACTGGGGGGCGGCTTCCTGAGCTGGCTCATCCCAGGTAGACCAGTGTGTGCCCGACCCCAGCTGGCCCCATCCCGGCGCGCCGAGGAAGCCATGAAGGAGTGAGACCAATTGTTGCACTGGGGAGCCCAGGAGGGTGTCGCCTGCTTTTCCCGCTGCCTGTCCCCTCCCCCGCACCCAGACACGCACAAGCACACGTGCCCACCCAGCAGCCACACGCACAGCACGCAGACCCCGGCCCTCACGGAGCCACCTACCACGTGGGGCGTGAGGTCGGTGGCTCTAGAGTCCCAGCTGAGCCGCCTGTGTTCCCGAGCCTGCTCTCCGCGCCCCACCCCGCGCCATCTAGTACCTACCTACCTGGGGCCCCCAGCGCCTTCCTTATCTTTTAGGGGAAATGCTAGGGAAGGCGCTGCGAGTCGGTGGGTGTAGGAGCCCGAGGCGCCTGCAGCTCCAGAGCCGGGGTGGTGGGTGGGCGGGTGGGGGGACGGGACAGGGTGGGGAAGTGATGGCAAGGGCTCAGGGACTCGGGGTGCTGGGGGTTATTTGAAATGGGGGCGAGAGGGATGTTGGAGGGAGGCCGTCAGACTGCATGCGCTGGGGGGTGCGGGCTGTGCCCGGGCAGCTGCGGACTGTGGGCATGGGCGCTGGGACATGGGCTGTGCAGCTGGGACAGGCCCCGTGGGAGGACCACGTGGGTAGGGTTATGTGGGGGCTTGGCTGGGGTGTGGGTGTACTGCAGTGCCTCTACTTGGCAACGTGGGTGGGGTGTCTGTACTGGCTATCGGGGGTGTTGGCATGGTGGGGGCATCGACGTTAGTGCGGGTGCCACGGGGTGTGTCCCCGGTGTAGTGCGGGCTGAGGGCTGTGGGCTTCACCGGCCCGGTGGTCGGCTGGGGGGCTGCTATGGTGTGCATGGCAGGCCACCCTCCGCCGCCG
>NW_022111376.1:2989986-2999333 GCF_000313985.2 Echinops telfairi
CCGGCGGCGCACGGGGAGGGCGCACGGAGGGGCGCGGCCTGCCTGGCTTGCCCGCCGTGAGGGGCCACGGGGCACCGGGTGGGCCGGCCTGCGGTGCGGGGTTCCCACTGGCACTCTGGCTGCCAGCGGGGGACGCGGAGAGGCTTGGGTGGTCTTAGACAGCAACTCGTCACCACTCTTCTGACCCCACCCCACGCCCCAGCGCCCACTGTTTTCTCTCACGTTTTGAGAACACACATCTGCCCCTGCTAGGGGTGGAGCCGAGCTGTACCCCCATTCAAGGGCGAGCCATCAGGAATGCCCCCCTGTGAAAGCCAGGTGAACTGAGGCAGTGGCTCCTTGGAGGTCACACTAGTTTGTAAGATCCACTGGACTGGGACACTAGCTCCTTGAAATAGGGTGGGGGGCAGGGGCTGGGACCCCCCCACACACACACTCAGTACTTCTGGAGTAGGGCCAGTTCCTCCTTCTGTGCCTCTATCTTATGGGACTCTACACACCCATTTGTCACTTGGAAGGAGAAAACACACTCCAATGAAAGAGATGGGGGACACATGGGGAGGCTCATGGAGCTGATTCTGAAGAGTTTCTCAAAGGGTAACTCACTGCCCCCCTGTACTTGAGTGACTCAGAGCTGAAAGGCTGGGGGAGGAACATTTGGATTGAATGATGCTGCCCCCACCAGAGCTCAGCTCCCACCCCAGCCCTCTCGCTTACCTACAGGTCTGTCTTTCTTCCAAGCCCCAGAGTGGGAGTGACCAGTTCCAGCCTCCCCCTGTACCCCAAGGCCCTCAGCAGGGTGGCACAACAGAGGCCCTTCCCTACCCAGACACCACATCCTCTCAAACCCCTCATGCTTCTCCAAAGAAGACCCTGAAGGCATCCCCTGGGACCCCCAGCAGAGGCGAGGATGGCTAGTAGGTGGGTTTGTCTCAGGAAAGCCAAAGGCCTGGCCCAGCTGAAGACACCAGGGCCTCTGGGTGGGCCAGTGACCTCGGGGGTTCTGCTGATATGACCTTTTCTCCACCCAACTGAACTCCATTCCCAACCGAGGGGCTGGACACATGGGTGCATGCCTGTCTAAGACTATTTATGGGGAGCCCTCTCTGGCCGCTATGTAAGTGGACCGTCTTGGTCTGGCTCAGCCCTCCCTACTCCTCTCGCCTCTGCCTCTGCATCCCTTCAGGATCCCCCAATGCCCTTAACTCCTACCCGCCCCCCCCCAAGAGCCGGTGCCCCTGGGGAGACACCTGGCACTTAGAATGGCCCCTTATCAGCTCCAAATCTCATCCCATGGTCACAGTCACAGACAGGGCAGCCAAGCCCCCAGGGGGCAAGCACCATGCAGGGATGGGAGGGAGACAAGGCAGGGGGGAGGGGCAGGGAGCCAGCCTGGGGAGCCATTGATTTCTGAGAGGCCATTAACACCTCCTCTCTAGGAGGGCTCAGGTTCAATAACCAGGTTAAGAACTCCTCCGGCCATCTGCCCTAATTCGGTCTCTAGTACCAGCCCTAGACTCTTCCCAAGCCACCCTTTGCTGGCCCTCTGACAGGAGGGAGACAGCTTCCTCAGGGCTGAGGGGAGCCAGGGCTGGTGATTGGGGGAATGGAGGGGCCAGCACAGAGGCGCTCCCAACAGTGAGCTCCCAGCCTCTGTGGGTGGTGAACCTGGTCTGATGATGCTACATGGCTCTATCCTCCTCCCACCCCCACCCCATGAGCGTGCCTCTCTCTCTCTAGGGGGGCGGCCTCAGGGGAAGGAGATCATTAGTACAGGAGAAAGCTGCTGGCTTGTCTAACCTCCATCCTCAGGACTTGGCCTCCAAACCCTCCCCAACCCCCCGGACCCTCTGGTTAGCCTGCCCCACTCTGTGAGGGCCCAGGCTCCACTCCTAGAGGCCAGGAAACCCTCCTGACTGCTGCTGGTGGCAAGGGACCCCCTATAGTCTTGTTCTCTCCACCCCACCCCCACGTGCAGTGAGCTAGACAGCACCTTCTGACTTGGAGGGGCACATCCTGGCCAACCTGGCCCAAGTGAGGTCCAGGGGACAGGACCCAGAGCAGGGTTGTGGTTGTGGTGGGGGGGGGTGAGGAGTATTGCTGCTGCAGGCCCCTTCGTGTGCCAGAATCCCCAGCCTCTGCCACAGCCCAGCACACCACCCTCATTCCTAAGTCAAAGTTTCCCCGAAGGGGAAGGGGCTCAAATCCTTGTTTGCTGAGAGGCTTCCTTTGTAGGCCCCCAGGGTCAGGGCCTGGGGCTGGTCTGCTGCAGCTCCTGGGTGACTTCCCACCACAGACCTCCTTCCCCCTCTGCCGACTGCTGAGACCCTAAGGGCTCAGCGAGATGCAGATATGGACACAGCAGCCCAGGGCTGAGTTTGAAGCCCCCAGGAAGTGGGCCAGGCTGTGACCTACAGAGAGGGACTGCCCCCCACCCCCACCCGCGCGCGTGCGTTCAAGGTTTCCAGCTTCATCAAAATCATGATGTTTCCTTCAGCTCCCGGGCTCCTAAGTCATGAGGTACGAACATCATCAAACTTGACACAACCTTCGCATTAGGGAGGGCCTTGTCTGCCCTAGAGTCCAGGCCACAGGAGGGCCCTTGTTCTCTGTCACCCTCTGAGGCCCCCTTGAGAGATTTGCTATGAGGAAGGCTCAGAGTAGTGCTGCCGACTCTCAGAGATTTTTTCCCATGGACTTTAGAACTGCCAGTGCCCTCAGGACCTGCTTCCCACACCAGGAGCTTCCCAGCCCTGGTGGCAGCCCCTGGGCCAAGAGGCCTGAGACAGGGATGGGAAGGGGATCACCAAGACCCTTGACTCAGGAGCAAGCAGGTAGCCTCAGACAGTGGGACAACTTCCTGTCTTCAGGGTGGCCACCCTCGAGGCTGGGTATTGTCTGCTGGGGTCACCTTTGACTCACCTGGCCACTAGACTTGCCCCTAGCAATAAAAGCCTCTCTGCTGCACCCTGGCACCTGTTGTCCCCTCCCTTATAGACCTGGAGGGTAGGCAGAGAGAGTATGGAAGTCCCAAGCAATAAGGACTTTCTCTGGTCCAGTGGTGAGGTCCACCAGGGCTATCTCCCGGGCCTGACACTGGGCTGTGTGGGCAGACGGACCAACGTAAATGGTGCTGCCCTGTCCCAGCCTCAACCCATAGTAGGGCCCCAGGCACCACTGAACTGGGGCTCTGGGAAGGCTGCTGTTTAGGGACCGGTGGCCTGGAGGCTGTTACCCAGGGTCCCTGGCCTGGCATCTGTAGAGAGGCAGTACCAGGCAGGGATGGGGGTCCCCTTCATTGTGTAGCTCCCACCCTAGTCCATTGGTGGCCTCAGGGGCATTTGTTGGGAAGCAGAGCAGAGAGGAAAGAGGACTGTGCCTGCCTCTGGAAACCCCCACCTACCAAGGCCCACCTATCCACCCTCTCCTTGACTGCTGCCACCTCTAGCTCCACCTATCAGATCTGCTGCCTGCTCTGGCGTGGCCCAGTCACCTGCCTTCAGAAGCCCCTTTCCGGGACCTCAGACTTCCCCAGGCAGCCTTTTGTCATACCTGTCCCCTCCTCTCTGCTTCTACTCCATCCACCTTGTTACTGCTCTGGACCCCCTCACCCCCATTCCCAGAAGGCCCTCCCAGATTTCTCTCAGAGATATCTCAGGACCTCCCTCCCCAGCCAGAGAGACCTTACTAAGGTGACCAGACGTTCCGCTTTTGGCGGGACAGTCCCGATTTCTAACAATTTTTCCCCGCGTTCCACGGCGTTTTAAAAAAGTCCCAATTTTTGGAAAGAATGCACGACAAGCTAGGGTATATGGTTTTCGGCTGCCATGTGGCTATTTCGCCAGGATATGAGTTTTATCAATGGTGTCCTGCTTTACCAATGTTAAAATCTGGTCACCTTATCTTAGGCTGATACCCAGGAGACCAACTTGTGGCCTTTTGGAGGATGCTCCCACCACCTTCAGGACACCTGGGAAGGAGGGAAGGAGGACTTGGAAGTCCAGGAGGCAGCCTGGCTGTCTCCCCATGCCGAGGGCCCTGGAGAGAGCTGGGTGGACCTAATCCTGGAAGATGTGGCCTTTGGTGTTGCTGCTGTTGGCTGTTGGGTGGAGTTTTCTAAAAGGGTCATCAGAGGATGTTGACTGGTGGTAGTGTTGAGCTATGTCCTCGTTGATTTTTATGTCAATTGTTGAGAAAGGGATGTGGAAGTCTCCAATTATGATTGTGATGATCTATTTCTCCTTTCAGTCCCATCAGGTTGTTTGTAAACCCCGTCTTTTGATTGTGGGATGTAACCCGTGGAAGGAAAAGTATGGAAAACAGTTGTGCGATTCACTTTTAGAAAGTCGATACCCAGGCCTCTACCACCCAGGCCCACAAACCACATTGACTCACTGAGAAAGATTCACTGCTACCTGGTCAGTGCGGACTCAACTGCCCTTGTGGGTTGTCAAGGTGGAAACTCGCTCTCCCACAGAGCAGCTGATGGTTTCAAAATGCTGACCTTGTGGTTGGCAGCCCGACACGTCACCTATCACGCGATCAGGGCTCCTGAGAACAGGAACAGTAGGTCAGGAAGCCTCCCACACCTGCCAACCTCCACCAGACATGTAGCCCCCCCACCTTTTCTTTTCTTTTTCCTTTTGTTCTCTCCCCATTCACTCAATTTTCTTCCCTCCTCCCCACCACCCCACTCCTCCCCAGGATTCACAGTAGCCTTCAAAGTTTTGGTGTGAAAATAATTTTTTTATTCATTTCTTCCTTTCTATAATAGTGGTCTCTTGCAGTGTTTGTCTTTATGAGATTGATTGACATTGCTGAGCATGATGTCTTCCACA
Organism: Echinops telfairi; assembly: GCF_000313985.2. NCBI lineage: Eukaryota > Metazoa > Chordata > Mammalia > Afrosoricida > Tenrecidae > Echinops > Echinops telfairi. The sequence goes on from NW_022111376.1 coordinate 2,994,825, forward strand.
TTGGTCCATGACATGAGCTGCCATCATTATTCTCTAGGGATGCATGGTACATCATTGCATGAACGTACCTCAGTTGATATCTTCATTCCTCCACAGATGGGGCATTTTGGTGGTTTCCATCTTCTTGCTATTGTGGATAGTGTTGCGATAAGCATGAATGTGTCTGTATCTGTTTGTTTCTTTGGGGCACATCCCGAGTAGAGCAATTAGAGTCACATGGCATTTCTAGTGCCATGTAAGGACGTGCCGTACTGCACGATTCTACACAGTGTGAGGGTTGGTTCTCATCTCCCCACATCCTCCCCAGCACTTATTATTTTGTTTTGTTTTTTTAATTTAAATCATTTTATTGGGGGCTCGTACAATTCTTATCACAACCCATGCATCCATCCATTGTGTCAAGCACATATGTACATTTGTTGCCATCATCATTCTCAAAACATTTGCCTTCCACTTGAGCCCTTAATAGCGGCTCCTCATTTCTCCCCGCCCCCCTCATCCCTCCCTCATGAACCCTTCATAATTCATAAAGTAGTATTATTCCATTATATGTTACACTGTCTATTTCTGTTTTTAAAATTTTTGCTATCAGTGCTGGGTAGGTGGTATCTTCTCATTTTATTTTATTTATTGTAATCATTTTATTAGAGGGGTTCTGTATATATATATATATATATATATATATATTTTAAATCATTTTATTAGGGGCTCATACAACTCTTATTTCTTTTTAAGGTACAAAAATTACTCTTAAATATGTTATTATTTTTGCTTTAGATATCATTTGGGAAAACAGCAGGAATTACATTAGTTGTGCTTTGCAAAATAGTTGTTGTTCGGTGCCATTGAGTCAGTTCCAACCCATAGCGACCTTGTGCACAGCAGAAGGACACATCCTCACAGTTGTTCCTGTGCCTGAGAGGCTTGTTGCAGCCACTGTGTCAAGCCTTCTTGTTGAAGGTCTTCCTCTGTTTTCCTGTCCCTTTACTTTACCAAACTTGATGTCCTTCTCCAGGGACTGGTCTCTCCTGACAACAGGTCCAAAGTAGGTAAGACGAAGTCTTGCCTTAGAAAGACCTGGTAGAATGGACTGTGGACCCATCACTGGCTTTGATAATGATGAACTCAAGGCCAATTCTTGGTCATCTACAACCTGCCAATTTCTCCCCGCTGCCCCAGATGGTTTTCAAGCATGCCATACAACATACAACATGCCACTTCATATGTATCTCTAAAAGATAAGGACTCTTTATTTCAAACTTAATTGTACCACCATTATGATATTGGAAAACAACAACAACAACCAGCTACCAATATCTAATGGGGAGAGGTACAGTCTCAGAAACTCAGAGACAATTCAACCCTATCCCATAGGGTTGCTATGAGTCAGAATCAACTCAATGGCAGTGAGGTTTTTTTTTAAAGAGTATCAGATTCTCAAATTTTTTTAGTGATCTTATGCCTTTCTGTGCTGTTTGTTTATTTAAATCATGACCTAAATAAGGTCCATATATTTCAATTAGGCAGTATGTCTTTCAAGGCTTTTAATACATAGATTCTTCTTCATACTTCAGTAAATATTTTCTTCAAACTGTGCATCTAGGAAACAAAGATAAATTCGGATCACACAGAAATCTTTATGCCAGGAATTAAATGGGGAAAAACAAGTGATTAGACTAGATTTTTTCTTGTGGTGATCATGGCTTTAGTTTGCAATTCTTTTATAGCTAATGATCACGAGCATTTCCTTCATAGGATGGTTGGCTCCCTGCATGTCATCTTTGGTGAATTATATATTCATGTCTTCTGCTCATGGTTTAACTGTATTATTTGTGTTTTTCTCATTGTAGTTTTCTATAGATTAGCCCTTTATCCTACATATCTTTGTCAAAATTTCTTTCCCAATCTGTGGGTTCTCTTTTTATTTTTTTAAACTAGTTTTATTGGTATATACTTGACATCATATAATTTAATCATGCAATCATATTAAGAAGAGTTGTGCAATCATCACCACAATCAATTTCAGAACATTTTCTTCTCATACTCATTGTTGTCAGCTCCCCATTTCTCCCTATCATTCCCTGCCGTGCCCGTAGGCCATCAATAATCCAGTTATTGTCTTTATAGATAGATCTACCCAGCCTGGATTTCATATATGGAAAATCATACAAAACACAATCAGGAAGCAACCAAAAAAACCCACACAAACCCCCCCCCCAAAAAAAAAGCCAACAACAACGACAAAACAAAGCAGAAAAATCACAGTGGAAAAGAAATCAGAAAACATTAAAAACTAAAACAACTTGAAAATGGATCAGTAGGGAGATCAAACCATAAGACATTACATTTTTACCTAACTACATCTGCCACCATCGATTTACAATGCTCTTTGTCCCGCAGCAAGGCCATTCTCTTCCCAGAACTATATTCTGAGGGTATTCACCTGACATGCTAACCCACATGAGGAATCTGCATATGGATTTTGGGCTTCCATTGTCCACTCTACCCTTCTCTGCAAACCAGGAGTTCAGAATTTAAGCTCTGATACCATTTCCTCATTCAGATTTGCATTGTATTCTTTAAAATCCTTGGATCACACAGCCTGGTGTGCTTCTTCCATGTGGACTTAGTTGAGGCCTCACTTAGATGGCTGTTTGTTTGAAGACAAGGCCCCAGACACTATTTCTGATAGCCGGGCACCGTCTGGTTCTTTCGCCACACTTCATTGTCTCACTCTTTTGATGTACAAAAATGCCATATTTTAGCAGGTTCTAGGGCTCTTTAAAAAAAAATGACAGTGGGGTGTTTTCATTATATTCAGTAGTGTGTTTATGCCTTGTGTTAGGCCCCTTAAGGTTTTCATTGATGATCTCTATAGTTCTTGGGTTTACATTTAAGTCTTCACTTCACCTCGAGCTCATTCTGTGTGAAGTATGGACCCTGGTTCATTCTTTTGTAGATGGAGATCTGATTTTTCCAGTACCACTTGTTGAAAAGAGTGTCTCTTCTCCATGTAATGTGTTTCAGTCCTTTAGCAAAAACGATGTGTCTTTAGGTACTTAATTTTGTTTCTGAGTTTTCTCTTATGATCCATTGCCCTATGTAGCTATCGTTGTATCAATAGCAAGCTGTTTGGAGTAGCATGGCTATGGAATAGGCTTTGAAATCAGGGAGTGAGAGCCCTCATATTTTGGTTTTGCTGGTTAGTACTGTTTTGCTTATCCTAGATTTCTTTCCCTGTCATATAAAATTGGTGAGTCTTATCAATTTTGTGGTAACATACTTTGAAACTCTGTTATTCGGTACATATATACTTAAGATGGCTATGTCTCTTTGTGGGTTGACCCTTTGATCAGCAGTGTTTTTGTGTGTACGTGATTGATATGGATTTTTAGATTTTTGTGCAGATGAGGACTTCTTTTTCTTGAAAAACATTTTTTTACAAGTTATAATTTTTCTGTTGTTTTGGGCCTGACAGCAAAGGAAGGTCCTGTATAGAAAGAGAAGTTTGCCATTTGAAGCTATTCTAGATCCAGCACAAAGTCTCAATTCCACCACAGCCGAGGCCTCTGTGAGGTGGGGGCTTTCCTAAGAAGCCATTCATGACCTGCAGAAGGAGACAGACCCAGGTGAAAACCACCGCGGGTTCACAGTGGACATTGAAAACAAGGTGTCCGTCTAGAAGAAACAGAGGGTAACGACAGCCAACGGGTACCCAGGAGCTGTGGCTGCCACAGAAAGCCTCTGCTCTCATCTGCCACTCAATCCTTAGACTCCCGTCCCAATTAAAGGAAGGAGAAGCAAGGCTGCCCGACCAAGGCCCCTGCTTTCTTAGGACTCCAGGTGAGTGTCATACCTAAGCTTCACTCAAAACCACAAGTTTTCCCAAAGCACCTGTCCCAGAGTGCTAACTGAGGAGGAGTTATCTTTAGGAAGAAAGCATACTTGAGTAGGTGCCGTGTCACTGGTTTCCAGGGGAAGTGCAGGGTGGGGGAGAGTTCTTGGGATTGCGGCAGCAGCAGGGGCGGGGGTGGGGGGTGGGGGCAGGGAAGCACTGAGCTGAGTCTCGAAGTGCATGAAACAGGGAAGGACACATCAGGAGGCCACCAGGCATGTATGTTTGTGCGGCTTGGGGGTGGAAAGGACGCTGGAAACATGGCCAGACAGATGCTGACCCCTTTGTTAAAGAGCCTGAGGAGGCTTCTTGAAGCCCTGCTCCGTGCCTTACTCACATGCTTACTTGAACACTCATGGCCTCACTCAGGCAGCTCCCAACCCCTCCTGCTGGTTGTGTGTGTGTGTGTGTGTGTGTGTGTGTGTGTGTGTGTGTGTGTGTGAGAGAGAGAGAGAGTGAGTCTCAGCCCCTCAGAGGAGAAAAGGCTGCTCTGCCTCCATCATCTGGGTGTCTAGCCATCACCTATCACCGGGCAGGGACCCTTGCCCTCCCATGTTCACCCACAGGTTCCAGGAGAGAGAGAGACCATTCAGTCCACAGCACATACTGCGCTT
>NW_022111376.1:2999707-3009613 GCF_000313985.2 Echinops telfairi
GTGGGTGGCATGTTGCCCAGAGGCGGGCAAGGCGAGGGCAGAGGAAGGATTGTGGGACAAGGCCACACAGCGAAGCTGGTTTCTTGTGAGGCAGGAAGGCTGACGGAGAGGTCTGAGGGGAGACGGGGCAAAATGGTGGACGATCTGGCTGCCAAGAGGAGCTGGACGGGTCGTGGGGGTAAGGATGGCATCTCCTGACGAGAGGGTGGTGTCGGGGAGAACCTGGCGGCATGACGGTAGGGCAAGGACAGGCCACCCAGAGGGACAAGAGGAAGCAGAGGCTGATGGATGAAGAGCGAGGTGAGCAGTGGCATCTGTCAGACCTTTGTCACCCAGGAGGCTGTTCTCCCCACCCCCACTTCCTATCCCCCCCTCATTGAAAATCACCCAGCCACCTCCGTGTCATGCCCGGGGGCCACACGGAGCAAGCTGACGTGTCTTCCTTGCGCAGCCCATGTTTTCTCAGGAGTTAATCATTGGCGCTGGGCTCGCACTTATCGTCCGCTTGTGTAAATCTTTTCTCAAGATGTTCAAACACACCAGACCTTCCATTGATCGTTTCTTGAGCAAAATGTCTCATGGGGCCTCTGGGCACCCGGTCCCTTCCTGCCTCCAAAAAACCCTGACTTGAGAGAGCCGTTTTGTGCCTTCCTCGTTTTACAGCAGGTACGTGTCGATGCAGCCCTTGTACAAAGGCTGAAAAATAGATTTGAAGAGTTGAGCTGGAATCCTGTTTGCCTCCCTGTCTCAGTGTGACCTTGACCAGGTCTCTGCCCCTCTTGGTCTTAGCGCCATTATCTATGGAATGGCAGGTTTGGCCTCGAGTTATTCATTAATACCCCACTCATTCATTCAACTGGACAAAACTGCTTCTCAGGAAAAAGTTCAAAGGCGCACCAAATTACGAGGACAGTGATCTGCCAGCCGCAACGACATGGGACTGTTGGCGGGTCTCCTTCGTTCATACCCTTGTTTTCTCCTGGAATTTTTACCAGGTGAAATGCTGCAGATTCCCAGGGAGTTGTCAGAAATGTTCACCCTCCCCCAGCCTCCCCTGGGGCTAGCATCTTGCACAACTATAGATCGCTATCCGGACCAGGAAACAGACACGGGGACCCAAAGCCAGATTCCACTACGTGTACGTGTGTAGATTTTTGCAATGCTCCTGGGGCCTTGCAAGGCTCCTTTAGAAGTGGTTCCTCAGTAAGATCTAGCCAAACTGCTTTCCCCCGGTGAGATAGGAGAGAGCTCCAGTTCCTTGGGTCCAGTTTTACCTCCGTGTGGTTCTGAGGGGTTGGCCTTGGTAGCTAGTGCCCAGTCCCCCCACTCTCCCGGGAGTATTGGTTTGTCAACCAACATTTGGACAACTTACAGAGACGGCACCCAGTGTGAGCCGGAGAGACACTCAGAGCAAGGCACTCAGAAACACACGCCTCTCCAACCAGGGGCCATTGCAGCTCCTCAGTCGGTCATAGGACAAACTGACTGCCTTCTTGTCTGAGCGACCCTAGAGGCGGTTTCTGAAGCCACCCAAAGGCGGACTGAGCCAAGAGCAGGCCCATTGTCGCAGGGATCCTGCAGTTGAGAGAAAAAGCAGGTTTTGAGAGAATTAGAGATCGCCCGACTCCACACATGCAACGTTCCAAACAGGTACACGTAAGCGACCTGCTGTGCTGGCGAGGGAGGTGCACAAGGCACTGACCCGATCATGGTTGGTCCTCCCGGGAGCCAGGAATTTGTGTGAGCCCTCCAGTTCTGAAAGCAGGGAGGCAAACAGCTACGGGTCCACCAAAAGGTGGGGACAGGTCAAGTGACCAAAATGTGGGCTCTACACACAAAACCCAAATGACAGCCGTTGAGTGCACTGTTCCCGTGGGTTCCCGGATGGTAACTCTTTATGTTCCCGTGAGTTCCTGGGTGGTAACTCTTTAGGGGAGTGGAAAGTCTTGTCTGGTTGTGTCAAGCTGTTGACTTTGTGGTCAGCTGCCCCACAGGTAACCCGCTATGCCATCAGGACTCCGAGAAAGCAATCTTAAAGGACCCTCAACTCTTCCTGATCCAGGAAAGACCCTGCTCAGACTGGAGCCGCCCTGGGGCCATGTGGGAACACTGGCTGGGCCGCCCAGGACCCGAGCCTGCGTCACGGCTCAGCAACCACCGTCATGTGCTCCGGAAGGAAAGAAAAAGGCGAGTTTACAGCAGCCGCTCTCGTCCACCCTCAGCCAGTTCGCTAAGTCACTTCCAGACCCAAATTTGGAATTCAAATTAAGGGATATTAGTTTCACCTTTTCTTCTGATGGTGGTCCTAGTGCCACCTGTTCCCTAATGAGCAATCTGCCTGATTAAAGCTCTTTTTAAAAAGCAAAACAACCCCCAAACCAAGCATTCTGGAATCTCTTGACTACAGGGTGGCCCTCTCCTGGTAGCCCTCATTCTGCATCCAAGGTATCTCTTTGGATCAGTGGTCACCAGGGGTGTGGGAGGAGGGGACAGGGGGCACACGGTGGAATGAGTCTGTGTGAAACTGTGAGGGCAGACACATGGCATTGTCGCTGAGGGGATGGCTGCACCAAACCTGCAGCCGAAGTACTAAGAGGTGGAAGCAAGCTGCCAAGCAGGAAACCTGGTCTCCTTGTTGGACTGTGTGATGCTGCGTGATCAAGGGCTGACACACAAGGTTGGCGGCACCCCCTCAAAGGAGCACTCCAGAACGGACCCAAGTCCTCAGAGTGGTTACCAGGGCCTGCGGGAAGGGGGCTGGGGAGAGGAAATGGAAATAAATAAATCGCAACAGCCATGGGATTGTACCACCCAGACAGAGCCAATCCGGAGGTAAACTTTGGGCTGTACTTGGCTCATCAGGACTGCAGCGGATCAGTAAGAGGAAGCTGGGTATTGGGAGACGGGGGCTTGATGACTCTCTGGCCAATTTTTCTGTAAACTGAAAACTGCCCCACAAATGGTTTCTAGTGCTCTCAGCTCCGCTGCATTCGGTGAAGGGTCAAGGCGTGCCGTATGGTTCTGCCCAACACCGAAGGCTCACTGGTGAGGCATGTGCTTCCCACAGCCCAGCGAGATCTGGAAATGGGAACGGGTCTTGGAAATAGATGGCTGTGATGGTGGCCATCAGGCACCCCCACCTCCAGCCGCTACTCACTGTGGGTCCTGGGCAGGTATTCACTTCCTCATCCGTGCAGGGGCCCATGGGAGGGGAAGTGAGTTAACACATTGACCGCCTTCAGGGGGCCACCACAGGCCTGCCTTCGTGTACTGTTCTAGAAGCCGGTTGCCCAGAGGGAGGAATGCTCCCTGCTTTGTTTTTTGCTGACCGCCCCAGCGGCTCCTGCTCCCTTCCCCTTTGCTGACATGGTGTGCCTTGGGATCTAGGTCTTTTGCCTCCTCCGGCTCTGCATTTTGTGAGGTCTTCTCTTGCTCAACTTTCTGTCCCTGAGGGTCATCTGGGCCGGAGCCTGTATCAGGGCATTTTCCACATTGCATTCCTCTGTGCGTGCTGCTGCTCTCTTTTTTTCCCCTTTTTTCTTTTTATAGTTCTTAAAAGCCCCAAAGTTGGGAAAAAGTAAGGTCCTAGTGGTGTTGTGGGCGAAGGCTGGGCAGAAAGGGGAGGCAGTTCTGCTGAGCCCTGCAGTTTGAAGTGACTTGGGGGCAGTGGGCTGAATGGCCCGGAGAATGAGGCACGAGCTGGGGGTGGGGGGCGCAGGGCAAGAAGACTCCAGCTGGTGGACGTCCTCAGATTCACTGTGATCTGAAGACCAAGGTCGTCATAGACCCCCCCCTCACTCAAGTGTCTTTCTCTTGTCTTCTGGATACGCCCCTCACCCCGCCCACAGCCCGACCACCAGTGTTTCCGACTAGGGCTTTTCTCTGCCTTCAGGACCCTCAAGAGGCACTAGTGGACCACCCCAGTCGTGGGAGCCCCGCAGCCACGTGACCCCTCTGGGCTTTGCCCAAGCCCTCCTATCCCACACCCACAGCCCCCTGTCCTTCCCAGTGAAAGCCTATCCATGTTGGAGGGCTGACCCCAGGGAGAAGGACCCTTTTCTCTCTCCCTCAGGGAAAGGGGTGTAGGTACCACTTGGGCGACATCCAACCCAGGCAAAGACTGGACTAGTCCTCTTGTGACCTTGGGCTGGTGGCAGGAGGGTGAAGGGGTTAAGTCAGTGCACCCCTCCACCTCTCATTCCAGCCCATTCCAGCTTTGAACAGGAGTTAAGTCTGGCCTGCATTTTAATCCTTGAAAAGGACTAGAAAAGTTAATGGGCGACCGGGCTGGGGGTGGGGTAGCCGGAACACACAGTGGCTGGAGAGTGTCCGAGGGCAGGGGTGGGGGTGCGGGGTGGGGGTGGGGAGAGTTGCAGGCCCCAGCCTAACCCTGTTTGTGAGCCCATCTCCAGGTGGGGACTTCTCCCCTGTTCCCCAGCAAGGCAGCAAGGAGAGGAGAGGGGAGCTGACCCTAAGAGCTTGTTAGGCCGGAACACCCAGAGACAGCAGCGAGAGCAGCTCAGCCTTTGGTTACCGATTGAAACCACCAGTCGCTCCCCAGGAGCAGCTCTTCTCTGTCCTAGAGGGTCGCCATGAGTCAGCATGGACTTAATAGCAGTGAACGAGGGGTGCACAGGCCTACTGGGGGTCTATAGGCCCAGTGGGCATGGTTTGGGCCGCTGTTATCCTACGTAGGGGTGCAGAGCCCGGCCATGGGATGTGGGGAGAGACCTTGAGGCCCGCTGCATCCATCCTGGCACGTGCTTCTACACTGCCGAGATCCCGGGGACTGGCTTCTTCCTCCCGCTCTGGCTTTGGCTGCCGGGCAGATGCCTGGGAGCTCAATGGAAACCATGGCAACAGGAAGCTGGGAGGATATTCCCGGCACCCCTTAGAAAGGGCAGCCTATTTCTGGGCCTTGAGCCCAGTTATTCATTGGTTCTGCATTTTGCTGTGAATTTCAATTTGAGAGAGGTTGGGTGGGTAAGGGAGAGGTGACCTGCTGCCCCTTTTCCCGCAGCAGATTCCGCTGTGACCCCATCACCAAAGCCTGATCGCCCACAAAACGCCTTCTCTAGGGTTTCTGCCAGCTCCTTTCTCAGCCAGACAGGGATTTTGGGTGCTTGTGGGTACTCCAGCATTGTCAAGGACTCCCCCTCACCACAGGACCTCTTCCCATCCTTCAGTGGGAGCCCTGCTTCGCTGTTTCCTGCAAGGGTGCTGTGTGGGCTCGCTGATGGCGGCCCAGGCGTGCTGGGGAGGCCACGTTCCATGAATCTGCATACTGCGTGCTGAGCACTGAGCGCTTTCGGCACAGGCGACTCTGCCCTCTAGTGGGAGGCTGAGGCCAAGATGCAGGACTCAGACTACCTGCTGTGGCCCACTCGGTGGCATTCCCTCCACGTGACTTTTGAGGGCAGCAATTCAAAACCACCAGGAGCTCCGTGGGACAAAGAGGTGGCTTGCTGCTCCGGTAAGGAGCAACCTACAGAGGCAGCTCTATCCTGTCTTACAGGGTCGCTAGCTGAATCTGGGAGTCCCCCCCCCCGCCCCCCAAGGGCAGCACTTCTCTTCACTTGCCTCGCACCTGTAGGGAGTCTGAGCCCCCTTGAGGCTTCCCTTTCTGCCTCCTCTCCCCCCATGACATAGGGCCCTCTAACTCCACATGTCCCCACCCTGGATAGGGGTGCCTCCCTCCCCACTCACCCCTGGCCTTTCAATCAGCTCCCAGGCACTCGTCCCCCAGAACCTTTGCTCCCAGAGGTCACCTGTGGATTGTGACACTAGCTGGCGAGAGGCTTTGGCAGGTATAATTAAGGTTACTAAACAACTGACTAGAAGATAGGGGGATTGTCCGAGAGCAGATGGAAGTGACGTGCCACAGGACTAGGCCCATTGTACTTGGAAACGATCCCAGCACAGCACCCCAGGACTTTCCAATGACAGCCCAGGGAGGTCTCACATGGCCACGGTTCAGCTGACCTAACAGGACAGTCTCCCAACTAGGAACTGATATCAATGGGGTCCATAGGACTCACTGGGTATGTGTGTGTCACTGCCACCACCACAGTTGTGACACAGTATGTCCTTTATCACAAGGACCACCTGTTACCCCTCCAGTCCCTGGCAACCATGGATGTGCCCCTCACAGCTAGCTATCGTTCGTCATTGCCAGACTCACACCATGTGTCAACATCATCTGACTGACACTCAAGGGCCACTCCCCTGGGTAGCTGTCCCACGGTGTCGCGGGGTGGGGGCTGGGGCGCTGCTGATTGACCAGTGGAACTGCTGTGAAGTCAGGGGCCTGTGTTGGATGGACTCATGCCTCCGTCTCTTGGGGATATGGCCCCGGGCCAATGCTAGCCGGCTCCCATGGCAAGTCTACTCTTCCCCAAGCTCGAGCTCAGCTCTGAGCTCTACGAGCTTGCACGTGTCTGGATTCTCTAGGGTCTCCTAAAGAGTCTTCCTGGCACTGTAGGGCACGCTTCAGACTGCCAGCCACAAGGGCAGCAGTTCAAACCCACCTGCTGCTCCTCAGGAGAACATGGAGGTTCTCTGCTCCCGTCAAGATGGACAGTCTCAGAAGCACTCTTTCTATAAAGAGGGTTGTTCTGAGTCAGGATTGACTTAAGGGCAGTGAGTTTCACCTCTTCTTTTCTCAGCCCAATTCCTGCCTAGCAGTCCGCTAACCCAGGGTCACTTCAGATCCTGGGGGGAGGGGGGTCCTTGTTGGCTGTGTCTCCATCATGCAAGGCTATTATGTTCCACCTGGGAGACCCTAAGCCAAGACTGCAGACCCCCCAAAATGGTAATCACCCCAGTTACTGTTTGGAGTCGCTGTGCGTGGGGTATGTCCCCTCCTCATTGCCTATTCTTCCAGTCTCGCACCTGACTTCTTTTTACATACTCGATATTTGTAGCTTTGAATTATGGGTATTTCCAAGCCTCATCTGAGAGACAAGTACCATGGGCCCCACCTACCTGGGTCTCAGTGTCATCCATCAGGGTCCCACAGGCCCCTGCCATCCATGTCCCCCCAGCCTGGGAGGCTCTGCAGCCAGGCTCACTGGGATGGAACCCTCTCGTGCTACCCCCGCGCCCTCCCTCCACCTCCCACCGCAGTGGGCACCCTGTGATCTCTGACAGTATGTGCACAGTGTGCAGGTGCCAGGCCTCTCTAGAAAGTGCCAGAAGGGTTGGGAATCCCACCCAGCCATTGTGGGAAGCTGGACTCTCTCAGGGCTTGAGGAGGTAACTGGAAGGACCCCCGACTCTGGCAACAAAGGCTCTGGATGAGAAGAGTGGACACACTGTGATGCTGCTGCATAGGGTTGGTATGGGTCAGAACCAACCTGACCACATCTCACAACTATCTTGATGCCAGCTGTTCTCCTGCCAATCCCCAGGGCCCTCAACTTCCCGCCTCAGGTCTCTGAGCTCAGGAGTCTGGCTCCCAAATATTCCTCCTGGGAAGGGCCTGTCTTGACAACACAACGGTCCTTAGAAGCAGTTTTGTTTTTTTGCAAAAAAGAGCTTTATTGACATATAACCCACATGTGGGAGACTGTACTTCCAGAAAATATCTGCCACCTCTAAAAGAAGCTCCTAACCCATTCCCTGCCCACAACCTCTCACTGCCATTGAGTCGTTCCCTACATGCTAACCACGACGCCCCCAGGACTCCATGCCCTCCTGCCCTGGCGATCACTAATTGACTTCCACAGCAGTGTTCTGGCCCATGTAGTGCCAGGATGGGACCCTGGTGGCACAGTGGTTACGAGTTGGGCTGCCATCCACAAAGTCCTCAGTTTGAAAACACCCGCTGCTCTGTGGGAGGAAGACGACGCTTTCTACTCCTTTAAAGCAGTACAGTCTCAGAAGGGTTGCTCTGAGTCAGCATCGACTTGGCGGCAGTGAGTTCGGTTTCTATTGCCTCGGTGGTTTTTCTAACCTCCACATCCAATCTTCGGCACGTCTTCTTAGCTCTAGTGTTCTGGCTCACTAACCTGAGTCAACAGGTAAACAGAGTTGTTTGCAGGGAGCCAGTGTGATGGAGCACCTTCACAAACGTTGCTCTGGCTGGAAGGTGGACTGTGGAAAGAGGGCAAGGCTGCAGCAGGGGGACCCTGTCTGCTCTGTTCACCACTGACTCCCAGCCCTAGGTCTTGTCTGCAGGTGGGATGAATGGGACAGGAGTCATGTGCATGTGGGGCCAGGTCTCAGCTTTCAGGGCCCCTGCAGCCACAGATGCACAAGGAGAGAGGCCGGGAAGGGGCCTGAAGGGAAGGCCAAGTAGTGGCCAGGAGAGGGGCTTTGGGGCAAGACGGAGTGGTGTGGATACCCTGCAGACACAGGAAAGACCGCCGCCTGCCCCACCCCCAACATACACACAGTGCAAAGTCCCTCTGGCTGAAGAAGACGAGATGCTAAGAAAAGCATCATGAGGCTTTCAGGGGAAGAGCCAAGTTTGAAACCAGAGTGAAAGGGCGAGGCAAAGAGACTGGCACAACCTTGGGTAGAGGATGGGGCTGGGGCGAGGGTTCTTGTGTGTGGTTTGCACTTCCCACTGAGGCCCAAATGGGGAGCACCTTATCAGCTTGCTCAGATGTGGGCAGGAGGGGGGGAGAAAGAGGGTGATGCTTAGCAGCTGTTAGCAGTCAGACATCCAAACCAGAAGGCCGATTCTTTATTGCAGGGTGGTCAAGTGTGATGAAGCCAGCCATGACCTTGAGAAGGAGAGGGGCCGTCTCCGTCTCCTGCCTCCTCGGCAGACAGACGCTGGAGGCGGGGATGGGAGGCAGAGGAGGTCAGGGATGCTGAGCCACCAGGAGGGGGGCAGGGAGGGAGAAGCCTGAAGCGGCTTCCCACGCCAACCCAGCAGGCACCGGTGCAGATAGGAGATGTGTGGGAGAGGGCTTGAGGCTGGAACAAAGGTCTCCACTAGCCAGGAGTTGTCAAGGACGAGCGCTGAGGCTCCAGGCAGATGGAGCGGTGGTGGGCTGATTTTCGATTGTTTGGGCGCAGGTAAGGAGCTCTGGAGGGGGTACTGGGTTAGGTGTTGAGCTGCTACCTGGCCAGGTCAGCAGACGGAATCCATCAGCCGCTCCTCGGGAGAACGAGGAGACTCTCTGCTCCCATCAAGACTGACAGCCTCGGGAACCCACAGGGGCAGTTCTACCCTGTCCTATAGGGTCGACACCCACGTGAAAGCAGGCAGGGATTGGAGCGAAAGGTCCCCTCCACGGAGCTTCCTCTCTCACGAATCAATAATTCCATCTTCCATCGTGAGGCGGAAGGGTTCCAAGCATGCAGAAGTATTTACTGGCCTGGGGACAGGGCTAGTCCTGCCTGGCCCTCTGGCCCTCAGAGCCAGGAAGCGCTGGAGATACATTTGGGAACGGAAGGCTCCAAGAACTTGCTGGTCTTGGGTTCTGGTTGCAAAGTGGGACCGCCTGACCTGGGGCCCCGGTGTGAGTGTAGGTTCCCTGCATTTGGTTTCACTCATTCATCTAAGACTGTTGTCACTAAGAGCTTTCTGTCCTGGGAAGGAGGCGAGGCCAGCAGGGAAGCATACTCCCTCGGTCAATCTTGGCCGTGGGACCACAGGGAATTTGGTGGCTGCAGTGCCAGGAGGGCCCACCTTGGTGGGACCACAGGGAATTAGGTGGCTACAGTGCCAGGAGTGTCCTTGGCGGATGTTCCTGTTCCCATACTCAGGAGAGAGAGCCCTCTGGAAGGGGCTCTGGGCTCTGAGAGGAGACTGGTGGGTTCCAGGGGAGCGGCCTCTGTTCCCTGGGGCGGGACCGGAGCTGATGGTCGGGTTTCCCGGAGGCGGGGCTGGCGGGTCCCAGGGGCGGGACTGCAGTTCCTGGGGGTGGGGCTGAGGGCCCGGGGGTGGGGCTC
>NW_022111376.1:3009892-3026109 GCF_000313985.2 Echinops telfairi
CCGGCGGGCTGCGTGCGCCGCAGGGCGGAGCCTCATGGAGGGCGCACTCCGGGACGGCGGTGGAAACCCGGTCGAGGGGCAGCTGGCGCCTCCGGCAAAGGTCCACTTCCGAGTGACCAGGTTCATCATGGAGGCAGGTAACCGTGGGCTCCAGGTATGGGCCTCCCAGGCCGGGACAGGGCCGTGGCGGGAGGGCCCAGCGCGTGCAGCGCCCAGCGCCCAGGAAGCACCCAGGTCCTCCTGCCACACCTGGCCCCCCTGCCCCCGGCATAGGTCGCGCCGGGTCCTTTGCACAAGTCTTGCTGGCGAGGAGCGGTTCCTTAGGAATTCGCGTCCTGAGCCCTGGTAGGACACACACGTGGCGTTATGTCCCTGCCTCCTGTCATCCCAGAGGTGACAGCACTGGACCAGGCATCCCAGACAGTGGACAGTGTGGGGAGTAAGCAGCTTAAAGAGGTGCAGCGCTCATTTACAGTTGCAGGGATTCATCCTAAAACATAGTGCACATGAGCTTGCCCTCTGGGCAGGAGTGATAACAGACCCCTGAATACGACTAGCCTGCAGATGTGACCAGGGATCTTGAGGTGTGGGGAGCTAATCACAAGGGTCCTACTGGAGAGAGACAGGAGGTCAGAGTCAGAGGAGAAGGGAAGGTGGTGGTAGAGACAGAGTTGTAAGATGCTACTGGTAAGGAAGCATTGTAAGAAGGTAAATGAAGGGGCCACAGCCCAGGAATGTGAGAACCAGCCTACTATAGCCCTTGGAGACTCACTGTAGGCTGTGGCCCTCCAAGACTGTAAAAGAATGCATTTGCGTGGTCCAACACTTATGATGTGGTCACTTCTTAGGAAGAGGATGCTAAACAGAATCAGGTGACTGTGCTGGAACCTTAAGGCTCTGGGGGAAAGTCCACCCTACTCTTTCCCAGGCCTTGGTTTGGGGCATGTTAACTCTGGCCATCTAGAAGCATCACTTCTTCCTACATCAGTAAGGCCACAGGTTAATTTAAGTGACAACATCTTCCAGGACCCTGTTTGCAAGTACAAGGCTGAGGGTCTCTACTCTTCCCATCATTCTTAATCCAGGACGACCATGCCAATCTGGGGTCCACGCACCACTGAGCTGAATACCTTGGAGGGTGGCCTGCAGTCAGGCAGGGGTCCCAGTGGCCCCTGGGGCTTGGTAGAGGCCACAAAGCCTGGCTCTCAATCCCCTAAGCAGGGGGCAAAGGAAATGGCCCAGCAGCAGCTGTCCTCTGGGGTGACAGTTCTCTGCCTCACCTGGTCAGATGTTGAAGTGTGCCCTCCCTGCAGGTGTCAAGCTGGGCTTGCAGTCCATCCCCATCGCCACAGCTTGCACAATTTACCACAAGTTTGTTGGTGAGTCCGCCCTGGATGCCTATGATCCCTACCTCATTGCCATGTCTGCCATTTACTTGGCTGGTAAAGTGGAGGAACAGCACCTGCGCACACGGGACATCATCAACGTGTCCAACAGGTGAGGGCTGCGCACAGTGGCCAGTTTGCCAAGCTATGAAGGGCCTGCAGGCAACGGAACTGGGCCTGGACCGGAGCTGAGGTGTGGGTGCCCAGGGCCGAGGTGGGCTGCCTGGCCTCTGGTGGACAGTGGAGAGCAGGGGTGGGTGGAGGCGGCAAAGCAAGTGTCGGGGGTGGGGAGGGGGGGAGTTGTCGTAGTAAAATGGTATCAGAGACCAGGGACCAAGCCTACACCCTGGCACAGACAGACAGCTTGCTAATGCTGTGGGCCAGGGCGGAGGAAACCAGAGAGAAGCCTCTTACTAATGAACTGCTAGAAGGTTCCTGGTCCCGGTCAGGAGAGCCACCTCACATTCCTGACTAGGTGGTGGAGCCGTGGGGACAGTTAGAGGGGCAGAGCAGGGAGCAAGGACCTCATCAGTGAGCACTCTGCTCACAACCTCCCGGTCTCACGTTGGCGAGCTTGTGTGGGGAGAAGGGCGCCGGAATAGAT
This sequence comes from Echinops telfairi, assembly GCF_000313985.2. Lineage (NCBI taxonomy): Eukaryota > Metazoa > Chordata > Mammalia > Afrosoricida > Tenrecidae > Echinops > Echinops telfairi. The sequence continues at coordinate 3,011,882 of NW_022111376.1, forward strand.
AATACACTTTGCCAAGCACGCTGTCCCCTCTGGCCTGCATCAGTCCCATCTCTGGGGCCCATAGCATGAGCCCTGGGTATGGCCATCCAGGCCACCAAGACGGCCCTCAGTCCCTGGCCAGCCTTTCCGTTCTCCATCTTGCTGGATGGTGCTGCACGGCGACTTCTTCCCTTTGTCAGTTGTGTGCTTCACCCTGAACGTGAGACACGCAGACAAAGACGCACAAAAAGATCTGTCAATTATAATCGTCTGCTTGCTCACCTGCTGCAGAAAAGCCACTGCCACCTTGGATTGGACAGTGTGTGCCTTGGAGGCTCGCCACCCGGGTTAACCAGTCACTTCTCTGCACAGGTACTTCAATTCGGGCAGCGAGCCCCTGGAGCTGGACGCTCGCTTCTGGGAGCTCCGGGACAGCATCGTCCAGTGTGAGCTGCTCATCCTCCGGGTCCTGCGCTTCCAGGTCTCCTTCCAGCATCCACACAAGGTATGAGACGCCACGGTTGCCCAGCCAGTCTGTGCTTTGTGTCCCACGGCTTCTCTTGGTGGCCTTTTCGCTTTCCCCGGGCATTTTTCACGGTCAGTGCATGCCTTTTCATCTGTGCCAGAGTCTGCACAAAGCCTTGGAAGCCATCACAGGTCCCTTGGCCTGACTCTGGGGCACTATGAAGACTACACTCTAGGGCCGGTGTTTGGGGACCTGCTGTGTAAGGCAATGCATGAGAAAAGGGAGGTAGCCAGAGTTGTGGAGTACTAGTCACTCTTCAGGACAAATAAGCCTCCGTCAAACCATCTAGAATAGTAGCAAAAGGGGAAAACCAACATTTGGAGATGAGTCTTTGGGGCCTCAAGCCCAGTGGGAAAGCAGGCGAGTTAGGGCATCAGTCCAGCAGTGGGATGAATGGCACTGGGAGTGGCGGAGAATTGCTGCTGTGCCCCATGAGCCTGCGTCTGTGCCAGGTGCCCTGCGGCACCCTGCTTCCCTAAGGGGACTAGAATTTGGGGCTAGCCTGGATTCAGGTATGACACTCACCTGGAGTCCTAAGAAAGCAGAGACCTTGGTCGGGCAGCCTTGCTTCTCCTTCCTTTAATTGGGACGGGAGTCTAAGGATTGAGTGGCAGATGAGAGCAGAGGCTTTCTGTGGCAGCCACAGCTCCTGAGTACCTGTTGGCTGTCGTTACCCTCTGTTTCTTCTAGACGGACACCAGTCATGCTGGTGAGTACTCACTACTCCAGTAAACCAACCCCGCCGCTGTTGACTCAATTCCGACCCAGAGTAACCCTACAGGACCAGCGCAGAACTGTTCCTGTGGCTGTTTGAGACTGTTAACTGTTTATGGGAGTAGAAAGCCCCCTCTTTCTCCTGTGGATCAGCTCGTGGTTTCAAACTGCTGACTTGTTGGTTAGCAGCCCAATCAATGTGCAAGCACTATGCCACTAGGACTCCTGAGAATCCAGTCAGCAGACCGAGGGATTGGGACTGCAACCACTCAGTGTTTGTGCGCTTGAGCATACGCACTTGCACACGCACATGCGTGCATGCCTGTTTTGGCTCTCACTCAGCTTGCAGTGCTGGCAGAAGTGCTCTGACGCCCTAATGCTGTGAGAGTTTCATGTCTGAATGGCAATGAGCACCAGACTAGTGCACTTGGGAGCAGGTTGCCTGGATGTAGGCACGTGGGGTTATAGCAGCAACTCTGCCCTCCACTGTGATATCTCAGATGTAAAAAAGTGAGCAAGGGACTTCTGATAGTGACCAGAGTGAGACGACCAGTAGGGATCTCAGGGATGGAGTCGGTAGTCCCATGGGGAATGGGGGCAGCAGCAGGCAGGGTGGGGTGGGTCTGGGGTAGGTGGAGGGAGGTGAGGTGGGTTTTTCTCAGTGAGGTGGGAGGTGGTCCTGTCTGACTTGTGTTTTGTAGCTGTCACCCGATTAGCTCAGGAAAGTAGCAGGGGGGCAGATGGGTGATGACAGAGCCACAGTGCAGCGCCAGGGCACAGCCAAGAGGGACAGTGGCTAGCTTCCCTGGTGGACACGTGTGTCTTTTCAGTATCTGCTCCACTACCTGATCTCGATCAAAAACTGGATGAACCGTTACAGCTGGCAGCGAACTCCCATCTCCGTGGCAGCCTGGGCTCTACTACGGGATAGCTACCACGGAGCACTGTGCCTCCGCTTCCGGGCGCAGCACATAGCCGTGGCCGTGCTCCACTTGGCCCTGCAGGTCTACGGCGTGGAGGTGCCGGCCGATAGCGAGGCTGAGAAGCCGTGGTGGCAGGTGAGGTGGCTGAACCCTCCCCTTCCCAAAGATGTTCCTGTTCCCTGTCACTCCTTATCTGTGACACGTGGGACACGGGTCTGTTAGTGGGTCTTCTACTGACTCCTCCTTAGCACAGTGAGCGCTTGGGCAGGGTCATTCTCTGAGCATTGAGTGGGCCTTTGAACCAGGTCAGAGTGCAGTAACCCTTTGCTGACCACCCTTTGGCCGGAGGCTGTTTCCTGATCACCCTTCCTGCATATCTGGACTCAGCGCCACCTCCTCCTGGCCATCCGAGTGAAGTCACAGTCTTCCTGGTACTCCACGTGCCTGTGCTGACCAGGCCTTTTCCTGCCAGGGACCCCGGGGTTGTCATCTGCTCTGGACGACTTTTGAATACCCATTGCTTGTCTTAGGGTGTCTAGGATCGTGCAGGTAGTGAGGGGGGTCCCCGATTTCAGAATCTCTTTTCCACCCTGAGTCCAGGGCGAGACGGGCAAGCTAGATCACTGTCTCGCAGAACCTTGCTTTGTGGGGAGGAAGAGCAGGATGCCTTGTTTCCTTAGAGCGTCATCACTTTCTCCGGGGTGGCGGCAACAACTCTCCAGGGGCTCATTATGCCTTTTGATGTTCCTTGTAATCAGGGGCCCTGAAGACCACTCTCCCACTCTGTGAATCACTCGAAGGACTCACGGACCTCAGTAAAGCCCTTAGACTTGTATTCACAGATACCATGCATTATAGTGACAGATTAAAGTCAGCTAAGGGAAGAGATGTGTAGCAGAGACCAGGCGGGAGCTGCCAACAAGCTCCCAGCACCAGGCAGGGAAGCTCAGCCAAGCTTTGCTGTCCAGGGTGCTTGTTTGGGGGGTACATCACGTCATTGGCATAGACTGTCCGATGCAGCCTCTCCTCTTTGGTTGGCTGATGACTAGCAGTCTTCCATCTGGGATCTTCTCTGCTTTAAGTCTCGGGCCTCCGGTGGGTTGGAATGGAACTGGTATGGCAAGAGAAGCATTTCTTGGTACCACAGCCAGAGTCTAATTGGAGCCTATTTCCTTCTCCTTTCCAGGTGTTTAGTGATGACCTGACCAAGCCAGCCATTGACAGCATTGTGTCCGATCTCGTTCACATTTATACCATGGACACACAGGTGTCCTAAGGAGCCCTCCAAAGTGAGGCGGAGGCTTGGCTGCAGACTGGACTTGCCAGGCAAGCTGGGGATGGCTCTGCCACAGTGCCACGCAGGCCCACACTCAGAGGACTGGCTAGGAGCAGTGACTTTGTGTGGCTGGAGGTGGTGCTTGAACCACAGGCTGCACGGCCTCTCCCAGCCACTGCCAGATGTGTGCGTGACCGTTGCTTGGTGAGGCTAGCGGCGAGTCTTCACTGGAGGGAGGAAATCAAAGTTGCCACTCAACTGGATCCCCTGGGATTTTTGTCAACAAAGAGGGAATTTTATTTTGTGTAATAAAAGGCATCGTAGACCAACCTGACGTCCAGTCTCTGGTATCTGGTGGGCAGGCCTGTTGGTGAGGTGTCTGCCTTGGATCCTGGGCGGACTCCCTCCACTTCCTCACCTGGTGCGGTCGAGCTGCCTGTGTTTTCTGGAAAGAGCACAGTCATCAGCAGGCCCAGGCCCAGGGGAGGCCATTTGGGTTCAACCACCAGGCAGCAAGTCTACTGGAGGGGTCCAGAGAATGTAGACCCCCTTCTCCAAAGAACACCACCCCTCCCCCCAACCACCAAGACCACACCTTTCCCAAGGAGCAAATGTAGCCATCAGGCTACCTCGGGCTCAGAGGGCCTGGAAGGCTGTGCCAGCACTGCCTACACAGGCTGGAGCTTGGGTTCCCTGGGGTGGGTACGACAGGTGGAAGTCTGCCACTCAGGAACTGTAGGCGGCTAAAGTCTAGCTGCCAGGGTTGGCTTGGTCAGGTATCCCCCTGGGATCCAGGTCTCGGGCTGCCCCTGTTTGTTGAGTGCTAGGTCCCATTACAGGTAAGGAGGTGGAATGGAACTACTTATATTGTGAGTAAACAATTCCTGCTCATTCAACTTCATGTCACTGATCACCCCCCACCGGCTCCTTGTGATATCATGGGTCCCACTGTCTCTGTTTCCTATGTTCATCCTGCCTACTTTCCTAAGCCCTTGGAACTTATCCCAATAGTATTTATTGAGCACTAGCTGTATGCCAAAGGCTATTCTAAGCTAGAAGTCCAGCAATACAGTGACAAACCTACTCCCTGCTGTGCGATGCTTCCTTTCTTCTGGGGGCAGGGGCTTGAGCTGAGCACCCGCTTAAGGAGCCTGGGACTCAGCTTTGTTGACTGAGGAAGTGAACCAGGTGCCCAGCCAGCTCTTTTGTGATCCCTGCCGGCTCTTGGAATCTGCCTGTCACTGAGAAGCACGTGGCAGAGGGTGAGAACTTCCTTTAGCCTGATCGTTGCCTCCAGAACTTTGCTGCTGGGGCCTGGTGGAAGTTCCCTATTTCCTCCAGGTTGACGTCAAGTCAGAGTGGCACCATTGACTCAGGAAAACGAGTGACATTGTCCTGGGACACGGTGCTGTGTAGGGAACTGTGTGAGGACAATTTAGCACAAGATGAGGGGACCCTCTGTGTTAGTCTGGGTACTTTAGAGAAACAAATCCACAGAAACTCATGTATAAGAGAGAGCTTTATATAAAGGTTAAGTGTGCATCAAGAAAACATCCCAAACCCAGTGCTGCCCAAGCCCACAAGTCCAACATTAACCCACTAACCCATATGTCCAACACCAATCCACAAAGTCCTCTTCTATCTCATAAAGCAGACGTAATGATGCCGACTGCAGGAGGAAAGCCGAGTCAGTGAATGTGTAAGCATCTCAGCGCTGGCAGGGGTCTCCACGTGGCTGCTCCAGCACCCCGGGCTGCATCGGGGTAGATCCATGTGGCTTCTCCTTGGGGGTGTCTTGCAGGAAGTCAGCCTTGCAAGCTGAAGCAGGGAACTGCTAAGGCAGCTGCACCCTGGTGCGACCACCACAAAGCAAGAGACCCGAGAACTAGAAAGGCAAGGCTCACCGAGCCATTTATCCCTCCGCCCTTCAATTAATCCCACATGTGTTTATCAGCCAGGTTGGCACAATAAACTAAATCACCCTCTGCCTCAGGCCCATACGTCCAGGCTGTTCAAGGGGCATCCCGGCAGGACCCTCGGCGACAAGGATGCCCTGCTCATCCCGATAGTGTCCTCTGTCCCCAACATCTTGGGGAGCTGATGGTGGGGGACTGAATCAGGGCTGGGTCAGTGAGGGTGGAGGGTGAGGGTTCCCAGGGTCTGGGAGACCTCTCGCTCAGTGTTCAGCTGGTTGTTGTGCCCAGCCACTGCCTTTGACCTGTCCTGACTTAGGACTCAAACCAAATGAAGGCATCTACCTTCGATCGAGGCCCTGCCCAGGCTCCACATGAAGAATTTTCTGGACTTGCGGGACATAGGCACTTGGGTGGTGGACAGAGGGTCTCAGCTGATTTGGTTTGCGAATTGATCAAACCCCCAAACAAACGCAAACTTCCTGCCAGCGAGTGGAGTCTGACTCACAGCAACCTCTAGGACAAAGTCGAACTGCCCCTGTGGGTTTCCGAGACTAACCCTTGGATGTCCAGGGCCCTTATGTGCTGGGAACTGAGGGGTATGACCAGCTCAGCTTTCTAAGAGCCATTTACCATCAGACACTATTTGGCCAGTCTCTCAGGACCTGTGTAACATTGTGGCCAGGCCTTCTGTTAGAAGCTACGGCGAAGCCTAACCCTGGTGCCCTGAATGTGACTGTTGTGTGGAAGTGGGGTCATTGTAGATGTTCGTATGAGGTCCCGCTGGATGTGGGGGCCCTGCGTGGTATCCTTAGACAGTCACACAGAAAGAATGAGCACCCACTCTCAGGGCTTCTAAGAGAGTACGGCCCTGCGAGGCCCCCAACCACTCACTTTGCGCCCTTTGTGGTGGACACGGCTGCAGGAAACGACTGAAGAACGATTGACCAGCCTCTTCCCGTCCGCCTGCTCTCCCCTCCTGGGATCTAGGTAGATGGTGAACATGATACTGTTTGTGGAAAGCTGGACCTTGTCCCACGTCCTTGCCCCAAGCCATGAGATTAAAAGGCTGACATTCTTCCTTGGGGGCAGCTGTGTCAGATTGAGGAAGAGCTCCAAATCCCATTTCCTTATGGGAGACCATATGCTACTCAAGATGCCAGCTATTGCTGCGTGGGATTTGGCCCCGTATCGTCCCCTCAGCCCTGGCTTCCAGATTGGCTGGCAATTGTCCTTGTGTCTTTGAGGACCCCCTTTCCTCATCTCTTGGCAGCAGGGTCCCTGGAAAATATGCCCTAAAAGGGTGCTGTCTAGACCAGGGGGACTAGGCAGGACTGGGGGTGGGGGTGCTGGGGGGGCGCTGGGGGGGGGGAGGCGGAGAGAGGGGGGGGGGGGGGGGGGGGGGAGGCGGAGAGAGGAGGGGGAGTCTGCTCACACGCACACCTGAAGAGTTCTGGGGAAGAGCAATGGCTAAGAGCATGAGTGCAATCATGGGATCTCTCTGCTGCCTTTGGGCTGCTTATTGCAAGTTCAAAATCACCAGCCTCAGGGGGGAAAAAGAGGGGGCTCTCCACTCCGGTAAAGAGTTACAATTTCATAAGAGCTGTAAGAGCCTCCAATAAAATGATTAAACAAATTAAAAAGAGTTACAGTTTCAGTTCCGTTTCAGACAAGAGTTACCGTTTTTATTGTGTCCTATACAGTTGCTGTGAGTCTGCTGGTATTGAGCGTGAGAGGATGTCTGTGTGGATGTGAGGGGCTGGCGGGGTGTGTGGGCTCCCCAGCCTTGTCAGCTGGCACGGGCTGTGACACTTGCCAAGGTCTTTCCCTCATGGAGATGGGTTACTCCTGCGGGTGGATTGAATGGCCCAACCCCACCCCAGGCCAGACTGGCCTTCTGAACTCTGGCCCGGAGGGCGACCCCAACGCTGAGACACCTCTTGTCCCACAGACGGCACTGCAGGAGGCTTGCTTTTGCTTTCCTTTTTAATGCACAGAAATGTTGCTTCTATTCTTGAAATTAGGAAACTCAACTACAGACTTTAAATTATGATGCATCTGTGGTCTTTCTCATTACGGTATTTTGTTTGTCTTTATAACAGGCAGATAAAAGTGTAAAACATATTTAATGACTGAACACAGTTGACCAAGCCATTCCATATAATATAGTGCTGTGTAAAGAGGGCCTTCCCAGGCCCCGCAGCCCGAGCCCTCCTCCCCCAGCAGAAAGGCAGCCTGGCACCAGGCGACTTTATACAGCAGTGGCGGTGGCGGCGGCGGCGGCGGCGGCGGTGGCGAAGGCGTCGAGAGGGGGTCGGGACAGACATTCAACCCCTCGGCTGCCAAACATTCACCGGGCATATTTCTTGTTTAAGAACATGGGTCCCTCTGCAGGCTCAGTGGCCGTTTTTGTTGTTGTTGAAACAAGGACATTAGGGAACAATTTACAGATGGGTGACATTCTCAACGTGCCCTTTAGAAACAAAGGGATGGCTTTAATTGATCTGCAGCTGGCATCGAAAGTGGGGGGTTTGTGTCCAATAGAACTGCTTCTGCCCGGGCTCTGTTGACCCTGTTCAGAAGTGGCCCAGGACAGGGCGGGGGTGGGGGTGCGTGTGGGAACCGAGTGAGATTTGGAGTGATGTGGTACAGGGATGGGGTTGGGAGGTGGGGTGGGTTAGGGTGAGGTGGGAGACAGTGTCGCCCTCAGTGCTTTGGTGGTAGCATCTGAGGACATGTGCCCAGTCACTTTTGGGGTGCCTGGCACCCTGTGGTAGAGCCTGGGGATTGGCCAGGGAGGACTTGCTGGCATTCATAGAAGTTCCTCCGGTGTGTCAATCAGACATCCAGTCTGCAGTTGCTCTGTGGATCCAACCCTTCCATGTGGGTCAGAAGCAGGCAGGGGACCTGACCTTGCTCTTGAAATTGCAAGTGTGGAGCAGGAAAGCCCGGCACCCCAGCCGGGGGGTGGGGGTGGGGCCGCGGGAGGGGACACATGTTCACCAAAACATGCGGGGCTCAAAGGACCTAACCACTTCCCCCCTCACCCTGCCCCTCCTAGGAATCCAACTGCACTGAGGGGAGGGGGAGGGGAAGTGCAGAGGATTGGGGGTCACAGGAGGTGAGTGGGATTTGGGGCCAAAGTTTGTGAGTCCCAAACATATCCTTGCACACTAGTTCCCTGGGGGGTGGGGGTGGCCAGGGGTGGGGGCGGGGGAAGCAAAACGCAACCAAACAAAAATCCACCTGCTATGATAAATAATGAAATTTCAAAATGGAAATGACCGCTAAAAGGAATGGACGTAGCATGCCAGTAAATAGCTCCTTATTCTGTAAGTATGCATCTTGTCATATATATCTCTATGTGTATATATAAAACTCCACACATACTGTGTGTGTATATATATATATTAATATATATATACCTATATCTCCACACACACACTCACACACATACTGTGGACGTGTCCGCTTGTCTGGTGGAGCCAAGGTAAGACGGGAGCATGGGCCCAGGCAAGTCAGCTGGGACGCCGCCCTCCTCCCCCGTGGGTCCTGGGGAAAGAAACTGCCCGTCTGGGTGTTTCTCTCTTGGTTGAACATCCGTGAGCCGTGGGCGCGTCAGAAAGAGCGTGTGTGCGAGTGAGTCTGTGTGCGTGCGCGCATGCGGCCCCAGAGAGAAGTCCCACTAGAGCGACGTCTCCACGCTGTGGAGGGGGCTTCCGGGCCGGGACGAGGTAGCTGACTTGCTGGCGGACGTGGCCAAGTAGATGCCGCTGTCTATGGCGTTGTTGTTCTTGTTGGGGGCTGGGGGTGGGGGCGCGCGCAAGCGCTCCTCGTTCTCGTCCACGTCCGTGTCGTCGATGAGGGGGATGTTGTGGGTGTAGTCGTTGATCAGGAACTCGGGCGTCGTCATGAAGTTGTGAATGGAGGTCTTGGAGTCAGGCTTGTCCAGGCCCTCGTAGAGCGAGCTACGGAATGCTTCCACCACCCGGATCTGGAAGGCGGGCAGGGCGGGAGAAGAGGAAGGAGAGGATGAGTGTGGGGCTGTCCACTGGAGGGGTGGATGGAATGGTGACTCTCTCTGGATGCTCCCACCCCTCTCCCGGCCCTGCATGGAAGGTGGCCGTCTGGGCCCTGGGGTCTCTTCCTAGTCAGTGTAAAAGACAAGTGATTTGGCAGGGGGAGACTGCTGGCGGGTGCGCCGCTGTCTGGGGCGTTTTCTGCAACAGATCAAGCTTCCAACAGCTGCGGCCCTTGCCCTTCTGTCTGGGGCTTCCCCTGGGACTTTGTCCCCGACAGGCCCCAGCCTCAGCCCCAGTCCCCCTGCGGATCCCTGCGTGCCACTCTGTGCCTTTGTCTTAATGTAATGTCACCTGCCAGACCTCCTTCCTACCTAGTGGCCATTCCCTTTGTCCTGGAACACTGATAGCTCCGGCCTGGCTCTCGTCTCTTCTCCCCGCTCCCTCTCAGGACCTGTAGCCATCGAGCTCAGATGAGAAGGCCCATTGACTGCCCCTCCCCTCCCAGGGCACCTGTTCTGCCTTCGGAGACGGGGTTCAGGAGGGACCTGCCCTTCTGCCTGTTCTCGCCCTGCTCCTCCTCCCCACCTTCATCAGCTCCTGTCAGTTCTTGGTGTTTCTCCCCCTCTCCCTCCTCTTAGGCTGCACGCCCATGCTGAGCCCCAACCTCACAACCTGGAGGAGCTTGGCTTGCTGCCTGTGGCTGATGTGTCCTACCTCCCTGATCTGGCCTAACCCTGCCCACCAGTTAGGCCCTCAGTTCTCCAGTCTGTCCAAGTCCCTCTGCTGACAAAGGCTCCTGGTTCCACAAGTCTCTTCACTGGGCTTCCTGGTGGCGCTCAGGCCAGCCAGCCACTCTGTCCCTTGAGACTCAGGGGTCTGTATCACAGCAGGTAATGGGTTTCCTATTGATGACCTATACCCCGCCTTCCACCTCAGGGAGGCCATGATAAGGACTTGGAGGTCATTTCCATGTCTAAGGCCCTTCCCAACCCGCTGCTGTTGAGGCGATTCTGCCCCTAGGGCTTCCGAGGCTGTCCATCTGTTAGGGAACCGAGAGCCTCCTTTTTTTCCCCCCAGGTGTGATATGTCCTCACCAGGATTGGTTTCTCATTGTTTGCAAACTGTGGTCCAGGGGCTAGATCCAGCCACCATGGCAGTCTTTGTTTGGAAAGTTCTCTTGGCACACTACCACGCCCTGTTTACATGTCGCTTCAGGGCGCAGCTGAGAGGTCCCCCGCAGAAACCAGCCCTGGGCCCTCTGGAGGGCAAAAAAGGGAGCAAAACACCACCAGAAAAGCCAGAAATTTCTAGCCCCGTATAGCCAATCCACTTTGGATTCTCATTTTGTCCCATTCCAGGTGGTCAAATAGTTCTGCTGTAGATGGGGTCACACAGAAATTGAGAAGTTGATCTTGTTTTACATTTTTAATGACAAGCGACACAATCCAATTTCTGGAACTACTGCAGTGGTGGCCTTCATGAGTTGGGCCTCTGTGGCTGCAGGATGGAAGCCGCCCGGCCATCCGAGGAGGAAGCACCTTCGCCAGGTGATCGTCTCCTGTGGTGCTGGGCCGCATTACCAGACCAGGCCCCTGCTGAAGCCTAAGCTTAAGTCTCCACACACTCCTGAGCCTGGCCCGTGTCGCTCCACAAACCCGCATGGACCGCAAGAAGGGGACAGTCTGCACTTTGGGGTTCCAGCCAGAGGGTCACGGCCCAAGTCCTACACAGCTGGTGCTTACTTGCCTGTCCCCAACGTCTGACTGTAAATCTTGAGCTTTTACAAAATGGTGGCCAACTGGTCTGGGTCTCGGCGTGGGGACGCCAAGGTACAGCTGATATCTGGGATACGAAGGTTCAAATAGGAGGCGGGCACAGGCCCCACAGGGAGCCACCACATGAGTCCCCACTAGCTGGCCAGAGTAGGCATGACTCCCAGATACTCCCTCCCGGTCTCCAACCCTCTGCCCTCTGTACTCACTGTCACCACACCCCTCAGCCACCACCTCTCTCAACCCTGCTCTCTAGGCCCCCTCCTTCCGCTCTGGCTCCTATGACTCAGTGTCCCCTTCCCCAGTCCTAACAAAGTCCTCCCTCTCTCTTTACCGGGGTGCTTGCCGCCTCTTCAGAGGCCCTCAAGTGTTTGCCTTCCTTCGACTTCCACTCTCCCATCCCCCAACCCCAGTCTCGCCTTCCACGTGCGCGCCTCCTCGGCAGCCCTGCCTCTTGCCTCGTTTCCTGTCTCCATGTCTCCGCTCTGCCAGCATCCCCTTCCCCTACCCCTCAGGGCCGTTCCACCTACTCCTGGCCGTGCCCCCAGATGCACCTCCCGGACACTAACTGCCCTCAGTTCCTCGGCCAGGGCTGCCCTGGCCTGCCCCTCCCTGGACAGAGTCGAAACCAACAAAGACCCGTCCCAGCCACTGTGCTGTGGGGCTGAGGAGCCATCAACTTGTCGCTCAGTGTGTGATGCAGGCCGTGGAGGTGGAGGGAGATGGAATCAGGGAGAGAAGCAAAGGGCGGAGGGAGTGCCCAGTCAAAACGAAGGGAGAGAAAAGAAAAGAAGAGAAAAGGAAACCAAAAAGGGTCCAAATGATGATGAGAACACAACAGAGAACTGCCAGTTCCCTCCTCGGAGGCCTCCCACCCAGTCCCGCCTCGACGCCCGCACCCAGCTGGGGACTCCAGAGCCTATGGCGGGAGGTCCAGCCCAGGCAGCCCCTCTGGTGGCGTGAGGTCGAATCACGGCTGGAGAGCCACACTGTGGTGGCTGAGGGTGGGGGCAGGAGTGGACGGGTCAGGTCAGTCAGGACCCCCTTCTCCAACCCTGGGACATGCAACGGTGTCCACTCCAACCAGTGAGGTGGGGCCAAGGCTTTTGGTGGGAAGATGGATGGGATTAGGGCGAGAGCTGGCCTGGGCCCTGAGTGCTCATCACGGGGGTGGGGGGGCGCTGTGAGAGCCTGGGATCTGCTCTCACCTAGGGTCCAGCCTGGGCCTCAGAATTTTCTGGGAGATTGGTTTCCATGATGGAGCAAATAGCACGTTCCAGATGGGCACACACACACCTGTGTGTGTGTGTGTGTGTGTGTGTGTGTGTGTTTCATAGCGCAGGGTAGGGCCTCGTCGGAGGGGCTGCCTCTGTTGCTAGCATCCAATTCAGTACACTCAGAATCTTGAATGCGCGCACACACGCACATACAGAGGGACAGGACTCTCAAACCCAGGAAGTCAGTGCACAGAACAAACCCCAGCCTGCCATGGGATTCAACGTCTGCCGCCACTTTGCTGGCCTGGGACAGAACACGGTAGGTGGGCCGGTGGGGAAGAGGTTTTAATGGGGCGCTGGTGTGTCTGGGTCACTGGGAGGATAGGCTTCTGAAGGAAAGGAGACACAAGAAGCGTCAGACCCGTGCTCTTCAGTGCACAGACGGGATGGAGCCCGGCAGGGAGTGTGCCCCGGGGTGGCAAGGGGGATGGTGTTTCACAGATCCCTAATTTCCAAGGCTTAATGTGACTATGAGTGAGCGAACATCTTTCCTGAGCCACCGCCAGTGTCACATGAAACGAAATGACGTGATAGTGGGCAGTCACAAGACGGAGGCGGCGTCTCGCTCGGACTCAGGAGGGCTGAGCTGGAAAAGAAAGGAGGGGAGGCCCGAGGAAGCCATGGCTCTGTGACAGGTGGGGACTCGCCAGTGTCATCATGGCTCCAAGGATGTTCTCTGTGGCCCGGACACATGTCCGCTACTACTCTAGCCTACACTTGCCCTCATGGGAGCTTCCCCTGATCTGGGCATCATTGTTTGCCTCATTTGCATAGGAACCTTCCTGGGGTGCGTGCTGGCTTGTGTACAGAAGACCTCAAGCTCGGCCGTCCTTCTTCCTTCTCTCTGGACCTGGCTCTCAGAGGCAGCCCTCTCCCACTGGGCTCATCCTTTCTAGGGGTCCTTGCAGCTTGGAGTTGGCGTGCTCTGAGCACTAGGTCCATCAGGGGTGGTTTGTGATTCCCCTGGACCTGCAGTTCAGTCCCCCTGAGATGGTTCATGAGAGGATGGAGGGGGCAGTCTGTCCTAGCATACTTACCAGGTGGTGGGACAGAGGGGGGAGTGAAGGGGATGGGGAGAGGCGGTAAGCCTTCTGGGGCTGGAGCAATGGGCTCTAAGGCCCCATGGGCAGGGGTGGGGGGAGCAGGCAGACAGGCAGCTGGACAGACAGATAGGAAACATAAAGCAAGATGGACAACCACATGGAGGAAGGCAAGGTGGAAGGGACAAAGGGTGGTCACTCTTGGGGCTGGTGGGTGCCTCAGTGACTGTGGGACCTGGAGAGGACATGTGGAGGGCACGTGGTGGCTTGGGGAACCCATGCCGCCCACATCCCTGGGTCAAAGGGTAGTGACTTCCGACCCGCCTGACACAACTCAAAGGCTCTCACACCAGTTCCTAAGAAAGAAACAAAAAGAGAAAAAAGCAAATCCGAGCTTCTGTTCCCGCCTGTGTGGGAAGTGAGCGCAGCTGTGGAGAGAGGCAGCGGTGAACATGCCCGCCAGGGTGGGGGTGGGGAGGTGGGGTGAGGGGACTGCTAGCCGGAGGTGGACGTGCTGGTTTTGCCATCTCTTGCATTTATTATGACAAGCAGGTGACCCTGCGAGGGGGATGGGGTGGGGGTGGGGTACAACCAGGGGGAAGGACGGGGGACCTTGGCCTTTTGGGGAAAAAAAAGGGAGCCATCTCCGAACGTTTGTACCTCTTTAGGGCAGACTCTGGGTTCTCTTGGAAACAGAACCACAATGGTGGGGAGTGGTCAATGGTACATACGGAGAGGACCTCTTGCTTCTCCGAAGAAGGAGGAGAGAGAGAGAGAGAGAGAGAG
>NW_022111376.1:3026229-3050150 GCF_000313985.2 Echinops telfairi
GAGAGAGAGAGAGAGAGAGAGAGAGAGAACAGGGGTGGGGGGAGGAGCATGGCGGGGAGACTGTTTGGAAAGAGCAAGGTGCTTCTGGAAACTTCCTGTTGAGCCTGAGCAACCCCCCACCCCCACCCCCAGGAGGATGCTGGGAGCTGCTCTTCAGCCCCGGGCTCCTGCTAGTTCCCCCAGAGCAGCCCCAGGTTGTGAAGACCCGCTCAGTAAAGGAAAACCAATGACAGAGAAGTGCTCACGCAGAACCAAAACCCCACCAAAGCAAAGAACGGCAGATCCAGAAGTGGCGTGGAGCGCACACCGTCTGCCCGGGAGGGGCCGGAGGGAGTAAAGAAAGAATGGGGGGGGATGCAAGACTGCAAAAGAGAAGAAAGAGGGGGAGGCCTTTTCTCCCCCCGAGATGCCATTTATGAGAGTAAAGGGAACTCAAGACTCACTGCCAGCAGCGCTGGTGGGATTGGCAGCAGAGAGAATTACGTGAGTAGGGGTAGAAAGATTGGTTACGTCATGGAGCTGGCTGAGGACTGAAGACCGCCGGCGCAGAGCACCCTGAAATGAAGCGCTTCTCTTGAAGGTACTCACTACCTCCATCTGTGGGAGAGAAAATGAGATAAAGTTTGGCTTGTACTGTTCTCCGGCCACTGCAGCAGGGGTGGGGCTGGGAGCGCAGGCGCCACGCTGGGCACGCAGCGTGGCCGAAAGCTTCCTCAAGCGCCACCCGCCCGCCTGCCCACTCTGAACAAAGGATTAGTGGTCACGAGCAGGGAGATTGAACTCGGGGACACACTGCAAACGTTTTAGGAAGACTCATTCACGATATGCTCAGGACAAGGCACTCGTCAGTAAATACCTGTGTCCGCCATACTTTGTTTTCCTAGGTCAGTAGCTCTCAACCTTTTTTCCGCCCCAACACACCTGAGGGACATGACACACGCCCATTAGAAGCGAGGCCAAGCAGTGGGGTTCTCCGCCATGCACAGCGGGAAACCCACTGGCAGGGCTGGAGCGCTGGAAGGTTGTGAGAACAAGGATTGCTTTTGCGATGTCTGCAGAAAACCGAGACCGGTCTAGAGTTGCGGTTATGACAGCCCTGGGGTGGGGCCTGACCGAGGCGCTCTGTGTTTCCCGCAGTGGGAACTTCTTTCTCAGCACACTGGGCAGTAGGGGCAGAGCAGACGCAGGGGCACATCTCGAGGAGCGGTGACTAAGCCTTATCAACGGTTCCCCGGGGTGGGCCATGTGCCAAGAACTGGGAAGGCCAGGCTGGCCTGACATGTTTGGGGGACCATCCTAACAAGTGAGGGCAGGTCTCTGGCCTTTGAGGGTGGAGCTGACCTGTGGAAACTGCTGAACCATAGAACTGGAGGACTGATGTGAGTGGGAAAGTGAGTCTGCCTCTCTAGGCCCAGCTCCATCCCCCCCCCACCCCCAAGGCCCCTAGGGTCGACTGGAAGGCAGCTTGGGTGCCCAAACCCCCTTGTCTCCCAATGGGAAGGAGCATTCTCCTTCCCTTCAGACAGTCCGTGGGGAGGGGAGACGGGGGGCCGCAGGCTGGGTGCTCCGGAGCCTACACTGTGCTGTCACCTTCTCTTTGGGCATCCCTTTCATCCCCTAAAGACAGGAGTGGGAGTTCTTCGAGAGTGTCAGATATTCCACTTGAAGGACTAGCTTTTCTTCTGAAATTGTGCCCTAGCTATCTTGGGAAATGATGGCGAGAGTAACTAGCTGTTTCAGACTGTCTTTACTTTTAGCACCATTAGACGTGGCATTGGCTGCCCAATTTTCGGGGTGGAAAAATTGTGTGGCTTGCCAAATCCAGAAGCCTGGGCCAGGCCAGCCTAGAGCATGGCTTTCATGGGATGTCAAGCCAGGGAGCATCTTCTTGCAATCCAAAGGGCCGCTCTGAAACAGTGGAGCTCAATTAAGGGGATTGTTTCAGCATTCCAGAGAAGCACGGTGAATGCAGCCTGATAAAGTCACGGGTTCTGGGAAGGAATTCAAGTGCCTTTATTGCAAGGATGGTCGGTGCTGGGGCCCCTCTCGGGCTGTGGGATAAGGGAGACTGTGTGACCGGGGATGAGGCCCTCCTCTTGGGGGCCCTGCTCCCTCGTGAGGAAAGCAGGGGGTTGCCCAGGACTCCAAGAGCTCACGGAAGATGGAAGACACCAGGTGGCGACAGGATCAGGGAGAACCCTACTGCTTTCCGTACCCTCAAGGGGGCCAACTGAGACCGGAAGAGTGGCCAGGAGGGCTTGCAGGGAGGTGTGTGTGGCTCTCTTAATGTTGCGCAGGAAGTTTGACTTCAGGCCAAGAACTCCAGGGCCCAGTGAACGCAGCTCAACTCACTGGCCGGGACAGGCAGGTGTTAGGGGACCTGCCTGGCCACCCTACACAGTCCCCACCCTCTGGGGTTGGGCAGGGGTCATGCTGCCTTGGGCAGCTTCCAGGTCATTTGGTGTGCCCACACTACATGTGTGATGGGACAGGAGGGGGTGAGTGTGAGCAAGCCCGTGACGGAGGGAGGTGACCCTCGGGGGACCCCGAGGAAGGAAGCAAGCAGAGGCCCACACGGGAGGAGGCCAGGGGAGTCAGACAGCAGAGCGGGCGGGCATTTAGAGGTGAGAGAGAAGCAGGAAGCCAAGTGGGTGGGCTAACCCTCAAGCTGCTGAGATGAAAGCTCAAGAGAAAGGTGAGGGTGGATTTGGGATGAACTGGCAGTGGGCCGCATCGGGCCCAGGGGGACAAGCCTGGCCTGGGGCGCATGCTCCAGGAACAGCTTCGGGTACTCACTGGGCGGGGGCAGCAAGGGGAAGGTCCTGTGGAGCATTGGGGGCAAGCTCGAGGGTCCCTGACTGGGTGACTGGGGCCATGCAGGACAAGGAGGACAAGTGAGACCCTTTCCCAAGGCAGAAGGCAGAGAGCAAGGAGGGTGGGGTAGCCCGGGGCATCCAGGCAAGAACGAGGAATAGAGGTCAGCTGCAATGGGATAGGGAGGAGGGGGAGGGAAGGATGTGGAGCAGCAGCAAGTATGGAATGTTCTGGAAAGGGGGCTCGGCAGAGTTGGGGCCAAGAGAGGGCAGAGCACGTCTGGCTGACGGCCTTGGCCTCCAAGAGCCCTAATATTTGGAGCTCGAGGTTAACAGGAAGGACACAGTTTGACAAACAAGACTTTCCATGGACTTCACAGGCTAATGCTTCCAGGGGGTAGGGAGGACAGCTACAGGGAGATCGGCAACCTTGCTTCTTCTCAGGCCCTCTCCTTCCCCCCTCCCACTAGGCCAGGTGCGAGAGCCGCTTACCTGTGTCTGGATTCGGTTGAGACCTCGGAACCAGAGGATCTGGCCCCTGCGGAGCTCCCGCTCAGCATGGTCAATCTCTTCCTCCCCCTCAGCTAGCTCCTCGTCGGTCATCTCGTCCTTCCCAGGCCCGTGTCCTGCCTCTTTCAGGCACTTGAGCCGGCTGGTAGGGATGGTGGCAATGACCTGAGGACCAGAGCCAACGTGGCTTTAGTTAGTGCCTTGGTATCCTCAGCTAGGTCCGGCCTCCCACCCCCTTCAGGCCTCTCGGACCCTCATTCCTGTGGCCAGACTTGTGGGCGAGATGCTCCTGCTGACCCCCAAGGTGAACTCGGGGTGCATTTGCCTGGTGTCGGCGTCTTCCCTCTGAACGGCTTTGCTTTGCAGGAGCTGGATGAGGTGTTGCCGGTCGGATCTGCAGGCAGTCCGAGCATCCGGGGTTGTCCTCTTTCTCCCCGCACCCCTTCCGCTCAAGGGCCTACTGGAATCTTCCCCATATACCTGCCACACCACCCCCAAGTGTGAAGGCTGGGGGGCGGTCCTGGGTCCCTGAAGTGTACACTCAGGAGTGCCCAGGACTGACTGAGCTTGGCCTCCTCCAAGCTGAAGTCTGAGCATCAGGGGCTGTGGTAGTGAGAGGCCAGGCAGCCTGGGATTGCCCAGCGATGTCAAGTGTTACCCTTGGGTACAAACTGCTCCAGATACCATGCTCCTTGACACCCGAGCCCCTCAGTGGGTAGGGCTCACAGTCTACTATGGGGACAGTGGGACAATGGAAAGTTGCTGCCACAGTCAGATAACCAGGGCACCAGGAGAGGAGCCAGAAGGAAATGTTGATGCTTGTGGAAGAGCCGAGGCTAACCCCTGGAGGAGAAGACACTACACTGGTCAGGGAGGATGAGCCCAAGGATCTGCATGAATGTGGAACAGGCCTGAGCGGGTGGGACAGCGCTGAGGCTTGAGGTCAGAGAGGAAGGAAGGGGAGAGAGAGCAATGGTCCTCGAGGCCAGAAGGGACCAACTCTTATAAGCCTTGTGGGTGGGAGAGAAGCATATCTTCTGGCTTCCTTTGGGCCATGCTGCCAGGGTTCTGGCCTGGACACACTGCTCTGGAGCTGAGCAGAGAGCTGGGGAAGCAGGGAGGTGCCACAGCGGCCACTGTCTGCCAAGGAGGGGGCGCTGGTTGGCTTGGCAGGCAGTCGGTCAGGGTGGGGAGGTGGCTGGGCCTGCAGGTGGATGGGGGTTAGGGAGGGAAGGCTCAGGGAGGGGCAAAAAGAAGAGGGAACTGGGAAGTGATGTAGTTTGGTTTGGAAGAACAAGGGAGAAGAGGGGCAGAATGCTCTAGAAATCTGCAGAAATGCTTTCTGAAGCCTCTTGTGTGCACCTGGCCTGG
Source organism: Echinops telfairi (assembly GCF_000313985.2). Classification (NCBI taxonomy): domain Eukaryota; kingdom Metazoa; phylum Chordata; class Mammalia; order Afrosoricida; family Tenrecidae; genus Echinops; species Echinops telfairi. Next base: position 3,030,924 of record NW_022111376.1, read on the forward strand.
CCCAGCTAAAGGCCTGTGTTTTGACAAATCTCTAGCCACCCAGTATGTTCTTTCCTAACATAGTCATTTTAAGGCTATATATTTCCCTCTAAGCACAGCTTTAGCTGCACTCCCAGATCTGGATGTTTTGTATTTCCATTTTCCATCAGGTCGACATGTTTTCTAATTTCCCTTGAGATGGTCTCTTTAAGGTGTAGATTATTTAGTGGTGTATTGTTTAACTTCAAACACTTAGAGGTTTCCTAAGCCATTCAGGTCTAAGGTGTGATTTGCTGCTCCTATCATGGGAAGATGGGCAGCAGTAGGTGGTGTTCCTGGGCCATGTGGCATCACTGCCATGGTTGTTGCCATCCCCTCTGTTGATGCTGTTACATGTGGCGTGGACCTAGGCCCTGGTGTGTCAGCGGTGAATGAGGCCGTCTGCCTGATGTGCACAGCACGTGCCTACGTGCTTTCCTTCCCCAGGAGTAGGGCTGGAGCCTTCCTCATGGTGCCTGTCACCAATGAAAGAGTGGGGTGGCTGGAAGGTGGGCTGAGTAAACCATCAAGGCAGATACTCACCTGTCCCCAGACCAGCTCCCCGAAACCAACGAAGAGGCACCAGAGCCACTGCTCTGTGGACAATGGGGAGCAGCTGAAGGGCTTCCCGCCAAACTGGACGATGACAATCTGTAGAATATGGATGGTGGATGGCAGCCCCACTCGGCCCACCCCAAGCACAACCACCTGCCCTCTAGCCCAAGCAGGCCTACCCCTGTGCCCCCTCCTCTAGCTATAAGGGCCGAGCCTGCCTTGGTGACCAGCCATTCTGCTCAGCAGGGCTCTTGGGCACACCCTGGAAGTCTTCTGCTTTTCCCGCCTCTGAGCTCCTCCCCTGCATGTGTTCCTAAGAGGGGCTGACAACACAGTGTAGGATGTCCACAGTGACAACCCCTCACCCAGGGAAGAGAGCATCTTTGACCAAACCTTTTGGAACTATGGTGCCTTTATAGACATCGGTGTGTGTCAACACCGGGGCAGAAAGCATCTCCTAAAGAACTTTCTGGAATTTCAGTGGCCTCATGCCAAGAATTGAGTGCTAGAAATGGAAACAGCCGAGCTGGAGAGAGCCAGGCAGAGCCAATTCTTGAATCTAGAAGAAGAGTCCATTTTGATTGCTCACCACAACACTCCTCTGGCACCCAATAGGTGAACCAGGGCAAGTCTGGGGGTATTTCGAAGGTCAGATACAGAGGGTGGGGGGTGGGTAGGTGGGTTCAGGAGGTGAGTGGAACCCACTGCCCTGTTACTAGGTGCTGCCCGGCCAAGAGCCGCCCTCCTACCTGGATGGCGAAGGTGCCCAGGACGATGGAGCAGAAGATGGGGTTGCGGAAGATGCCGTCGAAGACGTTGCGCTCGCCATGGATCTTGCGGGCGTTGATCTCGTTGAAGAGCTGCATCATGACGAAGGTATTGAAGATGATGGTGTAGTGCTCCGAGGGCGGTGAGTGCAGCGGCGCGTTCCTCCCGCTGTCGATGTCAAAGAAGAGCTCTCCTGGGAGCAGAGGGGGGCAAGTGAACCAGAGGACCCCACTGCACCCCTCATGGCTGGCTCTGCCTAGGTCTCTCAGGAGCCTGGCGACAGATGATGCCACAATCTAGCTGGGATGCTGGGGTCGGGACGAGATGCCTCCGCCGATGCCCTGTGTTTCTTGGGGTCTCTGGGCTCGGGGTTGAAAGGCAGGGGCTGCAGGGTAGACTCGAGGAACAGGGCAGGCCTAGGCACCCCCTGCGGCTGCCTCACCGCTGCTGGGACTTAGCCCTCCTCTCTGCTCCGGTGGCCTCGACCCCTTTTGCCTCAGTCCTGCACAGCTGCCCTGGACATCACCAGCTTCCTCCCCCTTGCTCCCTGCCCCTCTTCGCTCCTTCTCCCTCTCTTTCCTCTCTCTCCTCCCACAACTCCCCGCACAGCTCAGAGTCTCCCAGGAGCAGCTGTGGCTGCAGGAGGGGGCACTGCCTCCATGGGTCGGGGCCCACTGCCCATGACAGCTGCAGCAGACAAGCGTGGGCACCCTGGGCCCTGAGCCTACCGACGAAGAGCAGCGTGAAGATGATGGTGAGCTGGTAGACGGCATGACCCAGGATGTTCTTCATCATGGTGCGCGAGATCAGGGGCTTGTCCCGCCCATACGGCTTCCGGAGCAGCAGTGACTCATTGGGTGGCTCTGTCGCCAGGGCCAGGGAGGCGAATGTGTCCATGATCAAGTTCACCCACAACATCTGCACGGCTTTGAGAGGAGAGTCCTGTGGAGAGGAGGCAGTCACCCATCTTGTTGGGCTGGCACCCAACAGCCCTTGGGCTCCCAGGGAGAAACTCAGTTTGGGCTGGTTTTACATGAACCTGCAACAGTCATAAACACGACATTATAATGTGTCTTCTCCATCTATGAGCAAGAAATGACCAGCAATCCAAGTCAATCCTAGAGCAGGATGTGGAACAAGCAGTCTATGGACTGAAATCAAAGACTTGGCTGAAATAATAAGGAAAGTCTGCATTGCGCTCCAGTAAAGACGCTCTCTGAAGATCACATGAACCATGACTGGGAAGCTTTGGGGGCAGGGAGTTTATGTTCTCCGGGCAGGGAGGTGGGGGGCTGGGGGGAGGAGGAGGAGAAAAGCTGAAGCACTCGAAGAATGCGATCGGTGTGTCATGGAACAGCACACGTGGAAATGGTTGAATCGGTATAGGTTTTGCTGTGTCTGTCTTAAACAATAAGAGCAAAAGAAGATGAACGATTAACCCCTCCCCCATAAAAAAACCTTGCAAGTCTGGCTAGACCAGAGGATGTACACTGGTACAGATAGGAACTAGAAACACAGGGAATCCAGGGCGGATGATCCCTTCAGGACCAGTGCTGTGAGTGGCGATACTGGGAGGGTAGAGGGAGAATGGGTTGGAAAGAGGGAACCGATTACAAGGATCTACATGTGACCTCCTCCCTGGGGGACGGACAACAGAAGAGTGGGTGAGGGGAGACATCGGACAGGGCAAGATATGACAAAACAATAATTTATAAATTATATAGGGTTCATGAGGGAGGGAAGAGGAGGGAGGAAGGGGGGGAAAATGAGGATCTGATGCCAGGGGCTTAAGTGGAGAGGAAATGTTTTGAGAATGATGAGGGCAATGAATGTACAAATGTGCTTTACACAATTGAGGTATGTATGGATTGTGATAAGAGTTATATGAGCCCCTATTAAAAATAAAATAAAAACCCAAAAAACAAAAACGTGTGGCTTCTCCACCCTTACGTGTGTAGGTGGCAGTCGTCGTGGGGGTTTTCAAGGTGGTGACATTTCACAAGCTGATCACCAGGCCTGTCATCTGAGACCCATTTGGGGAGGTTTGAACTCCTCCTCTTGGCCTTAAAGCTCGTAGTCAAATGCTTAACCAGCTGGGTCTGGGGCTTTCAGATTCCTGCTCTTAAAATGTGACTGGTCTCATGTGACCCTTTACATAGAGAATCCCAAAAAAACCCCGAGAACACCTCTAGAGCTGATAGAGGGAGTTAGCAAGGGGGCAGGGTGCAAGCTCAAAGCACAAAACCCAGGTGGGTTTCCATACGCCAGCAGTGAGAAATGTGAAAGGGAAATTAAGAAAAGCAGTTCCACTAACAAGAACAGCTAAGAGAATAAAGTACCCAGGACTCAGTTGTGCAATGAAAACCATCAAACACTGCCGAGGGAGATTGAAGGAGACTTAAATAAATGGAAAGACATTTGGTGTTCACAGATTGGACAACTTAATATTGTTACGATGTCAGTACTAGCCAAAGCGATCTGCCGACTCAGTGCAACCCTGAGCAACATCCCAACGGGCTTCTTCACAGTTCAAGAAGAGCCCTTATGTCACTAAAAAATGGCAAGCAGTCTCATCTAACTAAAGTCATTTTGAAGAAGAACAAAGTCAGGAGGATCCACACTTCCTAATTTCATAAAATATTATTCAACTACAATAATCAAAACAGCCGGGCACCGCTATAATAAGAGATCAGTATAAGGGGGAGGAAAGGGGGAACCAATCACAATGATTAACATAGACCCCCCCCCAGGGTGTCGAACAACAGAAACATTGGTGAAGGGAGACAGCGGATGGTGTAAGATATGAAAATAATAATTTATAATTTATCAGGGGTTCATGAGGATGGGAGGGTGGCAGAGGAAGAAAAAAAAAAAGAGGAGCTGATACCAAGGGCTCAAGTAGAAAGAAAATGCTTTGAGAATGATGATGGCAACAAATGTACAAATGTGCTTGACACAATGGATGGATGGATGGATTGTGAGAAGAGTTGTATGAGCCTCAACAAAATGATTTATTAAAAGAAGGAAGAAGAACAAGAAAGAGATCCGTAGACTAATGGGATAGAATTGAGAATCCAGAAACAAACCCAGACCATCTACGGTTAACGGGGAAGGAAGAGTCTCTTCAGTAACGGGTGCTGGGAAAATTGGGTTTCCACATCACAGAGTAGCAATGCATTTCTCAGCATGGTCCTTCTAGTTATAGTGTTTGTCACTCTCACCAAATGGTGGGGGAAGACTGTGCAGAGCGAGGTGTCTATGGCCCACCAAGGGATTGGATAACTTGCCAATAATGTAAGTAAGGTAGCTGGCACCATCGGGGCGGGACCATGCATATACAGTCGGTGTATGGAACTCTAGCGTGGGCATGGGTCAGTTTTGCACTGTGCCATCTCCAAAGAGCCAGGTGGGGAGCACAGTTTCAGAACTCCAGATCCCTGTGCCAAACCTTGTCAATCAAGGAGACAGAGAGCTGTGACCCCACAGAGGTAGGAGACAGAGTACGGGGCCTTTTTGGCCCAAGGAGTAAGAGAACTCAGTGGCCTTGGGAAGGAGGGCTTGCTGGTGCAGTGGGTGCCTCTCAAGCATTTGTCTGGGGAGCCAGGCTTGCTGATTCCAGGAGCAAGAGCTGAGTGCCGTGAGGCCAAGGCTTACTGGTGGAGTGTCTCTCGAGTGTTTACCAGCAGAGTTTCAAGAGCTTAGTAACACTGGTCCAAGCAAGGCAGAGGCCAAGGGGCCATGTGACTGAGAGAAAGCTGTGCCAGTGGAAGAACTGATTCTGGGTCATTTTTGAACCTGAATTGTGATCTTTGACTTCCCTAATAAACCCAACTGTCCGTCTGTCTATGAGTTCTGTGTGTCCATTGGAACAAATAATCCAACCCTCCGAGAAGCAGAGGGTACCAAGGGAGGGAAGGTGGTGTCAGAACTGGTAAAGAAAGTTGGCTAGGGGCCTGGCTGACCACCTCACAGGAATTGGCTCTGGGTTGGTCCTGATGATGAGTCTTGATCTCACCGTCTGTGAAGTCAGACGCTGCCATTTTTACAGCCCCGCACAAGAATGAGTCAAGATCCACGCTTCACACCACACTTGAAAACCAAGCCCAAAGGGTTCAAGGACCTACATATGAGAACGAACCCCTTGAACTCCTTCGAAGAAAATCCAAGGGGAGATGACTGGTGGGCCTAGTGTTTAAGAATGGAGTACCAGGTATCTGCCACATCCAAAGCACAAATGGCAAAAGACAAAAGAGATGAATGGGGCCTCATTGAACAACTCCATACTTTTGTTTCTCAAAGGACTTTATCAACGAAGTGAAAAGATAACCTATATAGGGAGGAAATGTTCAGGAATCGTGTATCTGCTAAGGGTCTAACATCCCCCCAATATGGAGAACGTCTACAGGCTAACAACAGACAAAGAACCCAATTGAAAACTGGACAAAGGACCCGAAGAGACATTTCACCAAAAAGGATCTTCAAATGGCTGGCCAGACACAGGGGGCTCATAGAGAATGACACGAAGAGGCAAGTGCAGGGAGACCACAGTTCATTAGCGGTGACCCGGTGCAGGAAAGAGGGAGACGGGGGAAGCCATGCTTTGGGGAGCAGTGAGTTCATGGTGATGGGAAACTGCCACGAACTCAGTATAATGATTGTGCCACATGATTTGTGTAGTTGATTTCACTGCCACATGTGCTTTCTCTATGTTTACAACAACAGACAGAGCAGCGGCGGCTGCTGCTTAGCTAACAACCGAACACCTGTGCGTGGGATATCTTTTGTTCATTTGAAGGTTTAAAATCATGGTTCGGTGATGGCAACACATGTACAAATGTGCTTGACCCAATGGATGGATGGATGGGTTTTGTTAAGAGTTGTACGAGTCCCCAGTAAAATGACTTTAAAAAAATCATGGTTTGGGGTGACATTCTAGTCAAAGGGCCTAATGTTTTCAATGTTTCTGTGCTACCTTCTAGTTGGCTGTACAGTGTTTCAACTTTTCAATGCTTCTGAGTGCCATCCAAGGAACAACTGTTGGTCTTGCTTCTAGGTAACAACAGTGCGTGGAGCCAGGAAGAGAAGGAGGAACTGCAATGGATGTGCCCGGCTACCATTCCTGAAGGTTTTGATCAAAGATTCTATAGAAGACTGCTGATCAAAAGGAGGAAAGTATAAAGCAGATTTTCAAATGCTCACTAATTCTGGACTTCCTAGAACCACACAGGTTAAAAGTCCCCCTGAGACTGTTCTCAGAGGCAATAATCTTAAAAACGTACAACTTTAAGGCAAAACCAACCCTTGAAGTCACCTGTAAAGAATGTCTGTGTTGCGCATTCAGCTCTTTTAAAGAATTATCTAGAAAATTGGCAGGGATAGCTCTAAAGGTTACATGAGAAGTGTAGGGGGCAGTGAGTTGATGTGAATTTCACAGGAATCATAAGTAGAAAGAGGGGAAAGGGTCCCGTGCCCAGTCTTCTCTCACTGGGTGTCCTGAGGCCAGAAATGGCTTGACTGTCTCCCTTCCTCACCTTTGATTTGTTGGTTCAAACCACCCGCATCTTGCACGATTCCCTTTTTAAATGGAAAACCCAGAATGGGCCGACACAAAAGAGACAGAGAAGAGATGAGCGGTTGCAGGGGCTGGAAGGGGGGCGGCGGGGTGGGGTGGGGAGTAAAGGGCCAAGTCCAGGCTTTCTGTTTGGGGTGAGGAAAGTTCTGGGGCAAGATGAGGCACTGGCTGCACAACATGGTGCCTGCACCGTGTCGCTGAGAATATGCACTAGAAACTGGTGACATTTATGTCATATGAACTGTACCTCCATCGGCAAAAACAAAAGAAGAAAGCTTGAAAGGATCGAGTTGATCAGTAACTAAATTAACAGCCTGCCAGCAGAACGACCTGTCACGCTTTAATGGAAAAGAAATCAATCTTGGCGCTTAGCAATGGGGCCAAGGGGGCCATTCGGAAAGAGGGGGAGGCTTGTCACACAGTGAAACATGGACTTGCCGGCTGGCCCAGCAGTTCCCAGCACAGGCTAGAGGGATGGCCGTGTGGTGTAGCTGCCCCCACGGAGTCCTAGTCACAAGGAGGACCCACAACCTGCTGCAGGGAGGAACGACGGCCCCGAGGAGCTCTGGAGACATGCGGCCCCACTCAGAGCAAGGCACAGAGTCACAGGCAGAAGAGAGGTGAAGGCGCCCTGGTGACGTTGTGAGGTAAGCCTTGGATCCCTAACTGCAAGGTCCGCAGTTCAAACCCACTAGCTGCTCTGCAGGAGAAAGCTGGGTGGTTTGCCCCTGGGAAACCCTGTCTAGGGTCCCTGTGAGTTGGAAGGGGAGGGAGCATGCGGAGGGACTGCCCACTTGCAAACAGAAAATGTTGTGGTATGTGGATTTTCTCTCAATGGGAAAAAAAATGCAGCCAACACAAACAATTGCTCGGCTGGCCTGTCTCGGGTGCCCACCTGAGTGATGCAGGCCCCTGTGAAGGCCACGATCACGGCCACCACGTTGACCGTCAGCTGGAACTGCAGGAACTTGGAGATGCTGTCGTAGACGTTGCGGCCCCACATCACGGCCTTGACGATGCTGCTGAAGTTGTCGTCCGTCAGGATGATGTCAGAGGCCTCCTTGGCCACGTCCGTCCCCGCGATGCCCTAGGGCACACACACACACACACACACACACACACAGTCCCTATAGAGAGCACCCACCACGGGCTAGCTCCGCCTTTGCCTTCCAACAGCAAGCTGTCTCACATCCTGGCCACACCCAGTGGCCCCACCAGTCTTGTGGGGAGGGCAGAGAAGACTGCCTTTGTGGGGCCAGAAGGTTGAGTTCAACCACATGGGTGATGAGTTAGCACCGTTGGGGCTAGGGGTCCCCTTTATCCAGGAGTTTCTTGAAGTGAATTGGAAATGGGGCTGTTCAGCAGGCACCAGGACTGATATGTGCTGCGCCCCCCCCAACCGCCTTGCCCCACTTCCCTTCCCTCTGCCATGTGGCTGGGTCCACTGTCTCCTCAGACATGACCACACCAAATGCCTTTAGACTATTCACATGGGTGTCCTTTGGAGGGCAGGACTACTAGAGACCCAGAAGCCAGGGTGTGGAAGAAAGAACCACCTGCCTCCACCAGGAGCTACCACCTTCCAGCACCAAGTTAATGGCAGGGAGGGCCAGTGGCGGGGGCCACTCTGTGGTAGCGCTCTTTGAGGAGGGCTGTCCACAGTGGCTCACCATGGCAAAGCCCACATCGGCCTTCTTGAGGGCTGGCCCGTCGTTGGTGCCGTCCCCGGTTACAGCCACCACCTGCCTCTGTTCCCCAGTTGTGCTGTCGATGATCCCTGGAACACGGGGTCGGGAGGGGGTGCCACCTGTCACCACAGCCCACCGTCCCAGTCTACAGTGGCTCCCTGTTACCTGTGGAATCAAGTCCCCAAGACTTAACTGCATAGCCCCCACCTCCCGTGGGCCTGTGCAGGGACAGGAGGTAATAAAGATGCGGTGGTTGGCAGCTTGGATAAGTAGCCCCTCTCTCATGTATCAAGTTTCTGAGGCTCCGAGTGTCCCCCAGTGCTGGATCTGGAGCTGGGGACCCTAGTCTCTTCCTTGGGACAGGGAACAGGTGGGCACTTACCTTTGACCAAGGTGTGTTTGTCGGTGGGAGAAGAGCGGGCAAGGACCCTCAGCTTGGGCCACACTTTGTCCAGCCGCTCCTGCTCTATCTGGGGGAGGGGAGCACACACAGGTGGTAGAGTTCAGGCCGCATGGCCAGCAGGGGAGGAGGGTGAGATGGGGAAGGGCTAGCCCATACAGAGGTCCAGCTAAGAAGATGCAGATCCCTCAGAACCTCAACTGGACCTCCAGAGCTAAAGACACAGACACCACATTGGGGGCGAGGCGTTACACTGGCTTGGGGCAGTCCCTGGGGCGCCTACCTCGCCCTTCTCATTTCGGATCCGCCGGTTGAATTCCTTCCCCTCCAGACACAGGAAGTCCTCCCCTGGCTGGATGATGCCGCACTTGGCTGCGATGGCCCGGGCCGTATTGATGTTGTCGCCGGTCACCATGCGCACAGTGATGCCAGCACGCTGGCACTTGCGGATGGCTTCAGGGACCTAGAGGAGATGGGGAAGTAGGCCTCAGGACTGTAGCCATAGTGCCCTGAAAGCCACTTGGGGATCCCCCAAGGCATGGGCTAGTCCCGAACAGGTGGAAGAGGACGGGCAGGGGAGGCAGGCTCGACAGCCCCATTTCACACAGGGGCTGGGTGCCCATCATCTGGGTCTTTGTTCTAGAGAAGAAAGAGGAAGTTGCCGCCCTGGCCTGTCTGCTTGCCTCTCAAATTGTTTGTCTTCGCCCGAGGCCATATTTTTAGCTTACTGACAGGCTCTTGCTAGGGGAGTGGACTGTTGGTTTGGGCACAAAACCTTTTCATTTCCAAATAGTAGCTTCTGGAAGGAACGCCAGGTCAGTGGGAGAGGTGGGTCTGGTCTGCAGTCTAGGGGGTATGTACGACCCCAGCTGGACAGAGAAAAGAGGGGCCCCACTCAGGCTGACAAGTCCTGGGAAAAATCCACTTGCATCCTCTGCACCCCAGAAATGTCTCCCAACTCCTATCTCTGGGATGTTGCTGATGTTTTGCAGGGTTGGGGGTGGAGGAAAGGATCTTGGGATATGGGATTCAGCTTCCGGCCTGGCTCTGAAGCACGTGGCAAGCAGCCCTCTGCTGCCACCAGGTGGCCGTGAACAGCCAAAGGCCTGGGCAGTCAGGGGCCTTTACAAGGCACCCTTCCTGGCCTGACCCCGTCCACCCGTCACCTTGTGGCTTCTGTCCCACCCTGGACTCGTTTGAGCTTCTGTAAATGAGTGACTTGGACCAGAAGACGGGCTGCTCTGCTCTTGTAAACAGTTCCAGTCTTAGAAACCCACAGGGACAGTTCGACCTGTCCTATAGGGTTGCAAGGCTCTGAGCAGAGCAAAGGAGGGAGGGGAAGGCAGGCTGGTGGCCTTGGGACTCCACACCCCAGTGCTCAGCTGCACGGCCCAACTTGGGTGTTCCTGAGGTGGCCCTGTAGAACCTTGTCTATCAAATGACCCTCTCGGAGCCTCTCCCCCTTGGCCACCGTACTTGTTTTCCTGGCTGAGCTCAGGCGGTTGCCTCAATCTGGACCAGGCTCTCCCACTGGTAAAACCCGACCAGCCCTCCTCTCCCCTTCCCTTCCCTCACTCCACTTCCTCTGCTCAGGGCTTGGTCCCCTCTCTGCCCCTTCTTTAGAGGGTCTGCTCCTGCCCCAGTGGCATCACCAAGAGATAGATGATTCTAGAATTTCTCAGGCTGGAACTTTCTTCTCTGAACTTTGTCAGCTTCAACCAAACTTTCAACTGCAACCAAATTCTCTCACCAGTTCCTCAGTCAGCCTCCCCAAGCTACCCTCCTTCCCCAGTCTGCTCCGACTCCTTCCTCTCTCAAGCCCCCCCCCCCCACCTCCTGAGCCCCTTTGTGTCCACCCTCTATTGAGCAGGCTAGCCTGCGACCCTGGGAGACAAGTCCCCAGTGGCACACGCAGAGGACATGCCCACCTCTGGCCGCACAGGGTCCTCGATGCCCACCACAGCGATGCAGGTAAGGTCGCCCACGATCGCGTTCTCGTTGTCCCACGCTGGCTCCTGGCCGGCAGGGAAGTCCCGGTAGGCAATGCAGATGGTGCGGAGGCCGTCGCAGGCCATCGGCTCGATGATCTTTTTCACCATCTCATCACGGTCCCTTGGACGGAAGATGCGCAGCTCCCCGTTGCTGTTTAAAATGTTGGAGCACCTAGAACAAGGGACAGCCCCACTGAGATCAAGAGGGTCCCCAGGGTGGCCATACCTCAGCCTCATCTGGGAATGTGACCAAGGAGATACAAGTTCTGCTAACCCTGGAAGCTTCTGGTAGCTTTTCTCAGAAGGGGCCATGAGTGCTAGCAGGATTTAGACCAGAGAGGGGTGGCCTTTGTGCCAGGCTGGGGAGGCTGTAACTTGGCAGAATTTGGCAGGGGGCAAAGGCTCGTGGAAATGTTCTGGAGTATTCTATTGTAGTGCAGTTGTGCATAGCTTATGCCCTGGAAACCACTGACTTGTGCATTCCAAAGGGGCAAACTGGAGGATCGGTGTTGACACATCAGCTGGCCATGCCTCAGAACCCCAGCCACCGCAGAGAAAGCCTGCCTCCTCTCGCCATGGCTCCACTCACTTTTTAAGGACGATCTCGGAGGCGCCCTTGCTGAAGAGGCGGAAGCCGCCATCAGGCATGCGGATGACAGTGCTCATGGACTTGCGGACCGAGTTGAAGGTGTAGACTTTGTAAAGCTTGTCTTCCGGCATCTGCTCTCGCACGGGCTGGAAGTCCCGCTGGAGGTCCAGGACGAAGCCCAGCAGAGCACACTCCGTTTTATTGCCCACTTGGCGTGGAAGGCCTCCTTCCTTCTCTGGAGGCTGCCAAGCCAAGAGCACCCGTGGCGTTTGGGGCCCATGGCCATGGTCCCCGACGCCCTGGGACCCTGGCCTCAGCCCAGCCACATCCCATCAAACATTCCCACCATCCCCTCACCTTGAGAGGACAGGAGACCTGGAGCAAGAGCACCCAGTCAGGCTCAGGCCAGACAGAGGGTCATCAGTGGCCCCAGGGCCCGCCCCCACCACCTCTGGTGAAGCCAAAGGCCCCGCCCGCCCGCCCGCCCGTCCGTCCTGGCGGCTGGCTCACTAGAATTTTGGTGGTGTAGGCACTGTTGATGGAGATGGCGTGGACCAGGAGGTCAAGGATCTTGGGGGTGAGGGCGCTGGGGGCTGGGACCTCCTTGTAGTGGGTGTCCCCCAGGTAGGACTGGACCACGGTCATGCGGTTGGTGGTCAGCGTGCCGGTCTTGTCTGAGCAAATGGCCGTGGCATTGCCCATGGTCTCACAGGCGTCCAGGTGACGTACCAGATTGTTGTCCTTCATCATTTTCTGTGAGAGGCACAGGCGGGGGCGTTGGTGGCCACGAGGTACGCAGGTCTCAGTGCAACCTCTTGTCTCCTACTTGACCAGTTCCACCCACCCTTCTGGCTGACCCAGCAAATGCCAGGTGGGTGCCTACCCGATCCACAGAATCCAAGCCACCAGGGCATCTCTGTCCATACTACCTGTACCCCAGAGCCCTCCATCCATCCTGCTAAGGGCAAGCCCAAATGGTCCTATCTTCTCGGGCTTAACAGAGGGCCCAGGATGCTGGGTGGGGAGGTCCTGCTGTCCCCATGGTGCCACCTGGCCAGATGACCAGTGAACCGCCACTTGTAACAAGGGAGGGGCCTGCTGGAAGTCCTTGGCAGGTTGAACAGCTAAAGGCAATGCTAGAAGTTCAAAACCACTAGTGGCTCCGTGGGAGAAAGACGAGGCTGTCTTCTCCCATAAAGAGTTTCATTCTTAGAAACCCACAGGGGCAGTTCTACTCTGCACTATAGGGCCGCTAGAAGTCAGAATTGATGCCATGGCAGTAAGGTGCTTTGGACTCCTAATGACCCTTTAGGGTGGGGGAGAACTGTTCCCACAGGTGTCCAAGACTACCAATCTTTACAAGAGCAGGCGGCTTCATCTTTATCCTGCAGAGCTGCTGGTGGGTTTGAATTACCAACTTTGAGGCTAGCAGCCCTGCACTTACCCCAAATGCTAGCAAGGCTCCGTGACCTGACACCAAATCCAAACATCCGGCCTGGCGGACAGGGGTTTGGGGCTAGCTTTGCTTCCGTCATTCCAACCCTGGGTTTCTTGCCTAGGCAGAACACAGCTCGGCAGAGCATCCGTGGGCTCTTGTTTCTTTGTTATTGTTGTGGTCGGGACTACATACGACACCGGTGACCTCAGTGTCCTCACTACTATCAGCGTCATTACCTTGACAGAGTAAGCTAAGGAGATGGTGACGGCAAGAGGCAGGCCCTCCGGGACGGCCACGACCAGCACAGTGACGCCGATGATGAAGAACTTTACGAAGTACTGCACGTAGACCGGCGTGCACTCAGCCAGCCACACCCGGCCCTGGATGACGAAGGTCTCAATGACGAAGTAGAGGACCAGGATGATCACCGTGATGGCAGACATCACCAGCCCTGTGGGGGGCAGGGGAGTCAGGGTCAAGTTTCAGGACTAGCTGCTTCCAACGGGGCATGACGGGGTGATGGTGGGGCCTCCTTGGACGCTGGGAAGGGCTGCGGCCCTGGGGGGGGGGGCAAGTCTGCAGGCCCATGAGTGGAGCTTGGAAGCAGCCAGTTTTGGTCAGGCCTGAGTGGAAGGTTTGAAAGGGTGCCCTGCCCCGGGTGGCACGTACCTGCCTTCCCGATCTGCACAGCCAGCTTGGTAAGCTTCCCCTGCAGGACCGACTTCTCCTTCTTGGGCACGCTGGCCTTCTTCTTCTCCCGCTCCTCCATCTCCCCGCCCTCGGCACTCTTTAGGGGCTGCATCTCCATAGCAACAGCCCCGTCCTGCTTCTTAGCTAGACAAAGAGGAAACCCCAAGCCTAGGTTAGGACCCCGCCAGCCTCTCCACCTCCCTTTTCTGCCCTGGTCAGCCCAGAGCCCCAGGGGGCAGGCAGGTGCCACAGGGGTGGAAGGACAGAGACAGCACAAGTCACTTGGGCACACAGCACAGGGTGGCCAATCCTGAGAGCAAGGGGCTGGATGCATTCTCTCCTGCCCACCCCCACCGGGCAGGCACTGTCCTGGACTTCCTTGCTGCTACAGTTGGCTATTGCCAAGGAAACGGGCTGCTGCTGGGCCAGCCTCACAGCCCTCCCTGTCTCTATCTGTCCATCTGTCCAGACCCCCTTTGCCTACTGAGCTCTGGCTCCCCGACTCCTTCCCACTGCTGCTTCTCCACCTGCTCCTGGGTCCCTTGCATCCAACTCACTCTGGCTGGACAGAGTCTTTCTTGGAAGGCTGAGACCATGTCAGCAAACAGCCCAGCCATCTGTGAATGCCACTCCCCCCTACCCCCGCCCCTACTTGTTAAAAGCTGACCTGGGAACTGGCCCATACTGTCCCTTCACGTGCCACCTTTCGATGCTAAGCCTGGGGGGGCCACCAGCTATCCTGCTCTGGACGTGTGTGCGTCCCTGGGCCACAGTGGTGCCCACCCCTTGACCCCACGCCCCACTGGGCCTCTGTGCCGCTGCCCCGCATTACCTTTGGTCTGGCTACTCTCCATGGCCCCATCCTGTTGCTTGCCTACAACGGAAGAGGAACGACAGACGCGGAGACTTGAGAACATCGACAGGGCGTGCGCTCAGGCACACGCACATACACCTGCACACGCACATACACCTGCACACGCAACGCATGCGTGCGGGCGCGCGCGCGCACACACACGACAGAGGACAGAGGGTAGAGCCAGTGTTCAATGGAAAAGGGAGGAGAAAGGCTTGAATGCCATCCTTGGGGCCGGGTGGCCTGATGGGAGGAAGGTAGTGAGGCTGGGGACCCCCATGGGCAGGATGTCCACTTCTATGTGGGATTCTGGAGGAGCTCTCGGGTGGGGGGTGGGGACCCTCCCCAAGTGGGACATCTCCATCCCTAAGAGTCACTGAAAGGGATTCTGGCCCTTGGTCGCTGTCTTCGCCTTCCTGGGGAGCTGTTCGGGGACCAGTGGAGAGTCTTAGCCAGAGAGACTCTGTGCTGAGCCATTCAAGGGGAGGGGGCTTGGTGTGGCTAAGACAAGGTGGCACAGGTCCCTGGCGACTCCAAGGACAGTGCCTCAGGAAGCTTCTCGGAGCCAGAGCTAGGACACTGTGTCCCTGCATAAACTGACTTCAGTGTGGCTCTGCTATCCCGGGGTTGATTTGGAGGCGGGGAGAACATGCCAATGTCACACTCCATCTCTCCCACCCCTGCCCATCTGGGGCAGCCTTCCTTGTGGCAGCCAGCACCCCCATCACCGTCAAAGGTGACAAGATTTATTGGAACCTTTGTCTACACAGCCCTCCACAGAAGTGTGTCCGGGTAAACGCGGACAAGGTCTCCTCTCATTGGAGGAAGGCCCCTGAAGAGCCAGCTGGGCTCCCCTCATTGTGAGGGCTGGAGGGGGACATGGGGCTTTTGGAGGACATCTGTCTTTGCCGCCTCTGTCCAGGCCTGGCTTGGGAGCCATCCTCCCCACTGCCTGCTGCTCCATCCCATCTTCCTGGTTGCTGTGGGTCTGGAATCTACTATCTTCTCCACCCCAGGCGGGCCAATATCCTCTCCAGCTGCAAAGCCTAAGGGGAGCTTAGAGAATTGGAGGGACCCGGCGGCAAAGACAAAGTGGGAGCGGCTGGCTCTCCCCAGCCTGTGGAAGGAGTGGCCGGCCCTTGGGGCACTGGAAACTGGCTGACCTTTCTTCTCTTTCTTCTCCTCCTCCTCTCCGCCAGCGCCGAGCAAGGTGAAGATGATGCCTGTCTGCGAGTTCACTCCCACAGCCGTCACCACCATTCTTCCAGAACCTTCCATAACATGGGTGCCTGGCCCAACAACAGAGAGCGACTGAGATGGAGGTTCGCATGGCATGACCACAGGACTCAGCAGCCAGGGCCCCCGCAAGATTGAGGCCAAGCAAAACTGGCGGGGCCGCGGGCACCACACCTGAAAGCAGCATGGGGTCCTTGTCCGCTGCCTTTCGCACGTGGTCTGACTCCCCGGTCAGCGAGCTCTCATCAATCTTCAGGTCGTTGCCCTGGATGAGCACCCCGTCGGCGGGCAGCAGGTCCCCTAGAGGCCGAGCAGAGCACCCTGTCCCTCAGTGTCCTTCTTTCGTGGACTTACCCCACCTAACTGAACTCAATCTTGGCCAGCTGGAGTTCAGCTGCCACAGGGCCGATGGGCCCAACACTCACCATACTTGACCTGGGCGATGTCTCCCACCACCAGCGTAGCCACGGGCACCTGCAGGAGCTGCCCATTGCGGATGACCGTGAACTTCTGCTCCTGTTCGATGCGGCTCTGCAGGCCTCGGAACTGCTTCTCCTTGCTCCAGTCATTGAAGGCCGTGACCAGCACCACGCAGATGACCGACAGCAGAATGGCCGCACCCTCGATCCAGCCGGCTTCCGCCTCGCCCTCGTCTTCGGCCCCGGTCGCCACGTTCCCGCAGGCTGTGCCCGGGCCGAGAGGACCCCCTCAAGCCCTGCCCTCCCTCCACAAACCCTGCCCACCCGGCAGCCCGCTCCCTACCCCTGACCCGCGCTGCCCCTTTGGCCCTGCCCCTCACCCTCGCTCTCCTCTCCCGGTGGTGCGTAGAATGAAAGGCCCAAGGAGACGATGGCTGCCACCTCCAGGATGATGAGGGTCACGTCCTGCAGGGCCTCCCACACCAGCTGCAGGAAAGTCTTGGGCTGCTTGGGGGGGATGAAGTTCTGCCCGTAGATCTGCCGGCGCTTGTCTAGGTCAGTGGAGTTGTCCGCCAGGCCTGCTCAGACCGGGATGGGGGTGGGAAGCACAGAGCAGGGGCAAGGGGACCGTGAGCTCTGAGAAGGTGGTTGTCTGAGTCTACTTGTGGAAGCCCAGGGCCACCTCTAAAGTGGGGCTCAGAGTCCAGAGATCATGTGCCCAGTGAGACTGGAACTCAAGAGAGGGCATGGCCCGCTACGCTCCTAGAGGCAAAGGGAACTGTGGGAAGGTTTCTCTCGCTGCCACTGTTGGGATTCTCTGGCTTTGTCCGAGGGAAATCTAGATGCTGGAACCCCTTGACTTGGCCATGGCCTCTCCCATCGCCAGCGGAACTTTAGCTGCACAGGGCACTGAGCCCCATTTCTGTAGGTGACCACCCACATGACACCCGCTGACATTCAGCCAAATTGAGGGAGTGGTTTCACCCTCCCTACCCCGCCACCAGTCACCTATCCTCATCCAAGCATGTGACCTGACATGAAATCCCTGTGGATGAGAGTTTGGGGGCCTGCAGGGTCCAGGTGGGAGCCAGTAAGGAACCTCAGATAGAGATGGCCCTGAGGATGACCACACCCCTCCCAGTCTCTTTGAATCCCACGCTCCATTTCAGGGCTAAAGCAGCAAAGGTCTCTGGAAGCTGCCGAGGCTAACCCAATGTCCCCCAGCTGGGAATGGCATCCAGGCCTTCAACCTCCCTCATCTGACTGGTTTCCTCCTGATGCTCAGCCGTCCCCTGGCCCTGCCCGAAGCATCCCTCTCCCCTCCCCCCAGGCCCTTTCCCAGGCCTCCCGCATCTGTCTCCCTTCAGGCCCGAGTGCATACAGCCACACACTGGCCTCTAGTGGATGGCTGGCAGCTGGCCACTTCCACTGGAGTACTGGGCCCACTCCTGAAGCTCCTCACAGGGGCAGTAGACCAGGCAAAGGGACAGATCCCTGCCCACACTGATGCCTGAAGGGGCTGGGGGCTTCTGGGTTGGGTAGAGGCTCTGCTGAGACCGGACCACCTAGCGTCCTCCTGCCCCCACCCAGAAGGGCAGCAGCTGTCCCTGCCTCTCTCCCTTGGGCACCGGCTCGGGTTTCCTCTATCTGATGCCCGCAGCTTCCCCAGGTGGGGGCAGGGAGCCCAGGGACAGAGGGGAGAGGACCTACTCGAGCTTGCTTCCCATCTATCCAGCTGCAGAATCAAGGGCAAACCCAGGCTGAGGGACCTGCAATGTGTCCCCTTCTTGGCCTTAGATGGGCAGTGACCCTCAGCTGGGCCTGTGGTCAGGGGTCTGCACGGCCCCCAAATCAATCCTTGTTGGTTGAGGTCTCCTAAGCCCAGCAGGTCCCTGAAGGCAGCCCAGTTAAAAGGCTTGGGGGCAGGGCTGGCCGGCTGGCATGGACACAGATGCCATTGGAATTGGATTAGGGCCACATCATGTCAGCTTTCAGCTAGTGTGCCCAATGAGACCAGGGAGGGGACAGGGCTGGACCAGGTCCCTGAACAAGTCTGTCTCAAAAACTCAGCTCCCTACCACTCTAGACCTTCCCTTGGGGAATTTCTTCCCCATCCCTGGTCCTCTCACATGGGACTATGCTGCCCATTCTCCTGGGCACCCCCACCTTACTATCTCTTCCTGTTAACCCCGGGCCTACTTTCTGGACCCTGGGGAGCTGGTCTGTGTCACCTGGCTCCCTTCTCTGGGGCAGGAGAACCCCATCAGTCAGAGGCCAGGCCACCCACCTGGGCCAGGCAGCAGGCTTGCGCCCCAGCCATTGTGGCGGGCTCCCAAGGGCCTTGACATTTTCAATATTTAACAAGGCCTGACAGGCAGAGGGAAGTGCTGCCAGCTAAAGACCATCTGCTTCCTTTTATCTGGGAGAGGTCAGCGCCCTTGTTGTTCATGGTCCTCCTCCCCATCCCCTGCCCCAGTCCCCAATCCTGTTGGGGGAGGGAGAAGGAGGCAGAAGAGCCATCTGCCTGCCCCCCACCTGGCCCCCACCCAGGCTTAGGACACCAGGGTGGGCCCCAGCAAGGGCACTCGACCTTCCCATCACCTGGGCCCTCTGCACTCTTCCCACCCCCACAGAGGGAGCTTTCTGGAACCCAGCCTGGTGAGGAGAGTTTTCAAGGATGAGCGTGGGAGGCTGGGAAGGAGGCTATGTTGTTGTGGGCCAGGCTGAGGCCAGTAACAGCGGGAGACGCACAAGCCTCGCTGACGGTGATGGTGATGGTGACGGATGGGGCAAGGGCTGCCAAGAGTGGAGGTACCGGCTGAGGCGAGAGCTGAGAAGACCATGGAGTCACCAGGCCAGGGCTTGGCAAGTGAACAGTCAAGGCAGGTCAAATCTTTCACTTTCTCTCCATGTGGATGTACCCTGGAGAAGCTACTACAGGAGGGGGACCAGTGATGAGGGTGGGAGGATGAGGAGCCTGCTAACTGTACACCAAGGGTCGGACCTGACA